>NC_047536.1:15597403-15921986 GCF_012275295.1 Melopsittacus undulatus | reverse complement strand
CAGCAATTTTATTTGGCTTGGTTATTAATTCATAAAATTGTACACATTTTGGCCTTCCTTTGTCTGGAAAGACATTAATCAAGCCCCAGTAAATGTGCATTCCACAGTACACAGAACAATATGTTTAAGAACCATGCCTAGCAATTCCTTAGCCTTAATTTTAGTATTTTATTACAGTTTCCAGGCTGGTAGGACAAATACCAGTGGTTGTTTCCTGCTAACTTCTGCTGCAACCCCCGGCCCAAAGGACCAGTACGTATATACAGCACCATTTGTAGTCTGAATAGGAAAACACAGGAGTACTTTGAACACTGGTAGTCATGTTTCCCTGTTGTCACTTTTGTTATCATACTCCATCGTACAGCAATGGCAGGGCTTACAACAGTGTTAATTCCTCTGTTGTTTGAGGCAAGCACATCATTACTCACCACAACTGACTGTCCCTTGCTTTCTTGAGCCAGCTATCTCATTCCCGTACTTATCAACACACCAGCACTGCCCTGTGCTGCCATGGCACTGAGTGGCTTTGTAATAACCTTCTTCATTGCACCGTGGGATGAAAGCACCTGAATAAAATATAAGGTATAATCAGTCATGCAAGCCTCTGTAGGAGCAAGCAGGTATGTAGAGGATTATGAACTTGTCACTTATCTACAAGATCTTTACAATGTTGGTAAGAAAAATACATGTGATTATCTGGTGCCTAAAAGAGGGCAGAAATTATATATGATTAACTGTTTTCAGCTGCTCTGGCCACTGCACAGTACATAAATGCTTGTGCATATACAGGACATGCAGGGTGATGGCACATGGTACTAGAGATGGGTTCAGTCTGCCCCTGAATGATTGATATTCCCAAAGAGCCCCTTTCAGATTGAACTCCTGGTTTTAAACTTTTCTTCCCTAATGGATTATCACCCTGACTTCATTAATTCTGCATTTCCCTTCCATTTGTGCTCCTTCAGTGTTTATCATGTAACTCTTTCCACAACTCTGTAATTATCCCTGGAAGGTATCTGCCATCTGCTTGCTATTCATACTAATCTCAAGCACAACTTCTGCCTTACTGAGAGTTCCTATGTAAAGAAGGAGAAGTAATGCATATGCTCTACAGAGAGGGACAACAGGATATGAAATCAGTAAGTCTTTGAATTCGAAGCCCAAGATTTGTCTCACAATAAAACAAATACAGTTCAGCCTCGTAGAGTGTGGTTCATTCTGGTTTCTGCAGATAGAGAAGCTCTCAGGAGAAACCTGTTTTATTGTTCCCACCATTTTTAGCAGATACAGCAAATGTACTTCAATATGAAAAGCCCTCTTGTCTGTCGAGATGAGTTAGCTTTATACCCAGGGGAGGTCAGTACAGTCATTTTCCCTTCTTTGTCAATTGTTTCAATTTGAAACATGGCAGAACCCCACTCTTGCCCCCAAATTTCTTGTCTCAAATGATTTTGGAGAAAGTATTTTTCTCCTTTGTCAAATATAACAGTGATTCACCAGTGTAACAGTAAGTTTTTAACTAGTTCCATGAGTATAGCATCTCTTCAGACACTTTATGTGTCAAAGAGGCTATTTCTGCTACATTTCTCACAGAAAAATAAATGAGGAGGTGCTGCCCAAATGTCGTGAAGTTTCCTGTCTAAAAGCCATAAAAGTGGAAGTCAGTCAATCTCATACACACATATCTATATAAAATGAATCCATGAATTTCCAAACTCATTACAATACAAATCTCATCTAATGCTTGAGTACCACTAATGTAGGCCTGGAAGATGAGAACAGAAACCTTTGGACATCTGCAGAAATCTCTGAGTATTGGATCAGTTTTGGAGAGTTTTATATCCATTATTGAGAATATTTCAAGTAACTTCAAAGCATGAGCTTATAGCAGGTTTGCTTATAGGTACCATAGTTCATGTACAAACAGAAGCATCCTGATGACTACCAAAGACTCACTATCACTACTGACAAAAAAAACGCATCTAAAAACATGCATATGTATTTGCCTTTGCAGGTTTTTGTAAGGTAATGCTCACTGTTCAATCCTTTATCTCAATATTGCTGAGAAAGGTTTCTTCTCATATTTATGCTCATGTCCTCTCTCTGTTAAGCTCTCCATATGTTTATCACTCTACATAACCTCTGGAGAAGTGCTTAGGTGCTGATATTGAGCTGGTGCACACCAGCGTGACTGTCCCTGGGTCACTAGAGCTACCCGGAGCATCTTGTCCAGGGAGGAATCAAAGGGGGAACCTCAGTGGCACTACAGGGCAAGCAGAGAATGGCTTCTGCACTTAAAACTGTCTCATGCTTTCTCTTTTCCTTGGGCAATGCAACCTTTTGCCTTCTTTGAAACAGGCCTTTTTTTGCATAGTTTCACTGTGTTTCTTGTAAGGTATTAAAATGTTCCACACTGCCTGTAAAAGCCATAGATTTAAAAATAAATTATGGCCCAGGCTCCCTGCCAACATAACTGTGTGTGGAAAGGATTCACACTTTGGGTCACAGTGAAGAGTAGAAGGCATTTTTTTTCCTTCTGCATGGGAAATTTGTGCCAATTTGTATTTAACACTGGAGCTTTCAGTATTTAGCTACGCATACTAATGTCACAGTATTTGCCAGTCATTAGAGAGATTACAGCATGTCCTCTCCAATGTGTCAGTTGCAGGTGATAATCTGGTGAGGACAGAGTCACTGGAGCAAGTGCTGTATAGTGTGAAGATTTGCCTTGTAAATCCTACACAAATCAGCCCCTGTATTCATTAGAAATAAACTCTGGGTGCAAGTTTTGCTATTCCGGAGCACAGCATCCGGACAACCCGTTTAGTGGGAATACTTCACCCCAGAATTTGGTTTGGCATCAGAGAACATATGCAGGCTTTGGAAGGAAAAATAAGTTTTCTTCTCCAGAGGTTCTTGCACAGGCAGTGCTTCCTCTCAAGCATGGGGAGGACTGCTGGGCTGGTGGACCAGTTTTACTATTAAGCACTGCAAAATGTTAGTCACTCCCCACTGCATTCCCTCAGGATAGTGAATCCTGCTTCCCTCATCTCTCTGCCTCATGGAGTATTTAATTCCATGCAAACTTGAACAGCACTGCTGTATCTACATCCTCTTTCTGGTCCAGACCTATATCTCTTATTTTTTTTTGCATCATTTCCTTACCTGTATAATACTCCGCTTCCTCACAGGACATGGGGAGAATAATTACATGCTAAAGATAGTGAGGCACACAGGGGAAAGCCTGATAGAATTAAGTGCTAGCCAGCACACAGCTCCTTGTATTGGCTATTCTATTAGCTGAATTCACAGGGCTGATACAGAAGAAAATAGTGAGGGGAGCAGAAATTCATCACTTTAGTGATGTGGGAGAAGCATTATCAGGCTGCACAGTTGTATGCTCTAAAAGTACACTCTGCAGTTAATTGTACTCTAGATAAATCTGGTAGGAAAAGATGAATAGTGCTGTTTACTTTTTAATTCAGTCCCCTGGGATGCTAGGCTCTGTTTGAAAGCCTCCACATTAAACATATCAAATGGCAATGGCTTTGAAGTACTTTGGTGAAACTGTCCCGTGTTTTGGAAAAATATAGAGAGAACAAAATATCAAGTGTTGTCATTTTTATCAATGGATACAAGTTAACAGAAATCTTCTTCCTGTGCACTGCCCAGCCTGTAAATGCTGTGCTCTGTACGTCACGAAAGAGAAGAATTAGAGGCTAGTTTTGCTGGATATATTAATCTCTCTTTTCAATCTTTCTTGTTGCTACAAGCGTGTTTTGAGTCACGTTGTATGTTTTGGTTTCCATTTGTATGATTTTTCAGTCACTGAAGACAAAAGAGAATGTTTTCTGCTGCATAAACAGCTATGAGATCAGATTAAAATCTCACAGGCAGTGCCATTATGCAGCCACACTCTCAAGGTAGGTGAAGCAAAGAGTTCCTCTCTATATTATAATTTTCTAGCTTGTGGAACAACCTTATGCCTGACACTTCTTGATTTGTTGAGCTTTACCACCTTCATCCGTCATCTTTTTTAATACAGTTAACAAGAAGTTATTTGTGGTAAGGGACCATTCTTACTGCTTTTACTTTGTCATTTTATTCCTGCTGTTGTGATCAGATACCACTGACATGTGCTACAACTGCCTGAACATTCCACTACCTGCAGTATAGCCATCATTCTTCCTGGCACACCGGAACAAACCACTTGTGTTTCAGCCCAGATGACATTTATTGCATATAGCAAAGAACAGAAAAGCATTAAATAAATATGGGTTTGCCAAAGCTATCTGTTAAGAACTGGGCTTCTTATTCTTTTAGGTGGCTTTGAAAATCACGACACCCATGAGACAGAGAACACCATGATTTCCATGCACTCAAACACAAATGCAAAGTACTTACTGAATGGAACACACATACAACTGAGCAATCAATCCTCCCTTCTCTCCCACAGCTATGAACAGCAGGAGCTGTAAGTCTGAAACATCTTAATCTTTATGTGAACTTGCTATGAAAAGATGATGGAATTAAACCATAGTCCCTGTAGCCTTTGGGAGTGTTTATGATTACTTTAAATCAATGAATCCAGGTTGGGATTGTTCATAAGGTACTGCAGGTTTTGCCAAAGATGAGCTTTGCAGAAGCTCTCTTTGCAGGGCCAGTGTCAGACTGAAATCAGAGTAACCAGAGAATCAGACTGCAACCTGAGCAGCACTGCAGCAGAGCTGACATGCATGCTCCATGCTGCAGTAAGTGATGCTGTAAGACCCTGACATGGGTCCTCAAGGATGAGCTTGAAGCCTGGGTCTGAGGTAAGCCAGGCTCTTCAAGGATGAAATGCAGAGCTTTCTGGAAGCAGAAACATTGATCTGTACTGGTATGCCTCATGTGATTTAGGTACACAAATGCACAGGGACAGAACTTTCAATAAGATACCACCCCATAAACACTGGGCTATGTAACACTGTGTGATTTCAGAGTATGGAGTTAGCTACCTTGAATTTACTCACTTCAGCAACCTGATTTTTAAAGCAATTAAATGGGAAAATGCCGCTTGGGGATTTAACCTAATTTTAGATATCCATCAGACCCGTGTAAGATATGAATCAATTCAGGCTCCCAACAGTCAATAGAGAGAGGGGAGGCCATTATCACATCCTGCAGCATGGAGCATCCTGCAGGGCTGCCTAAAACAAGATGATATGAATTCCTGTTTTCAAATACATGGGATATGCTGTAAGGGTGAGTAGGCAAAACTAACCCCCAAGGAAATGTATGCACTGCATCAGAGCTGGAAGAAAACACAAACCCATTGCCTGTGGCACCTTCAGCCCCCCTGCCAACATGGGAGGCTTGAGTATCAAGCAGTCTCTGTACTTACTCTGACCTCTGAGGTGATGAATGCAATATTAAGCTCTATGTAGACCAGGTTTGCATTTTTGGAGAGCTGTAAATTAGTGCTGAACCCGTTGCCGTGCTGACACCTGTTCTGTATGTTGCTATCTCATTATTTGTTTAATTTCATAGTGTCAGGCCTATACTCCATGGTGCATATTCCCGACTCAAAACATTAGTCTCTAATTGAAAAACCATTACTGCATATAAAGTTACAATAATCACAGACGCTTTAATTAGTTGAGTAAATGAATAGGAAGTAATCGAACTTACCCAACAGACTCTTCCCTCTACTTAGCTTTTGAATTCTATTCATTTCATTCTGGCAAGGAAGACCTAAAATATAATGTATAAGAATCAATTTCCAGATGGTACGGGGCAGGCTCTGCAATGACTGGCTTCACTACTGATAGGGAATGTAGACTGCTGTACACCTGGGAACGAAAGCAGCCCATATGCTGGCACTGCACTGCAAAACAAATTTATGTCATTAGCTCCACTAATTAAAAAAGAAAAAGAAGGCAACACACTGTAGTTGACAATCGTGTTTGGGGCCATTTTCATTGTGAAACCCATTTTTCCTCCAAACTAATACAATGTCAGCTCTCTAATTTATGATTTGCTAACGATGTCTGCATAAAAAATAAGTTCTTGAGTTTTTTTATGAGCAACAGGGCTTGTTACCAGACTGTGGGCACTGGTGCTTACTACTTCTTTGTTTGAATGATCAAGGGATATTAATATCGTTCATCTGTGGCATTAAACATTGTTACACACTGCCCTTTCACACCAGTGCTGGAGAGAAGAGTTGTTTAATGCAGTTGATTGCTAATTACCAAACTATCTCTATGAGCAGGTCAATCCAACCTGAAACACGGGGCGACCCAAACAACTTCTCTTTGTCCTGCCAATTGCACAACTCACCACCCGGCTTCTGGAAGCAGTAGCACCACTCGTTGTTCGAAAGCTTTCCATCTTTGAAGGAGTCACAGGAGTTGAAGAGAGGCTTGACACATGGCTCGTACTTATCCAGATAAATGGCACTGATCTCTGAGGGATCCAGCAGCAGGTCATAGTTCATGTCAAGTTTGTTGAACATCCAGCCTAAGGAATCCTTGCAGATTGGTAGTATGCTGGTGTCAAATCCTGTAAGAAGACAGGCACACATCCCTGGCTGAACCCCAGCATGCTCACTGCGCAAGAATCATTGCTATGCTGAAGCCCTGATAATACATTGTTGGCTGGACTCTGAACATTGACCTGATTTGCCCGAAGCAGAACAAAAGTCTAAGGCTGAACTGATTGTATTGAATTTAAAACCCAAGCACAGCCACAGCCCAGAGCACCGCTCACACACGTTTCAGGAGCTGCAGGGTGGGAGGGCTGAGCTCCACAACCCATCACTGTAATTCAAAGTTATTTCTACTCAAAAAATCTCACTTTCCTTTTTTCTAGTCCTCATTCCAAGTTGGCCTTGTTCCAAGAAGCTGAAATGTGATGAGAAAAGGTTTCATCCCCTATAGTTTCAAACTAGACTACAGGCTCATTGTGGTTTAAATCCTGCTTCCCAGACCTATTGCTAGTTCCCTGACAAAATTCTTTCTTGCTGTGCTCTCATCCCAGCTTTTCACTCTTCAAAGCCTTGCCTCCTGTGGTGGACAACAAAATGCTTTGATCTGGGTTGTGTGCTATGTGGGGAAGAGAAGGGGTGAAGCATCTCTTTTGCTTGCACCACTCTGGAGAATGGCACTTCAGCTGCCCATGCTCTTATGCTATGCCATCACTATCCCTTCTGACAGCCTCCAGAATTGTACAGCATTACAGGATTCTGCTCTTCCAGTGCTTTGGAAAACATCATCATCATTCATTTTAATAGACCAGATCCTTAAAAGACTGCACCAGCAGCAGTTATCAAAGAAAGACCAAGTTATGCATATAGATACCTACAATATAGATGAGGTATGTGTGCCAGTATTCTGCAGTCTCCACAAAACCAGTGGTATTGCCTTCTTTCATAAACATTATAAATCCATATTGCCACTGTATTTTAAAATGCTTGGTACAAACATGAACTAATTTGCAAGTTATCTATGATGCAAGACAGTATATTTGTAATGCAGAGCTAATAAATAAGGATAATGGTTTCACCAAAGACCTGGAAACATGCATACACTGCCTGGGGATTTAGAGGGACAGAGGTACCTGAACCATGCACTCTGGGCCCCCTGCACTCACACTGTTCCAGCTGCCTGTGCACTGTTCATTCTGCTATGGGCCACGTGGAGAAGCCTGATGGGCTTTTGCTGCATCTTTCATTGAAAGAGGTCAAGCTTGGCCTTATTTGCTGTACGTGTCAAGTCCCATTTCAGGATGTTGCTTTGTTAAAGTGAAACATAAGATGTTGCTGGAATCATGCTGACAGTTTGTCCAAGCTCTGCAGCCTACCTGCTATTTTAAGTATTAACCCAAAGGAGGGCAGTGCTTTACGCTGGAAGCAGTGTTTTTTTTTGTATGCAGCTGAAGGTTGTCAGTGACACAGAGGAACAATCAGAAGGGTTAACTAATGGGAAAGTTTATGTCATTCATAATACATGCTGCTCTAAGATAGGAAGAATGTAACACTGCTTCCTTGGGGCTAGAGGCAGCTGGGGCAGGAAAGAGAGAATTCATGCTGAACATTTCATCACATTTTTGTGCTCTTATCTCCTCTAATGTTATCTAATCGAGTTTGAGCACAGTGAAAAAGAAAAAGGCCATGTGAATAGATGCCAGGAGGAAGCCTGCTTGCCTTGCTGAAGCAATTAGGACTATTGACTTCAATTATTTTATTCATCTGAAGAACGCAAGCAGGATTTGGTCACTGTGCAATCTTTTGTTGAGTGAAAGATTTCATCCTTTACTTTGCCTTTACAAAGCACCGAGGAGCAGGGCACGCAGTCCTGCCTTGTGCTGATACATGCTCTGCCTGATTCCCCACCATGGGGCAGGTTATAAGTAGTAATCAAACAGGCAGGCGTGGATCATTCAACTGCATGGTAGAGCTGGGATCAGTACATGCTTCAGCTATCCCAGTTTAACAGCTTCCAGGGGAAAACCAGCTGTGTTCCACTGGCTGCTCTTTTCCTGCACGGATCCCCTCTCCGGTGATGGTCTTTACTCCCTGTCATGGCATTTACTGTTTCTAAGGTGAATGATTACAAGGTGTGTTGTACAAGTTGAGTACAGTATGTGTTGTTCGGCCCTGTCTCAAAAGGTCACCTCCTAACTGGCAAGTATCAGCACAGGGAGGAGAAGATCCTCACATGAACTTGCCCCTGACAGTGTCTGTGGATTGTTTCTGAATCCTGTTTTCCTCCCTGCTGGGAAGTCTTTATCTGTGTGTACAGCATGCATTCAGGATACACCACCAGCATGCCCTCTGCACAGAGCAGATCACCAGATAGTGACCGATGTGACTACGACCATCAGGGCTTGAACACAAGACATGATCATGAAAGGTTGCTTATAAAGACAGTTAATTACATTAGTTGAAGAGTTTTTGATTGTAATTTCTTATAGACAAGGAAGCTTTCACTGGTGTGACCAAAGTTCCAGATTAGGTTTATTAAGAGGCTGAATTATTAAACAGTGCTGGATTATTAGTGTGGTCTGGAAGTCTTTAAATATTATAGTGGTGTTATGGAAAGCTCTTAGCTAGATGGTTGTAACAGTGTAAAGGTTAATTCTTCAACTGTCCCTTAACATGTGGGAATAGCAGTATCTATCTTGACTTCATATTGTCTCCTGGTAAAAGCTACTGTCTGTAAATCACCTTTTGCAAGACTGCATCTGCAGTGGAAGACCAGCAATCCTGGATGCTCTTAGAACCCAGCAACAACAACGAAAGCAAGTGTGCCCTGAGTGTGCAACACAGGCTTTGACTTACTGTGTAACAGGGCAGCTGATAGAAAACGGCTCTTGGAGCTCACTTACCTTCACCAGGAGGTCACTGTGCTCCCATCAACTCAGCAAGGCCAATTAGTTTTGAATGAATTAACTAACTCCTATCTAGAGTCTTTTGATACACTTGCCTATAAACATGATGCAATATGCTGGACGAAATAAACCACATACTGCATTGTAATGAATTGACGTGATAGTCTGGACTTCTGGCAAAACAGACCTGGAATAACAGTAACCTCAGTGAGAACTTCTCTGCGTCTTTCTGTGCATCAGCTCAGTGCTGCAGTGCCCATGGGGAGAAGCAGGAGAGTGTTGCAGGCTCCACATATCTCCTGCTCTTGGCTGCTTGGCAGAGGATGCCAACACAGATGCCAATTAATGTAAGTTGTGGTGGTGGTTGCTCTTGTTTGGACACCTGCTTACAAGGACCTGGGCTGACAGCATCATGCTCCTCATCCTGACAGCTGTTCAGCATCCTAACAACTTTCATCCACAGCAGATCTGGAAGGAAATCAAGCCAGTGACCTACATGTAAAAGTCTCATACGCGATTAACACATAAAATGCTCCACCTCCTCTAAATTAAAATGGAAATAGATTAAAAAGAGTCTTTAAGTGGAAATCCTAATTAAAAATAAACACATCTTCCAGCACATAAAATTATTTTCCCCCTTCAAGAGCTGAGTTACATGAGCCAGCTTTATTCCATTGAAGTGTATTACAATTAAATTAACAGGGGAATAATTAACCTAATTTCCCCCATCGCTTAAAATAAAAGAAGGAGGAGAAGAAATGTTCCCCAGAAAAAAAATCCTTTATATTGCATAGATCTCCAGTAAAAGAAAAACAACTCCCACTCCAACCAAAGAGACTACTAAGATAAAAAATGGGAATGTTAGGAATTATCAACAGGCTCAGGAGCAATTTGAATCTGATCTTACTCCCTAATTAGTTTTATTATTTCCTTATGTTAAAGCGTGTCCCTGAGATGCTTCCATTATTTACTGAGGAGATTTCAATTGTACAAAGCCTGCAGAAAACAAAGTTCCTGGCCTGTGGTGCTTTGCTGGGATCTGGGAGATAGCTCATTGAATGAAGGTTTGAGATTTCAAGCACTATGATTTGTCCTCATCCTTTTCCTTTCAGGAGAGTAAAAACGAAGAAAAGAGTGCACTTTTCAATTCACCTGGGGGTGAACTTAATAAACTCAAAAAGCTTATTTACACTCACAGTAACATCTTGAAAATTTAATGCAGCATAAAGAAATCTCTGCTGGAACACCTTCTCTAGACAGCTGATGTGTCCAAGGCATCATAGTCATCGCATCCCACCATCTGTTCCTTTTACTGCCACAGGGGCATATCCAAAATGGATTATTTTGAGGCTGTGCGTGCCTTTTAAGACTCTACAGGCATAACCAAACCAAGTTCAGTTTAATGAAGTGATCAGCCTGGTGAGAAGAGCAACACATGCAGAGCAATAAAAAAGGGCAGTGTGTACATCAGAGCTTATTTCCAGAGCTGTGTGTGTCCTTTTTGCCAGGATTCACATAAATTCCTTTTTTCAGCTTGGCTTTGTGAACTTTACTTTGAATTCTGAGCCGTGTTTAAGATGTCTTTCATTGTTAGAAATGTTTAAAGTTAGAAGAAGCCAAATACTGCTGTCCTTACCCTGTATTTTCAGTGCTACCAGAGAGAACTGGAGCTGCAGAATTTGGCACATGCGGAGTAATTCATGCATACTGTTGCAAACTCTTCAAAGGAAAACCATGCCCAAGTTTTGTGGCATTCAAAACTGATTTAACCATCTTCACTCACAAAGTTTCATTCTTTTCAACTGACATATACGAAAATGTGCCAAACTAAGTCAACAGTCTAAAAATGAACATTGTTGAGATCAAGTGTTTAAGAGCATCAAGGCAGCCTTTCATATAAAAGCTGCCAGGAATCAAACTAAACTAAAAAGAGATAACAGTTCCTCTGTGAATCAGAGCAAACACTGTGGAATTACCAGGAATGTTTTTCTCACTGAAATTGCTTCAGCAAAAAAAGCCCAGACCCAACACCTTTCGGAATTGAATTTGGTCTTTAGCCTTTGGTAAGGTCCTCAGGAGCTCCTCACAGGTCATCTGCATGAAAAACACATTCTTTGACAACCTGATAAAATGAGATTTCATACGGTTCTGGGCCTGAATGACAAAGTTTTAAGTCCCTGCTGTTTTCTGTCGTGAGGTCTGAATTCACATCTTGAAGCTCTGTTTAGCTGTACATGCAGGTGAATTTTTGCACTATCGTTTGGCTTCCTCTGCACAATAATATCCCTTTTTGGAGTAGCATTTAAGAAGTAAGTAGGACATATGGTTTTATAGATACTGACTTTGTTGTAAATACTATAGAAAATAAATAAGGGGCGTATGAAAAAGATCCACTTACACAGAACATAGCTTGTTTCACCACACAGTTTTAAGGTATCATTACTTGGCATTAATGAGGTTTGACTACAGTTTTGAGCAATACAGCCTGTGGTATATTCTGTCTCTTTAGGAAGAGGTAATCTCAGAAGCAGCACAAAAGAAGAGTGGCTGTCTAGACATGGATCAAGAGCAAATGCCCATCCTGATGTGCTGAGCCTGCTCTACTGCACCTGTAGGCTCTCCAGGCTCATGCTACAGGGAAACCAGGCAGTGAGGTCAAAAAAGCTGAAAGAGGGAGCAGTTGGCTGAACCCTTTAAATTCTGTGTTTGTGGACCCTGGCTTTAGTCAGCTTGTAGCAGAGAATCAGGGCGGAGAGGTGAAGGGGTGTTACACACCTAGATAAAACTTGTGCATCTTACTTTGCAACCCAAGAGCCCACGTGTTTTGGGACATACTATTTAACAGAATTAATGAATCCTTATAGAAAACAAAGTTGTATCTGCTTTCTGATGAACATGACCTCTTTTGATGCTGTTAGCTTAATCTTTCTGAATCCTTCCCTCCCTGGTGGGTAAATGACATCAAAATGAGTCATGTTGGCTTAACCCACAGAGAGTAAATGTCCTCTAAAATGTTCAATTTCTTCCTTCTTAAAAAAAGACCCCAACAACCAACCAAACTCAAAACATCAAAGGAAGCAAAGATGGTGTTATTAAATACCTGGGACACAATAGATTCTACCTTTCCACACTGGTTAACTATTCCATCTCTGTGCCCACATTATTCTTTCTCTTTTAGAAAGGGCTAGCAGGAAATTGCAGAATCAAATCAAAGTGAATCTTTTCCAACATTGGCATCATTTTCCCTATGCTTGTATGGCACATTTTTGGCTCATGCCACTGACATTGGGTTAGAAAATGCTTGGCCATAAACTGAGGAGGTAAGCATATGCCACTGCCTGTCCCCTAGAAATGATTTGGATGCAGCCACATTGACATGGAGGGTGATGGAGTTTAACTGTAGAGACACAAACTAGTTAACCTCAGGGTTTAAGAAAAGTCCCTGAGCAGGTTTATTTACTAGCACAGCTGTGACCTCCATGGCCCTCAGACACAGTTATCTGCCTGATTAACTTGTAAAGGTCTCTTTGTCTCAAACTGCCAATTTTTAGAGCAGTTTGGGCCAGAAAGAGTACAGAATGACTGCATCTCAGATAGAAAAGGATGCAGTTATTTATCCACAGGATCAGGTCTCCTGCATACCTGCTCACGTGCTGGCACCTGCTTGACATGACATTGTGGCACTAACAGCTGTGCTCAGCTCAATGCCTTCTCAGGCTGGAAAGCTGCCTACAACACTCAGTGTTCAAAGGGAAAGGTGTTTTCTTACTGCCTTGTGCTGTCTCTGAGCTCGTTGGTTTGATGACACGATTTGCATCCTCATGGAGAGCACCAAACCAGTCCTTTAGTCGGGAAGCGAGATTCCTCAGTTCTTTGTCTGTGCAAGCTAGAAAAAGAACAAAGCACCAGGCTGAGTCAAGAACAGCAGCAAAATAAACCCCTTCTTCAGATAGGCTGTTAGAAAAACATTGTTTATGGTTGTACAGTTCTTCTCATTAAGGGCTCTGAAGTAAAAGAAAAGGTTAGGGAAAAGATGAAAGTTAAAGAGAAAATGTAAGTCATTATGCATTATAAGTTGTACTCAAGTCCTTCCTCGGTAGCTGATGTGATTTGTGATGAAAGAAGTGACACAGAGAGCTACCTGCAGGTTCTCAATTAGAGCTATGGGACTATTTAACTTAATTTTTTTCACCTTTTAGGATTTCAGAGAAAAATATCAGTCAAACAGATGGGGAGGAGGGACAAAGTTGCCTAGGCACACTACTTGAACAAGATGCTAGGGATAATATATAACCACATTTGGCTTAGTAGAAGGCTATTATCACAGTCATAGGAAACACATATGCTTATTTATATACGTGAAGAAGGAAACTGTTGTGTTGCTCTAGTTCTACTGCAAATGAGACTTTGCCACCTCTGAAGGTTGTCAATTCCATTTTGTTAGCTAGGTGAAACATTTTTCTTATGCATTTTTACTGAGGAATATCTAATTTTCCCAGAAATTTCTGCCAAGACAATCATGTCCAAAGCAAATAGTTTTAAAGAAGAAAACTGAATTAGTCACCAGTTTCTGTCAGAAAAAATATTCTTGTTTCTATATCATGTTTAGTGCTTAAAATCCACATGTCCAATTTTTTTCATTCCTGCTCTGCACTCATTCTACATTTTAAATGACACTTCTTGGAATATAGAGCAAGATTTTATGCCATAGAGGCAGACATCCTTCACAGGGCAAGCCACAATACATATTCTCCAGTTCACTGCACATCCTAATATTCCTCCTTCCACCTTATTGAAGAACAATTGCGTCCCACAGCTTGTCTTCCCCAGTGAAACTCACTGCTCCAATGATTGCAATGGACCCACTGATATCTTATGGCTGTGGGGAGTATTTGTTCTCACAGGAGGTGTTTTGGGGGGGTCTGAAATTAAAAACAAGACATTAGAGCTTTTTGTAAGTGGACAGGTTTTTAGCATTTGGTGGGGAGATTTTCCCATTTTTCTATGAGTATATAAAAATATGAAATATTTCATATAAAAAGATGAAAATCCCATTGAGTCGATAAAGGGAAAGATCAGGTCTTAGAGAAAAAAACAACAATTAATGTAGAATAAATGGAAGACAATACAATATTAACTGTAAGGTGGCTTACATTATGGAAAAAGCTTATCACTTGATTTTCTCACTTAACATATTTCATTCATTTTAAATTATCTTTTCAAGTTATGACAAGAGTGATAGGATTTTTAAGCCCAGTTTCAGTAAGGAATATCTTATGCCACTGTTGTTTCTTGCCTGTTACTCACAAAGCCTTTTATCAGAGAAAAATCACAACAGAAGCAATAGGAGAACAAATTCCATCCTCTTGCCTCTAACAATAGCCCATCAGGAGATGTTGCCTGAAGGAGTGAGGGGATAGGAAAGCTAATTTTAAAGGTAATAAATATTCAGGAATGCCCTAACTCTAGACAGGCACAAATGATTTCTTCTTTTGTAGATTTGGATTCATGAAGACGTTTCTATCATGCACTAATTTCAACATGAGTTGGGCACCCAAATACATGTCAGAAGTGACGAAGATACTCTATTACGTGGGATGGGAGATGTTGTTCCTGCATCCCCTGTTGCACTGTCAGTAACTGGTTTTCGGCAGGCATATTTTTTGCCAAAATATGATTATTAGGCACTTACAACAACATGAGACCATGACAATCTTCTTTTCAGTACCTATCTTCACAAATGTTTCCTGGTACGGATCAATACTGTTATCGCCTTTCACAATTAAAAGCAGGCAGAATCTTTCTTTCTGCCAAGTAGCTGTCTGGTCCTTTGAAAATCAGCTTTGCAAAGGAGAAGATGAAAAAATATGGTACACAACAAGTAGGTGGTGTTCAGCCAATATCTCATCTGTGACAGGGTATCCCTATGTTGAGAGTATTTCACAAATGCATCTCCAGTCACAGCCATGCAGAAACACAGCTTTGGCTACTGATTATGTATGAAGTGGGTGAAAAAGAGGGTTCAGTTGTCCAAGAAAGAAATGAGTAACATCATAGTTTTATTGTGCAAGCCTGATACTTATTAAGTATTTATTGTAGCACATGACATCTTTAGGAAGCAAAAGCTGGACTATGAACACCCATTCCTGTGCCTTCCTGACATGCCTATCATGTCTTCTCTATAGTATACCTAGCTTCACAGTCAACAAATCACAGGGAAAATAAATAGTACTAAAGAAAGTACCCTGTAGAGCTGTTTTCCTTGCTCAGATTTGTGTACTGACAGACAACTCTAGACAGCACAGAAACCTGAGTCGAATCAAATGCTCTGCGCAATGCCATCCTGCCAGTGCAGATATCAGGCAGGAGCATGGAGCACACCCTTGCCTCCTCTCCCAGCCTCAGCACCACACAGAATGACGTTCCCAGTGAAAAACTAATGTCTCTAAAAGGAATTTCACTAAGCAGGCATCTGGTTTCAACTGCATTGCCTGAGGTAATTTGAATCCATGCTTTCGAACTGCTGCAGAAAACAGGATTGAGTGCACAGTGTGGGTGGAACAGAAGTAGATTAATTAATGGTAAATCAGACTTGAATTGATTTCTCTGTACAGTCCAGCCAATCAAACATGTCAGGATCTGTAAAATGCCATTTATAATGAAGCTGTTATATTTTTTCACTTGTCTGTAATGCTAGCTGTGTGGAGAACCGGCTTTTACCACACACATTCCTTCTTACATCAATTCTCTGCTGTTACACAAGTGCTGCAATCCATAACCTACATCAGCTCAGTTATACCCTACGGCTGCTCAGACACAGCACCCCCTACATTCTCCTGTCATTCCCTAACTATATTTCTCTTGCTTTCAGCCTCTTCTATGCTGTAGCTTCCTCAAAGACTGCCTCATCCACTCACTCTAAGGGCAGCCTTTACAAGTGGACCTTGACAACTTGACAGGAAGCCCAGAACTGGAATTTTCTGCATGCTGGAAGGTATTTTTGTGAATAACTGAGATATTCTTTAAGCATGTTGCTTAAGGAGGATTCAACAGTCGGTATTATGTTGAGGTTCTCTCTCAGGACTGTATTCTTCTTCACAAGAATAACTGCTTTTTCAAGACTAAAACAGGAAGCAAGTGTGCTGCTAATCGGTAGTGAATAATACATGTCTTCATGAGACTTCCAAAATTTAATGCAAAGTTCAGTTAGATTCCTATTCAAGCATTTCATGCCCTTGATCTTACTTCTTCCTGCACTTTAAAATAAAGGAAGTATTATTTTACATTTTCCGTATTTAATTTGATTTTAATGCTACTATGCATGGTTAAAAAGATTCTGCCTCTTGGCTCTCTACCAATAGAACCGCATTCGATTTTACTGATTTTATTTGAACATCTTCAGAAGTCTCTGAAGTTGAGAATTTGTTTGGGACACATTATTTTAGCCACTTCAAAGTGGATTGACATTCAGAGGGCATGAGCTCAATACAGACAGAGTGAGGCCCAGCCTCCAGCTGGGTATCCAGGAACCAGAGCACTTAATGATTTATTTCTGGTGGTAGAGCCCATTACTTACATATCAAACAATGAGGAAACATAGCTCTGAGGAGCCCCACATCTAAGATCCTCATATATAAATTTGCATTAGTGTAAGTTATAAAGCATCTTTAAGAACCCTCTTCATGAAAAATGCACTGCAAACGTACCTCTTTACTATTAATAGAAATTTCAAGTACCATTTCTTATATGAGAAGAATAGGGATGTAGAAGGAATAGATGGGATAATGGGTCTCTTGCTATTTGAAGATCCATAAGGAGAGGATACTTAAGTTGCAAACAATATGGACAGTGATATGACTTGAAGCACTCATTAAAAAATTGGGAATGAAGAGAAGCACCAAGGGAGGAACATCTCCATAGTCTCTCTCTAGCAATCAGGATCTGTCTAGTCAATTGCCAACAACCATTTAAAACTCTAGTGCTGTGAGAAAGACACAAATGCAAACATATGCAAGTATGCATCTTCACTTCTGTATGTATTTTCCTCAAGAGCATCTGTCTTAATTTCCTATATCTTTTTAAAAGGGGAAACCCACAAGATTTTATCATTGTTATATTATCTATGTTACCTGTCATGTTCTGCCTTAGCAGCCGTCTGATACCAGGTCCCTACTTAATATTAATTCCTGGATCTTTCACTGCTGATGTGCTTCAATGAAATCCATTCACAGCCCACAGCTTCCCTGCAGGTCAGTACCGCTGCTGTTAGGAACGGGGATGGTGAGGCAGGTTCGCTGGTTATTATCCAGCTCATCAACCTGATCACAGTGCATAGTGCCCTACACCTGATGTGCCGGTGGTGCCACAGGCAGTAGCAGAATCTGTCACTTCTCTGAGTCATGGCAATTTGAATGCAGGAGGAAGATCTATTTGCGGCTGGATTCAGCCAACATCCTCAGATGTGAACCCACAGATGTTACGAATCATCTTGCAGAAATGATTTAATAGTGAGTACTGAAAGTACAGATTTATTCCCAAGCGTGAAGCAATTGGTCCAACAGTTATTTATTCCTAACAAACTGAAAGCACTGTTGCTAAATACCTATTTCCACCAAGCAGAAAACATTAATCTGACCTAATGGAAAGCCATTAGCATGCTGTAAAGGCTCAGGTTTTTACAGGCGTGATTCCATTATGGCCTTTTAAAGCCATACAGATACTAATCTATAACACTGGTGTTAAAAATTAACAGTAATATTTAATTTTGCTCTTTCAAGGAGGGACTTTCAAAAGTGCTCAGTGCCAGAAACCAACATTAAACCTGAACTTACCTCTAAACACGTAAGATTAAATCAGTATTGAAATTTTTCTCACAGGGCCACCAGGATGGATGGGGCTTGGAGCAACCTGGTCTAGTGAAAGGTGTCCCTGCCTGTAGCAGGGGGCTGGAGCTGGATGAGCTTTAAGTTCCTTTCCAACCCAAACTATTGTATGGTTTTATGATCCCATCATTACTCCAGCCTAGCAAAACAATACTGTAAAATCTCAGTTGCTAACAAAACAAGCTTTATAACTCCTACTGCAGTTAACTCCAAACAAACTTAGTACTAAGGATGTACATTACTGCATTAATGTTTCACTTACTGCCATATGTTCTGGTACTATGTCACAAGCAAGGAGCCCAGTCTGTCCAGTAAAAAGTTACAGTGATATATTACCCTGTATTTCAAAATAAGCAAGCTATGCAACCAGATTCACAGTGTAACACGTTTCACGTCATTTGACTTCTCTGTCATCTATCTAGCATTTATCTGTTGACTTATCACCACCATTGTTATTATAACAATAATTCTTACAAGTAGTACTACATTACTGCCCATTACATGTGGAGAGGTTAGTTCTATGGGTTCATATTATTGCTGTTCAATACTAAATAGTCTCTGAGGTAGACACTAAGGAGCAAATTCCCTGTAACCTGAATGCCAAAGAGGAGCATGTGAACGTTCAGCTGTTTCTGTACAGACTTGGAGCAGTAAGAGGGAGTGGATGCATTAATGGAAACTAGCCCTGCTTGCTGCTGGGCTTGAACGGAAAACCAGCTGTATTTGTAAGACATATTAGTTGTAACAATCAGTTCAGTCATTTGTCCTGGGAGCCTGGAGGACAAATCCATTTAGTTTTGATTAAAATGTGATATAGCACAAACCTCCATGACATTGCCCAACAGTGATGTTATATTCCTCCAGTTAGAAAAAGGACAGGCATAGTTTCAACAATTCAGAAGGGAAAGAAGTCTCATTTTTGTATTTCTGAAGAGTAACATGACAGTTATAGGGTAAAACACATTTAAAAACACCGTAATAACACTATTATACAAAGTTTGACGTAAATGTATCATAGCATTGGAGCTGACAGGAGATAATGCTTATCTTTTGTACTAAGTTTTACATTATTCTTTGTGTGAAAAGAAAATGTAGCAATTTTAACTGCTTTCTCTGACAAGCATCAACTACATTTTCTCTCTTGTAGGTAAGTCAAGACTTATTTCACCCTGCTGTAATTGTGTCCATATGTGTGGATTATCACAATGGGTTTTAAAACTAAAGTACAGAAATGTAGCAGCCTTCAGGCTTCAGGGAATGGGTCTGCTCCCAGCCATGCAAAATAGAAAGTGTGTCCTAAAAACTGCTGCTGCAGGAGCTGATTTGAGAGTAAATGTCAAGATAAATTCAGTGCTGTGCTACCCCTCACTTCAAATGCAACTACACACACATGGACAGAAACATACACATGGATACGTGACTTGTAGAGGACACCAAGTGCTTTATATGTGATATTTTGGTGATGCAATTGTGGTGATCACCACCTCCACAAATACTTCACCATTCTTGGCTGGAAGGGAAAATGCTCTAATGTGCTTTATTCACTGGGGCCTTGGGCAACTTCTTATAACAATAAAAGCATGAAGTATTATGCCAATAATCGTTTGAGGTTAGAAAGGAATGGATTGTTTACTGTAAGGAAAGGAACTGCATTCCAAACATGCCTTGCTGGCTCAATAAATGAATGTCTTTCATTTAAAATCCCTCCTGTAGTCACTGACATTTCACAACAAACTCCTGTGTGGGTCTATTTGTCGTGCTGCATTTCCAGCATTCATTGGCTATTCTTCTACAGGCCTGACACCTATGCTGATAACCACCTCTGATCCTTCTGGCACTTGTTTTTGCCTTGTCTTATAAATACAGCAGCAGATGCCAAGATCCTGCAATTCAGACTTTGAGATGATTACAGGAGCAGCTGAGGCATTGGGAAGATGAAATTGGCTTTGATCTGAAGCTTCCTTAAAATGGTACATTTAAAACACAAAGCTCAGCTAAAACTGTATAAACAAAGATTGAGAGCTACAAAGCTCACTCTCTAAAGCTGTAGGCAAAGTGTACATCTGCTTTCATAGTACTTAACACTAGTGCCTTTTCTGCTCACATTAATCATGAAAACCCTGGAAAGTACATCTTAGCCAGGTGTTTAAGAAGCCTTGAGGCTTATTTAAAGACACCCAAACTGTATTGATGCTGGGGGTCTGCTGGAAGGATTGTGGGAATAACACCCCTTGTGATATTTTGTCCATGTCAGGTACAAGTTCAAATGTTATCTCCTGCATGGCTCTTTGCCTCCCAGAATTCCTTTGCAAGCTCACCCTAATGTTCCCATTCAAGTTGTGTCATATCATCTGAAAGGGGGAAGAGACAGAGTTGTATCAACTGAAGACTAAACCAGAGGATGGAAAAGTCTTAGTAGAATTGTTATCTCTCCTCTTGCCTCCCTTTTTGTCCTCTCTACTCTGTACAGATGTCCTCGACTTGGCACACACACGTATGCACCCAGTGTCTTCTACCTTTAGCTGTGGCTTGTCAAGCACTGGGCAGTCATGCAAGAGGGCTGAGCTCTTCAAAAGACATTGGCTTGATTTTGCAGCAGTGTTTAAAGCAGACCCACAGCTCACAATCTGTGGTAGGGTTTCAGAGATATGTGTCTTTGCTGATAGGAGCTTAGCAGATACTGTACTCTTAGGCATTTGAAATACTAAATAAACAAAGCTGGAAGAATAAGAGTAGAAACAAAATTCATTGGGGTTAAAATGAGGGAATTGACAGTTATTTTTAGGCAGACCGTAGTGTATACATTTGAATTTTACTGGAATTAGTTCCTATAACCTTCCAAAGCCACAGCTGGAAGCATTGAGACAACCTGCTGAACCTTCCCACATCCAGGAGGTTGTTTTGCTCCACTTTCTAGAGCTGATCAAAGAGATAGTTTAGGTTCTGATCTTCAGTAAAACTGTTCTGAATTACAGGAGTTAGAAATAACTTGAGCTGTTGATGTTAAGGGCAACTGCTCGTTTCAATGAAGAAAATGGCCCTGAGCTTGGAGGAGCAAAACTCAGGTAGTAGAAATAGTAATTTGACAGTATTTGAGAAGATATGGGCAGAGCTATTTATGTTCAGTCAGAGCAGGAAAGCAACAGCCAAGAATATAAAATAAAAGATTATATGTAGAGAAAAAGGTAAGAACACAAGATGATTTCACAGAATGCCCATGGTAAAGCGTAAGCACACAAATGCTTCTCAAAAAATAAGTTGAAAATATGGCGATATATGAAAACAAACATAAGAGACTTAAATTTTTATAGTTCCGTGTGCAATCACAGATGGATTGAAACTGAATTAGGAAAAACAACCCCAATGGCAGTAGATCATTTTTGTAAAATGTCATAGTAAACAGGTATTTATTATTATCTGGCACCATTCTTCTAAAATGCATGAGTTTTTGAGTGGTTCATAGGATAAATCTGCTTTTTTTTACATAGTCTGTTCTTTTTAACAGTGCTCCATCTCTGTAAGTTGCTTCAAATCTACAGCTGATGAGCCCCCAGATGGTTATTGGGGTTTTTGCTTGTTTTAATGAGAAAAGGTAATATTGTTTTGAGTAGCAAGATCTAAATGCAGTGTGTGTTGGACGGGTAGATGCCGATTCTGGAGGTAAATTTTGGGCTATCCACCCTTACAGCAATGATCAGTGCTGAAGAAACTAAGTGGAGAACCTGGTAGAGAAATGCAAAATCAGCACTCTTATTATGCAGCTTACATGCATCTATCACAGAGAATTTCCAGAAGGCCAGCGAGCACAATGACTGATCTGCTTTCCCATAGGAAAAAAAGACCCCACATTCTTCTCGGAGTCCCTGCTGTGATTTAGGACACTGCCTAAAACCTGCAAGAGGGACCCAGGAATTTATTAGAACTCCTTTCTGCCAGGAACCGGTACTCCATCATACAAAGAAAAAAGGGGGAAGCAATTGAATTGATTCACTTCATTTTTTCCAGAGTCCACCATCTTTCTTCACTTCCTCGGGGACCCTTGAAAAGTGATAGATAAATCCAATTTGCCCATGCTTGAGCAGGATGGAGAGAGAGAGAGAGATACTCGTGAGTCAGCATATGCCAGCAGAAACTATTTTTCCCCCTCATTAACTTTTTTGCACATCAGCTGGTCTTTATTTTATGCCGTGTATAACCCTGTGCTTATTTTCTATGTTCCCTACTGAATGTTATCACATCTGATATCACCAGGGCTTCATTAATGTAAAATGTTGTCATGTGGTGAATTATTCTTAAATGAGAAAACATAAGAGAACCCTAGAAGAGAAAATGAGGAGCTGCTGGACCACATGGGGCTAGAAGTATTTGAAGATGTCCCACGGGAATTCTTCCAGCAAATTGTTGGGGAAACTGACTGAAATGTGCTAAAAAAGTGCAAATGAGACAACACGGCTCCCCAGTGGACTGCAAAGATCCCTTGGAAGGAAATCAGAACTATCTCTGCAATACTGCACCTTGCAAAATCCAGTTATGCACAAATACCAGTGTAGTTACACAGCATTCAGGGCAATATGAGACAATCAAGTGAAGGAGTAATTTTAGTAAGGAAATACAACATGTTTTGAGAACCAAATTTGAATGGATATAAGATCTGAATAGGATTTTATTGGAACCAGCTTTACACCAGTGCAGTGCCATTAACTTCACAGGATTGAATAGCTATCAATACCTTAGCAAGCACACTTGTCTGGGTTGGTTCATCAATGCTCAAATGCATCACACTGACAAAGGCACTTGGAAATACACTTCTTGCTGTAGATGCCATTGAAGGTGAAAGAGGTGCATCACAAGCAGGGGTTTGGCTTCTGTTTAGACAATTGTCTGCTGTGGTGTGAGCAAAAGGAGCTGTGGAAACACACCAAATAATGGGACCTTAGCTGGGTGTGAAATGAGGAAGAACTGCCTCCCTTACAGAACCAGTGCTCAGGAACTTGCTTTGGATTTACACTGGCAGAAGCATGGAGCGGCTCAGTTTTTAACAAGCTTTGGTGAATTTGCCTGAGGAAGTCACTGATGCTTCAGTCATTATCGCCTCTGCTTCTGGACTGAAGAACTGGGGAGATGCTAAAGCACAAAGCAAACTTCTACAGGATTAATAAATTGACAGCTAAGCTGAGCTGGGTGTTGGGGAAGGCTTTAGATATCAGAATCTCAAAACCCCGCTGGCTGTGGTTTACATACTGTGACATGTACCACCTAGAGCTACAAAACTTCATTTAGCAGTGCAAAGAAAACTACAAGATGAACATTCTAATGACCAGCTGGCCACTTAGATGCTATGGGAATCAATAACTTCAAAAAGTATGGAATGGAGTTGCACAAATCTCCTCCTAATGTGTATTTTGTAGAAATGTCACTTCTCTCAGCCCTTCATGCGCGTTTGTGTGGTTTTGAAGTCTTTTAGAGGGAGGATTGGGTTTTGTGCACTCAAGGATATGATTAATTGAAAAGGTCCTGATTTTGTTTTTAAATATTTGCACTATTAAAATATTCAACATCTAAAAAAAAAAAAAAGCAGCAAGTGAAATCAAAACCTATGGCATTATGAAAACTGAGCTTAGCAATTCGGAACAAGACAAAAACGGATTGTGTGAAAGGATTTGTTGTGTTTTATTGTTAAATGACAGACTTGGAACTGTGGTTGAGAGAAGCTTTGAAAGTGGCCACCCTAACAGGGTGTACTGCACTTGTGAGCCTTTGTAGAAGCAATTATTATCATCTCCGCCAAGCACAGACAAGTCTGAGTGCAAAAAAGCCAAGCCAAGGAGAAAAGGCTGGCTGGGAAGTAGACCTCCTTTCCCAGGCTTATATGCTTACTTGCTGATGCCTTAAGCTGAAGTGAAAACAATCTGAATCTAATTTAAACTTTAGTCATTGTGCAGAAACCGAAAGAGCTGGAGCTGTACCTGCTGCAAGAATGGGTGAGGAGAGCAATGTCCTGGGCAAGGGCCAGCAGCACTCGTTTGGATGAAGATCTAGTGTGGTTCTTCCAGACCCATCACCTGTCAGCCCTCATAAGTGTTCTTCAGCAGAATTAGTTAATCAGAGCAGCCATGGATCAATGCTCTCAAAGTGTTTGCAATTAACTAATTCTGTAACAGGTCCAGCAAGGCATCCTGTAGAGCTGAGGATTTGGAGCTCCACAGAAAATTCTACGTTGTGCAAACATCAGCAGCTTTCCAGTGGCAGCTTTTTAATTGGGAACATTGAGGCCATGCTTTTGACAGGCTTCTCTTACAGAGGCATCAATAGGAATTCATCCTTTAGTTACCCCAGTATTTTGCCTAAGTTTTTTCATTATCAGGCTGTCCAGTTCATTTCTCCTATTTCAATATGTTTAGACCACAATATTAAAATTAGACTATAGGCCTGATTCTGCTTTCCCAAGGTTCTGAATTTACTTGGGTATAACTGAAAGTTGAATCTGATTTCTCCAGGTGCAGTATACTAAAAAGACCTTTTGCATATATTATTCAATATCCCTCCAAAAGAAGCTTTGTGCATTAACCATTCATTATTCCTTTGATGCTCTTGAAAGGTACAAGGACGTATTTTCACGCTCTGGTCCTTCTAATTTCATTTATTTATTTTTAATTCAGTACAGATATGGATATAATATTAAAACCTATACCTGAAGCTGGATAAAGTTAACTATTAGGCCATTTAAGACTATTCTGAGTTATTTGATTTGAGGAAGCCTTAATGCTTCCCTTGTTGTTCATTTAAAAAACAAACACTTGAGCAGGTACACAGCATGTGTAATGGGCATTAACTGAACAGTGATTTGAAGAGTGATCTGTGGAGGCTGGAGCTCCTTAACCGGAATAAACACTTTAACAGGGATGCCAAACTATCCATTTTGTTTCTAAACACTGCCCAAGTAAAACACAACAATTATGTTCTCTATCAAATAACAAAAATTGCTTTCTTCATCTTTTCTTGTTTATAATTTCCTTTTGACTAGTAGAAACAGTGCTGCACTGCTGGTGCTTTCATGTCTTTGTCTTCAAGGCTTGGACACCAAGGGATGTTTTTTATCTACAGAGGCAAAAGTAATTTTATTCTTGATTTCTTATCAAAAGATGATGAGCAGTAACAAACACGCAAAAGATTTATACAAATATGTTTTAGGAGTGTTAATATAAAACTTTACAATAATGGAGTTTCAAGGGGTAGTTCTGGGTGATATCTAGAAAAAAATCCTATTGAGAGATTAAGGTACCAAATTTGATTTTTTCCCCAATAAACAGGTGTGAGAGTAAAATGCTTTGAAGGAGTTTGGGGAGAAGATGTTTGCTCAGTGGTGATGGGGGTTGGCTCACTTCTGTGGGGAGGGAGAGAAGAAATGAAACCTGGGGTAGTATGTTCTCTGTCCTAGGGCTGTAAGCTACAGTCCAATTCATTAGCTCAATGACTATTTACAGTCATACAAACTTGTCTTAGATATTCCCTTTTAGCAGAAATGATGTGTATTTCAACAGCCAAACACAACAAAACAAACAGGATCTGAGCAAAAATCTGCCGATATACTTCAATGGTACAAACACAACTATCTAAGTATCAACATTATTTGCAATGGAAAAGTATCTGCATTAAACTTGGCTAAACTCTGGCAGAAAGCGGACATGAATAATATGCTGGTACACAGTCTGATAGTTTGATTACTGTTTTATCAGGACTGATAAACAGTATTTCTTTTGTTCCATGGTGAAGGTGAAGTGCATTGAAAGAATTACATTCTATATGGATCGAGCAGACTAGTTGAGATTTACTCTCACATAAACCAGAACAGCGTAGATTTCAGTTCACTGAATAGTATTTTCTCGGCTAATTGGTTGTAAAATGGGTTTGGAAGTCAACCCAACATTTTTAAAGCTACTGCAGTCAAGACAGTGAGTTTGTGCTCTTCCAACAGGCATTTCTCAATAAGGACAGTACAAAGCCTTCCAGTGTGAGAAATGAAAACATACACTTTTTTAAGGTGTAAAGTTCTCAACTATTTTTACAAACATAAGTTTCTGAAATGTTTTGTTCATTTGCTATGGCTGTAACTAAACACAAAGGAAATGTGTTTACAATGGGAAGAAAATCTGACAGAAGTCACTGAGCATTTTTTGCCTTTTCATGTCCCTGAAACCTTCACTGACAGCAACAGGAGACTGGATTGAAGTATCTATGTAACAACAGGTGAAGGACGCACATATTCACTCTTCTGCATAACAGCCAGATTCACAGAGCTACCTCCATACAACAAATAATGTGAGGGAAGCCTCCTTCAGTTGTCCTAAAGGCAGGCAGTAAAGAGAAAAAATCACCCTTGGATTCATATCTACCTGGCTGTAGCCAGCACTGCTGAAAGCCCAATTATTTTGACGGATACTGAGGAGAGACAAAAAAATAAGGACTTATGTAAATTTCAGTGAAAGAACTCAATGTATTTCTAAAAGCATCTCAGGAATTTACAGTAAATAATGCTTTCAAAGGAAATGGTAATCATTCTGCAGTGAAAGCTTCTGGTCTTACCATCTTTACTTCAGATCGTATTAGTACTGCGCATCATTACAAGAATGTGTTCTTTGAAGCATGTGTACTCTATCTTCCTTCTATTCATCATAAATACCCTCTCTCTGAAAGTACACTCTGCCACTGTGCACACATTTTTCTTTCTAAGATTTAATTCATTTCCTAGACAAATGTCACACAGAAATCAATCTTGCCAGTACAAGTTCACAAGGCCTGATTCATTTAACAAATGATTTATTGACAACTGTGAGATAGAAGATAATGGAATGCTGTTATTAAGAGCAACATTACACACTTCCAACAGTGTATATAGAGAAGGTATATATGGAGGATGTTAATATTCATTCATGAACAAGTGATACATTGAGAGAAGAAAGAAGAGACTTTCCATGGTTAATGGTTGGCTTCTGGCTTCTATTCCAGCTCCCTCTTTATACTCACAGCTAATGTAATTGCATAAATCCTGACCTTTACTGTTGCTGGTTTCATTGAAAACAACAGCTTGTAGAAAAAGAGATAAGAAAACAAGTGTCCTGCTACAGAAAATGTAATTTTATTGGTATCCAAATGTAATTGGTTCTTTAGAGAAAATGTGAAAGTTCAACCAAAACTCTGTATGTAGCAGCAGACCACAACTGAGTGCGTAGCTCAGCTGGGAAATATCTAAGCAACGTTACACATGGGGATTAAATACTTCTCCTTTCCTTTCTTTCCTTTCCCTGTTTTAGTCAGTGCCAAAGAAAGATGTGTTTGCAGCTCTGCAGGCTGAACATACTTTGGATTTCTTCAATGGTGTAGATATAGATCCTTTTTACTGTCTGCTAAACAAGACATGGAGAAAAGAACCAATTGCTTGCACTCCACATTTATCTATATATACCACAAGAATGGTGGGATCCTAGGGTGTCTCATAAAAATAAAGAAGATTTCCCCCGAGCTGTCTTCTGCTCTCATATTCATCATGACTTGAGTGATCGAATGTGACCTTCAGCACAGTAAGTACTTTGGTGTCCCCAAGTCGGGTGTTAAATCATCCAAATGTTGTTTCAGTGCCTCCTGGAAAAGAACCCAAGCCCTAATGTCAGATGCTTGGCACACTGGGACTCCTGCAAAAGACTGCTTTAACTCTTAGAAAGCAGCAATGAACCATCACTGTGTTGACTTAGAAAGCAAGCTCTGAGTGAGGTCTGTCCCACCATACTAGTCCCCAACAGAATTTGACCCTCTGCCATATTCCTAAATCCTAGCACTGCATAGTTGTGAAGTTGGTCCCTCTGACTAACCCATCATGCTAAATGCTGTGCAAACATAGGGAAAACCAGCTCATGCCTGGAAAAGTTCATGCTCAGATTTTCTTTTGGAAAAGTAAAACAAATCCTGGTTCCTTCTTTGTATTCCTGAAGAAAGCATCTGACAAAGAGCAGGAAAAGAAATTATTTCTACAGATTTGTAAAGTGCAAGAAGTGAGGAATATTTGACATGCGTCATTAAACACAGATAATATAGAAAACTTTTTGAAAACATAAAGTTGAATAGGATATAATATTTGCAGAGGACTCCATACAAAAAGAGAAGGCAAGATTAAAATCTGTTCCCAGAAAGATAATTTAAACTCAGAGCAATACATTCATTTCCTCCTAGTAATCAGTCTGGAAATAGGATGATTTAACCGAGACCCTCAAAATCTCTGTAACACAAAAGCAGGAAAACCTGTTGGATTCAATTGCACTATATTGCACTGTCAAAACTGTAAAATGAAAATGCTAACTCAAGCTAAAAGGCCTTTTTTACTGTGTAACGGGATTTCAGAAGTAATTAAAAAAATCTCAAGCACCCATATTTAATGAAATCAAGGCTATATATTTTCCTGTGTCAGAGCTATGTTGAAAGGAAAACTCAGGAGGATACGAACACAGGCCCTGATGCACTGACAGCGAACAGTCACAAGGGAGCAGCACAAAGCATTAGTCTAAGGAATTGCTCACAGTACAGAGGTGGAGGTGATGTATCATGCCTCATCAGGACACAGCTGGAAGTGTGGAGGCAACATAACTTACCACAATGAAGTACTTAGTGGGGAGTAAGTTCAGTGCTGGGGTAGCCTGTGCTAACCTCTGTAAGACAGAGAGCAAAAGTGTAATAAAAAGAAAGGACCTTTTGGGGGCTTTACTGCAGACATGAGAGATGTGTTATATGAGCCAACATCAGGGCACAATAAGAGCAGGTGAATGTCTGGTAGGGTCACGGAGGGGAACCTTATGTCTGGCAGTGCCTCACAGCTTGCAAATTGGTTGCTCAGTTCCTGAGCTGACCTGCTTTTGAACAAGAAATGATTGTTTTCCCTTTTCAGTACCCTCTACACTCACTTTTTAAAAGCAGCAAGAGGAAAAAGGATATACTGAGATGCTCTACACTTCATGTATACAGTGGGATGCAATACGAATGCATGTACAGTAACTTGAAATTCCTGAAACCAAGTAAATCCATATTCCAGATAATAAATGCACAGATCAATAGGTCAAGGAAGATTAATAAATGAAGCAGCACTCACAGAGATGAACCGAGATCTGCTGGAGAGCTGCGGCTGAACAGGCAGAGATTTTCCAAGAGCTGGATTTTTTGGCTATTGATCTGCCAATCACTTTTTCTATAAGAGGAAATTCAGTTATCCAGGTCTCAGAGAGCCTTCTTCACCCAGCTGTCTTCTGTGGGAGTTGTGTTTGTTGTATATCCACATCTTTTGTTGTATCTCAGAATAAAGCATTCAACAGTTGCTGATTTGAATTCTAAAGAGCACTCTTCTATTTGTTTAGAAAATGGAAATGATACCAGCTTTTCTCTCCCCTTGCTCTCACCATTAGATCACTTTCCAGCAGTTTGGTACACTTTACTCAATTAAACAAATGGATCTTTTGTTAACTGGTGTTGCCTGGGCAAATACTGCAGATGTGCCCAATTATGGCACTGTCTCTGTCATCAGAATAGATGTGTAAAACTCCGTTGAATAAAAGCTCTGTAGTATAGGAATAACTATGACTTCTCTCTTTTAAAAGGTAAAATAGTTTTTCATTACTTACTACAGTTCTCCAATGCCAGTGACCTCCCCACTGTCTGGAAACTCACTGAACTTCCTGTCTTGTGCCTTGGGTACCATCGCAAAGCACCATTGGGATCTCCTCTCCAGCTCAGCATCCACATCAGTAAAGCCAGATTCATTCATTTCAAATGGCCTGTGTCCAGCTGCCATTGATGCCAACTGCTCTTTCTCTATTTCTTCATCTCTCAGCTACCTTCAGTGCAGTTTTCTCAAGAATCTTGTTCTCCCATGGCTCTGCCTCCCATGTTTTTCTGCCTGTTTTCTACTTGTCCCATTCATGCTCGCTACAGCAATTTGGGTGACGTCCTTTGTCCTCACCCTTCTCCAGTCCTCCACAAACACATAATCAGTGCAGTTTCCAACACATAAAGTGGAAGACTGAGAGATGGACTTCTTCCCCATCAAACTGAAATGTTTGTCCATGTTTCATACAACTCCTCACAAATGCCAGCTTGTCAGCTAAAGATCTGCACAGGCACAACTGATCTCATCGGTGCTTTCTAGTGCTCAAACTCCTTTGTTGGTTATCTTCTCCTACCCTCTTTCTGTTACCTTTAAATGGGGCTGTGGCCTTTCCCAGGACTATCTCCAACTTCAGCTTTGCTCAAATTGTTTGCAAAGTCAGCAAACGATGGTTTAAAACATGACTTTTCCAATCTCAGATGTCAGCAGCTTTTATCAGCTTTCCTCCTGACCATTCTCACACCCTTTGCGCTGTCCTCTCTGAGTCCCCCCATCTCTTCCTGTCCTTTCAGAAAGCTTCTGCCAAGATAATTTTGCTCTGTTTCAGGAGCCTTTCCAGTTTCTATTTTACTTCTAATTGTACCCCTACAAAGCCAGAACTAACTTCTCTCTGTTAATGATGACAGCCCTTATTACCCCATTGCTAAATTTTGAAACAAGTATCTTCATCTTTTCTTGTCATACCTGTCAGAAACTCTGTAGACACCTGCAAAGTCAGGTTCAGAACACTTCTTAAAACTCAGCTTTAACACGATGCTTACACAAGCCCAGACAAATGCATAGTAACAAAGCTCTGAGGCACTGACTACAGGACAGCCCATACCGCTGACCTGTACTGTACATCTTTTTATTTTGCTTATATGAAATTGGCGTAGCCAATATCACACTCCTTTACTACCTTAAGCAAGTACATTGTTAAAAGAAAGTGATCTTAAAATACAGAACTTTATAATCCCTTCTAGATGTTCAAAGTATTTTGCAAAGGATAGAAAAAGAACACCATGGAATCCTAGAATCTGGCACAGTGTCAGAAAGAAGCTCACTAATTGGGATGGATGATGAGGAGATAAAGAGAATATCCAACATGCATGGCATGATTTATTTCACTGTAAATCTGGGAAAAGCCCTAGTGGTATCAGTGAAGTTATTCCGTATTTGTTTAACTGAGAGGCTGCACAGGATGGAATTCAGCCATCTGTGCTTGGCCCATCTGTACTTAGAAAAGTACTTTACTGTACTTTTGCTGTCAAACTTTGAAGGCATTACAAGACGTGCCAAGGAATACAGAATGGTAGATGACAGCACATCAATTAAGATCTGTCTCAGTTTGTCTACAGACACACTTCAAATCAAAATCACTAAAACTTCCAAAGAACTCCTTGAAATTATCTCCTCATTCCTATATTGTTCACGTATTTCTACTCTTCCAATGGAAAGACAAACTACCATCCATCAATAGTTTTATATAAAAATAAGAAAATAAATAGTGCTTTAAGTTAACAGAAGTAACAGAGACTTCTTTGCTTCACATTTGTTTCCTGTGTCTCAACAGCCTAAGCCCATAACTCTCCTATGCCACATGTGCCAAAGCCATCCCCAAATTCCCCATGAAATACTTCCCGTCCCACAAAACTACGTGGAGTACTTGCAGGGACTTTGCTGCTGTGTGGCCAGGAACAGGCCAGGCAGCCCAGGCAACTGCTGAGCCTTTCCCTTGGGTCTCTCTTTTCAGCTGATCTCTAAAGTTTGTCCTAGACCAGATAGGTATCACAACATTTACTACTCTGAGTTGACTTATAAGGGAGAGCAGCAAACAGCCTTTGTTAACAGTGCCTCCAATATATCTCAATGCAATAGAGGAAACTAGTTCTCAATACAGAAAATTCCTCTCTGTGGGCTTGTTTATTTTGATATTGGGAAAAATTGTGTTGAAGCCATTAAAGTGCAAGTGTTGAAGCTTCTTCCCCCCTCTGTGATTACTGTGAAGAAACAGCACTTCTGCATTTAATAAGACACAGGGACAGCATGTGCAGAAATGCTTGCAGGTTTTTGCCATTGGATGTGACCTCCTTTCATAAAATCTTAAGAGTTGGAAAAGACTTTTACATTCATTGATTCCAACTGTTAACCCAGCACTGCCAAATCCACCACTAAACCATGTCCCCAAGTGCCACATCTGTGTGTCTTCTAAATACCTCCAGGGATGGTGACTCCACCACTTCCCTGGGCAGCCTGTTCCAATGCTTAAAAACCTTTTTGGTGAAGATATTTTTCCTCATATCCAGTCTAAACCTCCCCTGGCACAACTTGAGACCCTGTCCTCTTGTCCTATCATTTGTTACTTGGGAAAAGAGACCAACCACCACCTTGCTACAACCTCCTTTCATTAGTTTTCATGCTCTCAGATCCATCAATAAAGGCAGCTGCAATGAATTCCTGCCTATATATTCAGAAAACACTGCAGTTAAGTCTGAGTGGCCTGATACAAAGCTGTAGTAGCAGAGAAGTATGTCTACACTGCAAGGAAAGTAGTAAAACCCACTTAGCCATGAATTAGCACATAATGAACAACTGACAATAATTATTTCAATACAGTGCTCCTGACCTGCTTCAGCACTTCCTTCCTTTCTCTCTAATCATATTTTTTAGAAGGTTGTGCACTTGGTTTCTTAACCACAGAGGCACTTCGTAGTTTGCATTTTCCATTAATTCTCTATATAATAGTAAGTATCACTTCCCTCCGAGACAGAATTGTAAATGATTGGCGCTTTATTTTCTAATGATGAGAACGTAAACCCTGTGACTTGGGGCTTCGGGGAGCTCAGCACATCTCGTGGACCTTTACTCTGATAAGACTTTGCTACAGAAGGAGAGAATTCAGTGAAGTGTGGTGGGTGTAATTAAAATTGTGTTATGCTGCTGATCCACAGGCAGATAAATTCTATGAGCATTAAATTGCATGGGTTTGTTAGAAAAAATTGGCTGTTCTCTTCCTTGTAAAAAATGACATCAATTTAAAGATGGTGAAACTATAAAATCTGAAATGAATTACAGTAGCTCACAAGTTTCTCAGGATAAACAGAGATCTGTGTGCCTCTCTACCAAGTGACTTAAACTTTATGCACAGCGCAGTGAAGCAGTTTAATAACAATTGTGAGCTGAAGAGATGTACATGACTGCTGGCATATTAATCCACTTTCTTCTATGCAGAGTATAAACTTCTTAATGGAAAACACAGAGATTTTCTTGGAACAAATGTCACGGGTTTAAATCAAAACATTATGTTTGTGATTTTGTTATTTGCCATTCTTTGAAACAAATGTGACTAGGTGAAAATAAGCCTGGCATCAAATGTCATGGATGTGTTTGCTCTGATTGGAAAGAAAACTTCTGGCTATTTTCCGTGTGTTGTAATGGCAATATTTCATCATTGTTAGGACTCTGATCACAATATGCTCTACATGGAATATTATAAATCAAGAGCCCTATTTACTTGTCATATGGGCTAGCAAGTTGAAAGAGACTGGCCTTTTCGGAAAAGTTACCCTTTATCACGTTTATCAGTCTGCGAAAATCAGAGTAAAAAGTCATTTGTTACAATCTTGTCTTTGTCTAACAAGATATTAACACATACTCTTTCACAGACAACAGCAATTACTCACAGGGCTGTAGAGATAATGGGAAGAAACTAATTGAAGGCTTTACACATGCAAGCAAATTCTTGCATTAAAATCAGATAAACTTGCACCAGGTTGAGTTTTTACTTAATGGGCATGACTTTATTCTGGAAAAGAACATTAGCTCATACTGCAGAGTATTCCTTCCCAGATTTACCTGTGAATACTGTTAATAAAGTTAATAATGTTTACTATGTGATCTTTTCCTCAAGTTATTCATGTCGTTAAGATGAAGAATAAGATATAATGAGGATTTTATAAACAGGATGAAATATCAGGGCCGAAGAGTTGGAGTACCTCATACCTAAAAGGGAAGCAGAAGGACATTTCCTAGAGAGAATACATTTATGAATTATTGTGCTTATGATCAGATAGTTGGGATGAAACAAATGGATGTGGGGAAAGAACCAATCCGTATGTGTTCAGGGAGTTTGCTGGTTATGAATTTAACTCTTTGGGAGCACATGACAGATTCTGAGTATGGGAAGGGGGCAATTTTTTACCAGACTAGGTGGCTGGGCAGCTGGGATAGCAGCATGTGAGCTGCGGAGAGAGAACAGAGGAGCATATGGATACACAGAACTGAGGGGTGATAGGGAGGGAAGAGAAAGAAACTGAGTTGCGTGGGGGGACATAAGCACAGCTGAAGAAGGGAGATGTAACAAAAGGGATGAGAAGACACAGGCTTTCTTCCTGTTTTTGTTTCATCGCCATGCCACACATTGCCTCAAATCTCATTTTCACATTGATTTTCCAACTCAAATAATCAGCTACATCTTTATGTATAATGTCAGCAATTCTTGAAAGAGTCCACTGAAATCCTCCATTTCCTTTTTAATTTAGACCCCCAAAGTTCCAGTAGCTAGCAGTATGGAAAGATGCGACTTTAACTTTGGAAATCGAGCAACCACATTTTTCACTTCCAAAGCTGTAACTCTGGCAACTTTTTTTGTCCTTTCTTGAAAATGAGAACATAAATGGGTACTTAATGCTGAAATCTGAATGCCTACCTTATCCTTTTTTGTACTGTGTTTTTCATCTAAGCGGCAAATCTTGGAGGAAAGCTTGCATTCAATTCTTTCTGTTGTTCTCATTTATTTGTCTTCTGGCAGATACCTGCCAGTTCCTTAAGTATGTCATTCATTACTAGGCTTTTAAAAATCTCTTCTGCAAATCTATGTTTTTATTTTACTCTCTCTTCCCAGGATTCTTGTAGAGTATCAGTAAGAGCTTATTTACACATGAATTTATTTATGGACAGGAAAGAGCACATCTGCTTCCTTCAAGAACGATTCCACATGCAGAAAAAAACCCAAGGCAGTATTATATTCCCAAGGAATTTGCACAAAGTTAGCCGAATAAAGTGGTTAAAAAGTGCTTTGGGGAAAAGTATCTTCATATCTTGTCCAGAATTAGGTTACACACAAATTGCATACATTTACATTCTGTTCTAAAGCATGGTCGAAGCTGGGCTCAAAGTTGTTTGTGCTTTTTCCAAGTGTAGGACTGTATGGACACCAACACACAGAGCCATCAACAGAGAAAATGGAGCACGGAAGTCACCCAGGGAGCACAACACAAAAGGAAATCTGGTTTTGCTTTGCTTGTTTTTCACCTCCAAGTCCAATTAGGAGGAGTTGTGCTGGTGGTACTTTAGAGTGATGAAGCTATTGGTTTGGTTTCCGTAAATTTACATATTGAAGCTCTTTGTTTCTTCCTGTAATTGCTGGTGTGCCAAGCACAAGCTAAGACTAGAGCCAGTTCCTACCTGGGGAGTGCTCAGTCCTCAACCTGAGTGTGAACATGTCATGAATGCTGAGAACATGAAGCAGCACAAGCCTGCAATGTTGCAGGGGTAGGTTTAATGTAGAAAGTAATGTTTGAATCGTTTCCCATTCTTGCTACAATCATTAACATAAAATCAATTTATGTTGTGACATTTTCAGTTCTCATTATTATCTCTGTCACAAGAGGGAGGTTTTTAATCCTCCATAAAGTCTTTAAGAGACAGCCGAATAATATGCAGCAAATGCATTATACAGTTTCTAATATGACCTTTTCATGGGTTTTCAGTTTGACTGCCTGGTCATTCCTGTTCTTTAGCTGCCTCAGTAATCTGAGAGGAACAGGTGGAATGGTAAATAGTCAGACTACTGAATCTTTAAAAGGTTAGCTTCATACTGCAAGTGACTCTTTTATAGGTTATATATACTGTGTGCGTTCATATTCTGCAACCCAGTAAAAAGCAAGGAAGAAAAGTAAATGACAGACTATGACTGTTCTCATGGCAGTGATCAAAACTATTCAGGAAAGATGGCTGTGTGATAGGTACTAATTTTATTCTGCCAATAGTTCACCTCTATTTATGCAGTGTGCAACAATCTACTCCTTTGGAGATGTGGGAAACTTTAGACACCCTTCACCCTTAAAAGGTCTGAGAACCTCAAATAGAGCAAGATTCTGAAATGGAAAGTATATTATGACCCAGTGTTAATCTTCTTCTTGTCATTGTGACTTGGGATTTTTTGAGGGGTTTTCTTATATAAAACTTTAAAAGTAATCAAAAGTGAACCTGAGTAAAGTAAGTGGCAGGTAACCCTCTTATCTCATTCTTTAAACTGTGGCATGTCCCATGCAAAGGGATCCAAGTGCATGAAAGAAAAAAGGACATTGCAAGTGCTGAGAGAAAACAGGGAGAAGCCAATATATCCACTCAAAGAGAGCATGGAGCAAATGTGGAAGACATGACCCATCATCTGAATTTATTGAATTAAAACTAGAGAATCTCCTTTTGACTCTCTGATGCTGCCCTGATATTACTTTCCCATAGATTTCTTCTGGAAAAAGGAATGGGGAGACCACCTGAGAGAGGAGATCAGTTCCTGGAATGATTTTTGTACCAGTAGCAATATTTTTTTTCTAAGAAGGGCTAGACAAAGGGCATAAAGTACCATGTGTAGTGATAACGTAAGCCCACAGTGCAAGAGAGGAGGAGAAATCTCTGCTTTAATGGGATTTTAGAGAGAATCCCATTATCCAGAGAGCAGCAGAGCTCTGGCTAGAAGGAGTCTTTGGGTGAGCAGGGTCACCTAATGAGAGAGGCACTGCTGAGTTTGTCAGAGCTTGGGTTGGAAGTTTCTGGGAAGCTCTAATGTCGCATTCTAGTTATTCCTCCTAACAAAGGGGGAATAAGGGATTTTCAAGTAGTTGAAACTCATAGCAAGTTAACTTCCTGCTCATATGCCTAGGAAGACTTTCAGAAGAGGGGGGAAACCCCACAACCAATACACAGAGAAGCTTCTCTCTGTTCCCTACTAAAATGGCAATAATCTCTATTGCTTTGTAGCCTGCAAAGCAATAAAGAGCTGCTAAGATTAATTAAACTCTGAAGGGAGGCTGAAGGGTTTAATCAATCACCAGTTCTGTTTGTTGCCACTATACCACTCATTGAGATTATTATATAGCAATTTGAATTACAAAGCAAGGCATTTGTAATATAAGAAGGGCACTGCTAGTCAATTTCTGGATATCTAGTTGCAGGCATTGAGGACCTGCTTCTTCACAGTATCTGAAAGCTGTTAACAAGTTCCCTTCATGCTGACCATCCACTGCACTTGTGGGTGCTCAGCACTTCTGCAAATGAGGCCTCAGAGTTTCAAATCAGGAACCTGGAAAATTAGAAGCAGCAGCTAGAGACCCTTCATGAACAATCTGGCTTAGCAAGATGGGCAGCATTACAGAGGGAATCAGTGCCAGGAACCGCACAAGAATTAATTTCTCCAGGGCAGTACACATCAACTGCTCTGCCTACGTGATTCTTCTTTTCCCCTTAATGCTCTTCGCCCTTTGTAATTTGCTGCCTCTTGTGATCTGCAGCTTTGGAGGACTACAATATATTCATTGGAGAAATAACTGGTGTCTCCTCTACTATGCAACCTGACATATGGCCAAACCAGGAACGCTCTGCACTGAATGAGAAAATGATGCTATGGAATAAAGAATAGACAAATATGTAATTAAAACCTGCATCATATTGAATACAGAAAAAGGGTTGAATTCATATAATAGGAATTAATCCTATGTGAAATATGGGCTCAGCAACCTCTCTCATTTTCAGGTGTACTTTGAAAACCAGTTATCTGGGAATGATTTCAATCATCAAAGTTCCTAAAACCACATTCAGGACGCTTCAAAAGACACTTTTCTTCAAACAAGTGAAAACATGATCTTGCGTAATTCCCAGGCTGGTGACATTCAGGTGTGAGATGAGAAGAGAAACATGATTATAAACCCTTGATTTCATGCACAAACCCTGCATTTGTTAATAGCATGTTTGCTCTTGGATTCTAATAGTGCCTAAAATGTATCTTTAGGGCAGCATGGGGAACACCCCCAAAATTATACATAATTCTAATTTTCTAAGAAGGCCATTTACAGAATCCTAAGCGTATATAATAGCAATGTGATGGGTCACACTTCCTATGCATTGGTGCAAACTGAACTGCCTTAAGCTCCTGCATTTTCAGATTTCGCTTTATTTTTGTTGAAAGGAAGAGGCCATCAAAGTGTGAATACTCCAGGACAGGTCTTCCCTGGATACGAATCAGTCCTGACTTTAATGGAGCAATGTGGATTGAAAGATTATCCAGGGAGTGTCAGAGCAACTGGCAACTCCACCATCTGGAGAACAACACTGAAAATAGGTATTTTGTACAAATGCTAATTTTGACCTCTGACAGACCTATATGTACAGTAGACGTCACTAATACTGAGAGAATTAAAGCCTATTTGCAGTGAAACAATCATGAAAGGACAGGAAGGAGAGTTTTCTATAATGATACTACCACTTTCTTTATACCACATTTGTTAAGCAATCAAAGCACTTCAATAAAAAACCCATTCATTGCCTTTCATAATATGGTCAAACATAATTTCTAGCACACAGAAGTGAGAATTGTCACTATAGCTTTTTGGAATCGTTTATCATGTACTTCAACAGAGAGCAGCAAACTATTTCAGGAGTAATCTGAATCACTGATGTGGTTGACGTAGGAGCTGGTTGTGTCTCGATACGGAAGGATAACCTGTCACAACACTGACAATGCACAGAGCAACTATGAGCTATCCTTAGATTACTCCAGGGCTGAAGAAGAGACATGGACGTTTACTTTCATGCCCTCTTGCTAAAGCTGGCTCCATTTTGCCAAGTGACAAGTGCATGTTCTGAGACCCAGGGAGACAAACAAGTGCCTGGGGGAGAGGACGCTATGGAATAAAAGGATACGGGATGGTCATACTGGTTGCATTCAGCCTAATTCTCTGTGATGATTGCCAATGCCCAGTGCCATTCAAGAGAATGCACAAGCTGTATCTCTCCAGAATGTTCTTCCAGCTTCCCATGATTTTATTGCTATTTAAAGCAGAGATAGATTAAAAATGTGAACAACAGGCTAAAATGCAGATGCACTGTCTCTGATGTATGTCAGGAACTGAAAAACCTTCATAAGCACATAGAGTTACACAACAGCAAAATCACTGCTAAAAGTAAATAACTAATACCATGGGAAGTTACTGCACTCCTGGGGAAAAAAAAGGATGACTGCTATTATTATTGTTATTATTATTACTATTTGGCACAGAATTTCTGTGCTGGAAAGTGGGGTTTGCAGATGATCAAAATAATTTACAAATTGGGACTGACAAGCTGAAGCACTGAAATGTTGAAATTAAGCTCATTCATTTCAAAGTGATGTCTCAGCTTCAGAAACTGTCAGATTTCATTTCTAAAGAGGTTTTTTTTAAAAGGTCTTTTACTTTACCGTGAAGCATTACACTCTTGAATCCTGCCTCTCCAGTCCAGTCACTAAACTGAGGAATCAGTTATTTGCACAGTACTGGTCTGGGGGAAACAGGCCAGAAGAGAAGACAAAAACATACAAGAATCAGTGAGGAATCAAACAGAGAGGGAGAACAAATAAACATGTGGTTTATCTATAGGGCTGACAGAGCCTTACAAAAAGCTCAGCGCTATTCCTCATTTAAATTCAGAAATGTATAGGGAAAGATAGGAGAAGAGACTTTGCTTTAAGTGGAAAAATCTGGCAAGTATCACAGCCATATCCAGAACCCAAGTATTCCAACCTGGCAAAGGGAAGGTGGTCTCTGCATGCAATATTAACATGTCTCAGCAGAAGACAGCCATTTCAAAAAGTGAGGGGGAACTTGGTCTCCAAAAGCTGGAAAGAAATGAAAAGCATGTGCATGGAACAACAGTCCCTGAAGGAAGCATCTACACAAAAGACCTGAGCAGAATTTGGAAGAGAGCCTTCTGGCAGCCCAACTGAAATGTCTTTCCATGGAGGAAAGTAATTGCTTTGGAAGGAAGTTGAGTCCTGCAAGTGATACACGGGTAACCAATGTACAGGGGGGTAATACAGAGAAATTGTACAAGGGGGTTAAAGGAATTCCTTTACTTAAACAAAAGTATTGTCTGTCCTAAGTACCTGCCATTGCCATCTTGCCAAGGCATTGATTACTGCTGGAGGGGGAGAAGCAGATGCTAGTTCTACTGACAAAAGCACAAATGTTTGGTCCTACTGATAAGCGCCAGGAGAAGCAGACTGGGCACCGACCAGACCCTAAGGCCATGTCTGAAGATTAAAAGGTGTAAAGGTTAAGAAGAGGAAGACTCATTTACTTCATCTTGAAGACCCTTACCCACAGGAGGAAGACTCATTTACTTCATCCTGAGACCCCTGCCCATGACCAGAAGGGGCACTGCGCAAGTGCAAAGGACCTTCTGGCTCATTATAATATGAAGCGGGATAGATAATAAATATGTATAGGCGGATTGAGCAACCTCATGTCTATGTATACCTTAAGAGAATAAATGTAAAGGGAGAACAACCCTGAGGTGTGCATGCTTTGGAGGAGCTATCCCCATGCACCTCAGCGCTGAATTACATGAATGCATACCTACTTTACAACTTTTAACTAGTTGTGGAGTCTATCCGCGCATCACAAGTAAAGCAAGAGCTTTAAACCTCTGCTAGGGGTTTCCTGAAGTGTGTTACATGAATCATAGGAACTGTGTGGGCATTTATTTACCTGTGCATAAAAACCAATCCCTAAGGCAATGTGAGGTTGAATCCATTAACACCAGCAAAGTGCCTTAAGAATTTAAATAAAGGGTTTTGATGGCACAAAGTGTCAAAATGCCCACAATGGGCATATTGGTTAGTATGTAATAGAAACCAGAAGAAATGGATTAAGAATGTATTCAAATGCATAGACTGTGATTACTTATATTAAGCTTATACAGGTTATTTGAGAAGAGTAATGAGGGAGCAAGCACTGCACACTAAATGTAATTTATCAAGGACACGTAGCTAGGCCACATGGCATCTTTCCAACCCAACTTCTTTATGCAAAACAAAAATTTTGCATACATTTGCATGTTACTAACATGAGAAAAGGCTTATTAACAACACAAATGACATCTAAGATTTCATTTATTATCCTAAATTAGTTGGTGAGTTGACTATCCTCATGCCTTATCTCTCTCTGTGTAAGCATTTACAGAGCACTTATCACTGTGGCATCAATGACATTCTGCATACTTGCTATGATGCCTGGAATAGGTATTCAAAACAGTCATCTGTGAAATAAAGCAAGTTAAGTTTAGCTTCATGTCTGGGTATTCTGAAGGAGGAATCGAAGTCGTTTGCAGAAGCCCAAGGCTTTCTGTTCTATTAAAATACATTTCCTGAAAGTATCTACAACTGTTACAGTATTTTAATGCCCTACAGCATTAAGACCAGTATTTGCAATAGAATGTGTATACCCAGCTCCAGTCTAAGTTTGAAACCAGTTTTTTACAGCCAGTCTAACAACTTGCCCATAAAACCAGCCCGCTGCCTGGATCTCTTCTGGCTATTTTCTTCTCCTCTTATTCCTTGTGACCTACAGCTAAGGACATTTTTCACACTGCAGACCCATGGAAAAGACTCTCATAATCTTGTTAAAGGCTGGCATACTTGACTTGCAATACAGAATCCTGCATTTGTCTCCTCAGGGAAATAAACAGTTTTAAAAAGCCTTTGGATTTCTCAAATGACTTGAACAAACACAGTGGCCACAAGTAGTAACCAGTGAATCGGTTTTCTGCTTCTCACAAAAATGTCTACAGTGAGGATTTTATGTGCCCTTATACTAACTCATCTACTGCTTTATTTTTTCATTGCTCACAAGTTCTCAAGGGAAGCCAATTTCTCTTTCAAGCAGCAGTGACTTTAGTAAGTCAAAGCATCCAATTGCTAGAGGAGGGTTTACTTTACCTCTCATCACTGAAACCCTGCTGTGGAATACAATCTGTTTGCAGAAGAGCAAAGAGGTGAAGGACAAAAACAAATGGCAATTACTCAAAGACTGGGAAGAGCTTGGAGGCTGGTCTTCTCTCGCATATGAATTAGGGTAAGAAAATACACTGGTCAAAATGTTGCCAAGGAAAACGCTCTATCACAGAGCATGGTGAAATTTGTCTTCCTGTCATCTGGAATTTGAAGCTGCACTATAACAGTATAGAATATTTATATTTATGGCTGCTTTTAAAGAAAGATTGTGTCAGTTTCTTAACTTTCCTTTAGGATAGACATTGGGCAAGGACATAATAACATATTCACAGTTTGCACTGATAATTCCATTATTTCGTGACTAAAAACTTTCTTGCTGCTCTCAATCCCTTGCCAGTGAAATAAGCTTCTGAACTTCCCCCTTGACCACAGAATCATGGAAGAGTTAGGAAAGGACCTCAAGATCAGCAAGTTCCAACCCCCCCCCCCCCCCCCCCCCGTGCCATGGGCAGGGACACCTCACACTAAACCATGGCACCCAAAACTGATTTTCAATTTAAATTCACACCACACCTTAGTGATTCCACCAGTCCAAAATATAACACATTTCATCCGTACCCATGTTCGTCCAAAATATAACACATTTCATCCATACCCATGTTCCTAATCAGGCAAGCTGCTTGAAACCTTATAGCTTTTTGCAGTAAAATAAGAAAACAATCTCTATAGTGATACACGGGTAACCAATGTACAGGGGGGTAATACAGAGAAATTGTACAAGGGGGTTAAAGGAATTCCTTTGCTTAAACAAAAGTATTGTCTGTCCTAAGTACCTGCCATTGCCACCTTGCCAAGGCATTGATTACTGCTGGAGGGGGAGAAGCAGATGCTAGTTCTACTGACAAAAGCAGATGAAAGGTCCTGCTGATAAGCCGGGGAGAGGCAGACTCGGTGACCAAGCCATAAGACCATCACAAAAGCACAGGTGTTTGGTCCTATTGAGAAGTGGGGGAGAAGCAGACTGGGCACCGACCAGACCCTAAGGCCATGTCTGAAGGTTAAAAGGTATAAAGTTTAAGAAGAGGAAGACTCATTTACTTCATCTTGAAGACCCTAACCCACAAGAAGAAGACTCATTTACTTCATCCTGAGACCCCAGCCCATGACCAGAAGGGGCACTGCGCAGGTGCAAAGGACCTTCCAGCTCATTATGATATGAAGCGGGGATAGATACTAAATATGTATAGGAGAATTGAGCAACCTCATGTCTATGTATACCTTAAGAGAATAAATGTAAAGGGAGAACAACCCTGAGGTGTGCATGCTTTGGAGGAGCTATCCCCATGCACCTCAGCGCTGAATTACATGAATGCATACCTACTTTACAACTTTAACTAGTTGTGGAGTCTATCTGCACATCAATAGTAAGTTAAATGCAGGAGCTATTCTGTCATTCACTGGTTCTTATAGAACATGACACACAAGTCCAGGCTTGTTTAATGCATAAAATGCTTTAATGTAATTCGGTTTCCCAGGGTCAGGAGGAGGAGTTTATTTCTGAACCCCGGGTGTTAACAGCAGTGTCATGCAACATGAAATAGCACCACCACATACAAGCATTCCTTTGGAATGCAAAGACCTGCCAATGAATCTGCTTCTCAGAAGCTTAATATATTGTTTTCACTTGCATGTCCTTTATTGTCACTCTTTTATACCTGTACTTCAATTGCACAGAGCATCTTTCCTTTATGGAGGGCTGCAGTTAATCGGGTGGTTCCATAAAGCACCACATAAATTGTGTTTTATGAATTCTTTGTCACAAGAATGTAGCCAAATGCCTTGTGCCCCAAGACTCAGCAGTAACACATCACCTTTGCATAGCCTTGCAAAATTGGGATGGAAATTACAGCAGCCCAGGAACAGAAAACTCCTCACTCATCATTACTATGGTAGCATCAGTAATGAAAGAATAGAAACTAGTGATGTTTAACAGACAGGTCTTAAGAAAAGACAGTGAGAAATAAAGAAAGAAAACCAGGCTAGGTACACGAGTGGATAAACATTTGCAAGGTTGCCTTTGCAACAGAAGAACCTCAACAGTGTGAAATGCTGCCATGAGCTCTCATTTTCCGAATCTCTTACAAGTAGCAAATGCCTTATCCCTTCCTCCAATTTCTCATTCATTTTACACCCCAAAATATATAACTAAAAGAAAATCTAAAATTACCTGCAAAAATACACTGTTTTTGAAGTAATGCATACTGAACAAATTGACACAAAGCTATACTTATGCTATCATCTAAATACCTATATCAGCCTAATGCCTTCTCTGAAGTGGCTGCAACACATCTTTTCAGTAGTGCTGTAGCATTAACTATTAGGAGATGGGACGCTGTTTTTGTACCAAGCACAAAGAAGTGACAGGAGCAGTTTAGCTCTAGACTGAGGCAGAGAAAAGCTCTCTCTCCTCTATTTTATCTTGAAATCATCCCTGATGAACATCTGTGACCCAAATTTACAAAAGACTTCAGATGAAGTCTTACCAATGCCCTGCAAAGCATTAGAAATATTTCTGGAACTACTCCTGATGTAACTGATGATTATTTAAGTCTTTTCACAGCTCATAGTTGTTCAGAGTTATTCTGTGACCAGCTAGCACACTAAGGTCATTTGCTCCTTTAGACATTTCTAACCAAAGAGCTCTTGGATTAAAGCAGATGCTCACATTATTAGACCCCAAGCGTATAATTACACACTTGGTGCTAATGAACTTCTTCCCATCTGTATTGCCCCAGTTCTCAAGGACATCCAATTGAAAACACAAAAAGGAACTTGTTAAAAGAAATGTGAAATATTGCCCAGTGTTTCTGCAACCAACTTGACTTCATAAAACTGTAAATGGAACAAATAATAATTCCTCCCACTTGTTTTTCATTGAAAATCTATTTTAATTATCCACTGCCTTCTGAGTAGCTGCATACTCAAATGTACTCACTGTATATGCTATATAGCAGTCACCGTATGTCTTTCCTCCTCATACATTCAAAAAAATCAAACCACTTAAATATATTTACTAATAAAAACAAACTTTACATTAAAAATTCTGATCGGAGGGTTTTTATTATGGTGGAGAATTTCTTGCTTGCTTATGGGATTTTACTAACTTGAGGAAAGTGATTCACAGATAAGCTTCATTTAACAACCTTAAACATATAAGGTGAAGATTGGTATGATTTTAAGATGTCCAGAATGGTAGTGTTAATATGAAAAGTGAAAGGGAAGCATGATGCATATTGCACAGCACTGTTTAGATTTGTGCTTTTGGCAATTTCCCTCAAATTTATCCTTCTCTGCCCACCAACAATGTAATTTAGAAGTAAAGTGCTTCCTCTATGAGACACTTCTTTCAATGCTTCTCCAGTTCAACAGGCTCAGAAGGAAGGACTGCAAATGAGGGGCTTTGCAATGTTACACAGGCCAATTTCATAGCACTTTTGGAATTGGAATCCACTTTTTCTGGATGGGAACAACTAGAAATAAACACTGGGTGTGATGCATCCCCTAACGTTAACAAAAGATGTGTTATGCTTGAGAAATACTTTGGAATTCCTTTTCCATAGCAAGTTCTCACAGAGATCAACAACAATGTACCATAATTTTTTGGAAGATCATGTTGTAGACAAAGAGTTATATATGCTTTTTTCTCACTTTACAGTCCCAAATGAAACCTAATTTTGGTTGTTTCAACTCAAATGCTCAGGGAACTGTTTTCCAGATCAGACTTCTCCTCCTTTTTTTCCATTTTAGATTCTCCAAGAATATTTGCAACCTTTTCAAGAACTGAAAGCCTAAATCTGAATCTCAATCACAAAGGATCAATGAGGCATTTGGAACATGCAACTCACTGCCTGAAATCACTGTGCCGTGATTTTATTTTACCCAGTTTTCATTTTTCCTATTGACAGGGATTGCCTGGTAAGTGAGTACTTGCTGTTATAGACCATACTTACAATTTAGACAGTAAGAGAATCTGCCTCTTGTCTGTGCCTGATAACTCCTAGGCCCTGACTATTGTTGTAAACAAACTGAGAAACAAGACATGATGATACGTAAAAAAACCTTCAGACAAGCAAGATAGAGCCAAGGTCATAATTTATCAAACCCAAAATTATAGTGATATCATTGACTAAAGTATATCCTCATAAAGGAAACTGTTTTTCCATAAACATACCCTTCTAAGCAGTTAGTCATTAAATTGTCTCATGTTGGGGAACAGATATGAGAAAACTGCAATTAAAACTAAGCTGGAAAATAATCATACAGTAAACAAATTGCTTGGACATAAACTTCACTGCTTTCTATGTTAGTATTAACTAGAAATCTTACAAAAGCATGTCTGAATGCTTGTAGGGAGCTAGGCCTTTATAATTTCAGCTCCAAATACAGACCTAACCATCTGAGTTAGTCCCAAGATCTCCAGAGAGGCTGGGTACCGGCAGCGAAGGTTAAACTGCAATTCTGAGTGACCCATCCCACTCTTCAGAGTCTGAGCCTGGCCATCTGAAAAAACAACTGAATAACTACATGTCTGTTTTAACATCTGGAACATAAAGACCCATGTTGGTTGCCTGAATCTTCTCTAATATTGCCATTCAATTTTTTGTTGCAGGATATTTTAGTGTTTTCTCAGTGGATGATAGATGCTGGTCTGACAGATTTGAGCCAAATTGTTCATATCTTAGTAACTCGCAAATGCAGATCCTGATACTCATTCTAGTCTAGGAGAGATATCTGCTTTACAGGAAGCAGACCACATTAATGTTGGCTTTATTTACACACAATCTATTAAACTGAATTATAAAAAAATGCAATTCTACCAAGGAAAATGAATGCAGAAATGTCCCTGTTGGGGCAGTGAAAGCTGCAATGTATGTAAGCGTATACATTTGGAATGAGGTGGTTCCATCGCCATTCTTGTACACTAATAAACAGGGACTTTGAAACAGAAAAAAAAATTCCAAACTAATTTGACACAATATTATAAAAAGTAATAAACTCACTGGAAAAATCATCTTGTCTTTAGTTCATACCCATTTACACCATCATAAACTCAGACTAATTTTACCAAAGGCAAGTAATTCAGCATTGTTGATGGATTCCAGATTTGGATGAGTAACCAAAGATGGAATTTAGTCCCAAAGATATCAAGGGGAAAAAAACCCCCAACAACACAACAAACCAAACAAGCAGGAAAAGATGTATTTGTAATTTCAGAAGTCTTATTTTCTCCTGTATCTTATTGAAAAGTTTGGGTTTTTTTTCCCCTCATACTAAGGATGCTTTACCTTAACACTGCAGTGATAAGCACTGTAATTTATTTCAATGTCATGTTTCTGGAAACTTTATTAACTTGTATTTTATGTCAGGGAAATATTCCCCCAAATGCAGAAATCAATATCCATGAGAAAAAAACTACATGCAACCACTCTTATTTATTCGCTTCGGTTTATGTTGAGAGAGATTTTAGTGCTCTAATTATCATTATCAGCACACAAAGACCTGCTGTTACTAGACAGCATTTCTATTAACACAGTGTGCCACTTCAATAGCTTTCTGTTGGCAATCCAAAATCAAATTACTTCTTGTCTGAAAATTGTTACTTGCTGGCACTAAGTGTTTACTGTGTCTCTCATCTTCTAACCTTTTTTATATGGTTAGAAAAAAAAAATCAATAGCCAATTTAATTTTTTGTTTAGTAAGTGTTTATGAAACTCTTGAGTACCACTAAGCCAAGTGTTCTCTAACTGCATTTTGTGGGTCTATAAACCCTGGTGGTATCTTTACCCTCTGCGTATTGAAGTGGGAAGTTACCTGCAGGGGCAGTGATACAGGTCATGCCCATACTGCCCTTGGGCATGTGCCCAGCTCAGATTTGGGTTTGCTGAGTCAGGCGATTCAAATGGGGTTGTCCAGGCTAGAAACATCAGCTCCTCTCTATCTCATCTCTGTTCTGTGACAGCCAAGCATTGGGCTTGCCAACTACCCCACTTTGCTGAGTATGTCCCTGCAAGGCAACTACCTCCAGCACTGGTCTAACTCATTCCTCTACAACTTCGTGCATGCCCTGTGTTGGACCAGACCTTGCCTGCTGCAACTCCAGAACCTCTGTATTGAATGTAATGTGGTCGTGAGCAATCTGCAGCTGATGGTTTATTTAGATGGGACCCACCAAATCAATTTGCTTATATTTCCAGGTATTTTTAGGTGGTGGACAAGGGGCAAAACCCATGTCCACTGCTCAGCCTGAAGTAACAGTGCAGCTATAAATGTTTATTAAAGCATAAGGACGTGCCTCAGCCATAGGGAGCTGCCAGACAAGTAGCACAGCCTGAAGTTTCCTTTCATAAGATTTCAAAAGGCTTTTAAAAAATTCCCACTGTTTTTAATATAATTACACCTTGTCACAGTTATTTTTATGCAGTTCCTGTCTCCTGCTGCTGTCTGGGATTAGTCTTTATTTAGTGGTGATGAAGAGTTATGTCTCATCCTGCTTCAACCTCCAAAAAACTACGACAGGAATTCTGGCTCAACGTTATCCTATTGACGTTACCTTGTTAAAGAGATGCATTAACTGAAAGTGCAAATCCTCCTGACAGCAACGTTCCTACTACAGTCAACATCGCTTCAGGAAGTACCTGAAAGATGCAACGTATGGTGCTTCTACCGCTGCCTTTTCCTCCTTGCTGTCACTTCTGCCTCTAAAACAGAAGTTGGCTGTTATATTTTGGAGCCTGCTGTAATCTGATCAAATCTAAGGAAGATCATGCAGAAGAAGTGACAGCTAGTCAATGGGTGGTATCATCCCTAACTTGTTATCTGTCTGGGATGCGCTGTGATCAATGTTTCTGTGCTAACCTTAGAGCCAGACCAAAATGCAAATTCACTTCCACAGGGGACAATTCTTTCTCCTTTCACAGTTCATGTCAAAGCAGACATAACCAGGTGCTTTGTATGTATAATTATCAGAAGTACAGAAAATATTTTGATTTATGCTCTTAGCAAAAAACATTCAAGTATCAGGTTCTGAATTTACTCTTCAAGCCAAACAAGGCTTTTTGGGCAGGCAATTCTCCTGTATAGCACAGCAACTTTTGAGTTGATCTCCATGATTCCAGATGCCTCCTTGCTGCCTTAGGGGAAGTACCATACTTTAAAGAAGCGATAGCTGCTTATCATAAGGCCTAACAACCTCTGTCTTAATTTGCCAAAAATACCCTAGAAGATCCTGCAAGTGATTTATCTGCAAGGGTTTTGCAGTTCCTGAAACTGTTCTGCATGATGACTTGTTAATTGTACACCATGGAAATTCCTTCCACCTCACTTCTGCAATAACAGCAAAGTCATTAAAAATGTTGAATGTTTTTGAGGGTAAATTACATTGATTAAAGATGTTTCACTGAATCTGAAGGAGAGCAGTAACTACTATTGATCACCTCATTATACACAGCTAGCCTAGAAATCAATGCAAAGAAGATGTATGATTTGATGGCAAGGTAAGTGATATAATTTCAGAGTGATATAAATAGATGCAGTTTTAATGTTTCCAATTCAGCAACATCTATTGCTCAGTTATAAATGCTTTGGGATGATCAGCTTTTGCAAAACGGACCAGGAAGAGACTTATATGCACTGAGCTCATGGAGAACTTCCTACGCAGGTAATGAGTTATGAACACCAAGCTTTGCTAAGCAGCCCTCATAGTTTGTGGGCATGGTTAACTACACAATCACACCAACATTTACTTCAGCAAAGAAGGAAAAGGCCTCTCAATCAAGCCTCTTGAAAAGGCATCACCATCTTTCTGAGCTACAGCAAAAGGATTTGCATTAAATTGGTGTTTCCTGAGCTCTTCCAAGGCTAGCTCTGCATATGAGTTTATACAAAACACACCTTGACAGACATAGCAGATGATATCAGGATGAAGTGGTGTAGGAATACAAAAACCAATCAGGAAAAACTGGTGCACCAAAGGAAGATGCATGTGAGGTCAAGCAGCAGAACAAAACGTCTCCAGACACCATCACTTTGCTCTTTCTTCAGACCCTGGCAAGACCTTCATTTTGATGCTTCTGTATTGAAGCTTTTTGCTTCTGATAGGAGTAAGTGATGGTGACACCATCATCGAAGAGCAAAGGTATTTGTTCTTGCCTGCTTCTCACTTTCTTTTTATCAAATATTAATTGGGTGCAGCCACTTCACTACTCACAGACAGTTTCTAGCAGAAATGAAGAAAGTTAATCTTTCATGCTTTCAGGAAAGGAATAATAAAATGATTTGCTTGTCTGAAAACTTGTGGGCAAATAACAGTAAACATAATAGTAATAATTATTATTAATTACAGATACAGTTGTTTACATCATAGATTTATTTGGGCGAGGACATTTCATCATGTAACAGATTAAAAGACTGAATTACAGTTTTCACACAGATAAGTTTGGATCCAAAATATCAGATCCTGCATAGTTTAGAGCTAATAATCCTACTCTCTTTACAGCTGAAGTCCAGAGAAGGATCATGTCAGTGTCCAGAAAACACATCACTGCATTCTATGACCTTCTATCTGCTCTGCGTTGGAAGTTACTCTTTGATTTGAACCAACACAGTTTCTCCTCTGTAAAACAGTAGAAAACCCCTCCTAGTTTTAATAAGGTATAACAAAAGCTTTGAAACTTTCAGCAATCCTAATTTTTGAATAATTTTATTTTCCCAGAGTTCAAGACTCAAATAAATGATTTAAAAATCTACTTGGAAATTCAGTATCAGAAGGAGTCTTTTTTTCAAAGCTAAAGCCACAACATGAAAAACTTCCTGGCAAATCAAACCCAGGAACCAATTTCGACTTTACCATGTTCATGACTCACACTTCATCTTCATAAACTTTAAAATGATGTGCTCTGTAGTCATGAAAACCTGTGAACAGCAATTTGAAACTGAAATATTTGCTGAAAGTAGGCTTCAAAGAAAGACTTAGTTCCAAGACTTTAAATTCTTTTAGTTGTCAGTCATTCAAAACACAAGAAGCAATACAATTCATTTGGGAAACATTTCTTTAAATGAACTTCATGCATTGAGTGCTGTTGTTATAAAGGAATGGAACATTACATCTTCTTATCCATCACACCCAATAGGGCTGGTAGATAAATGCTACAATTCATACCTTAAACTATACCCCAAACAAGGTAGATTCTTGCTGCAGCTTGCCAAGACCTGTTCCTGTAAGTTAAAAATGTTCTCTTGGTTCCCTTTAGTAATTTAAACACCACTCAGTGTAATTGAATATATTTGCTTCTGCTATGGTCCTTACATCCCCTTATCAAGATAATGGCATTTTCTTAGAAATTGCCTTAGGTGTTTCTGCAAGGTCAAAAAGACACAAAGCACAGATAGGGATAAGCCTGCTTTGAACTATTGCATCCATTCATGCTCCAGTGGTTCTGCAGCCTGATGGCAATAAATGAAGACTAATATGTTGGGAGCATGGCACTCAGCTTCTTAGAAAACACTAAAAGTGGGTATGGTCACAAAGAGCACACGATTGCTGACAAACACTTACCATGCTGCCTGAGCTACCACACTGCTAACACAGGTACAAACAAGCACAGGGGAAGCTGACAGAACCACATTATTGCAACTATAAATCCATATTTGCCAGGAGATGCCCCAGTCATTGCCTAAAATTGTCTTTTTAACAGAATCAACAGCATATTCATGGGGGAAAAAAAATCTCTTTCCTTGCCAATACGTTCTGAAGACTAAAAGTGGCTGTTCTTCATCTGAAGTCCTTTCTTTATGAAGGGATTTTAGAAGCTTCAGCTAGTATCAAAGTAAGTCCTGCTTGTTGAGAACTCTAGTTAATGTTGCAGAGCTTTTGTGAAGAGGTACCTGAAAACCACCAGCAGACAGAACTTTATGTCTTAAATAACTTCTGTCACTTAGATGCCACTAAGAGTCACTAACCAGTCCTTTTCTTTTGTTGAAATTATAGCCTTATCCATTTTATAATATTAGATAAAAGGGCCGCGTATGTTCTGAAAGGGCAGCTAACCTCAGGGCAGATATAGCTCAACCTTTTTCTCTGAGTAACCAAGCTGAAAATCAGCAGTTATCATGGAAGCATATTGTAAGGCTGGGATACTGCTGTGAATAATGAAGCATATCAAGTGTTTTGATAAACCCAAGGAGTCTAAATGGGCCTCAAAAAGCAAAGAGAAAAAGCATTAGGACTTGTCTTCATTTTCAAAATCTTCTATTAGTACCCTCATGGAGTCTTATTTCCTACCTCTTAGACCCTGACTCAAAATTCCATTTAAGAAAATGAAGAACACGTTCCTGCCATCCCTTCAAAGATTTAACCTTATGGTAGAAAGATTTTCTTGTTCTTAGTTACCGTTAAAGGCAATAGTTCTAGTGCAGTTTTCTTTTGCTTTCATGTTATTTTATTAATGTCTCCCTAGTACCAGTTAGCATTATAAATGGAATTCCAGTTTTTAACACGACTGTTAGTCTTGATTTTCATCCTCAAAGCAGAGATGTTTTTGGAGAAGCCTAAGGAGGAGGAAGGAATACAACTTGAACACTGCAGTCAATTGTCACCTTTGGACACATAGGCTTAGATGGCTTTTCTTTGATGCTGCTGCCAATTTTATTCACAAGCATATGAAAAAAAAAAGGTCACAACATTTAGAATTAAAGAACTCTGGAAATTAAATGTTCCTGTACAATTTTAATTTCTGGAAGTAATTTATCATGGAATAATATTTGAATATGATTGAGTGAATGTACAAAGATTAAAGCAAACTATCTTCAAATTGGAAGTTCACAACCACACACATTTAACCTTGTTGTATAACAGGCATAAAAAGTTTATGTGGTAGCTCCAAGAGCTGCATTTCCATTTTGCTGGAAGCATTTGTACTGTAATTCTCCTTAGTATTTTCCACTGATACATCTGTATAAGGCAGGAGGTTTAGTTCTCTACCATTTTCTATTTCAAATTATGCTGTATTCGAATGGATTTCACGAACCTGGCACCTAAAAAAGGAGCAGAAACCAAGTCCCATCAGTCTACACAACTCTTGCATACCAAGTTTTATATGAGATATCAAACTATGGATTTCTATACCAATCTGGCAATATTAACAATACCATCATATTATAAGAGGAAAATAGAGCAATTTTGTGTGACGACTAGAGAAAACACTAAGTTATCAAGCAACCACAGTGCTAGTCAGCAGCTCCAGATGGAGAGGTCTGGAGATTTGATGAAAGGGACATCATCCATGTGCCACTATGACCAGGCTTCAGGGACTGCCTGCCATGCTCCGCCACATGATTGCCTTGCACACGTCACATTTGTCCCCTCAGATACTAGCCAGGGCTTATTTCTCCAAAGTCCGGTGACACTATTTGTTGAGCAAATAAAGGAATCTGACAAAATGCAGGGCTATGGAATTTGTGGTCAGTGATAAGAATTCATAATTCTCTCATAAATACAGGGAAAGCTGGCTGGCTTCCAGACTGTAAAGGGCAGACACACACAACACCAAATCCCTTCTCAGGGACTGCTTAAATTGCACCTGGGTAAAATTTATACTGGCATATAGAAATACTCATGTTTTCTCCTGGGAGCTCTTCTTTAAAAGCCTGACAAACTCTGAAATATTCAGTTTGAGACTCCATTACACAGTGGGTCAAGTGAAGAGACAATGTCTGAAGAAAGGGGACTGAAGAAGGAAGTTAAAGGAAGTCTTTAACTGAGACATCACCAGCACATTCAAAAATCCAGAATAATATTTAAGATAAAACAACTTAGAAAGCCTGTTTGCTATTGATTTATTCTCAATACCAAACTCTTTTGTGAGCATTTCAGCACCTAACCCCAGAAAGAAACAGTGATAGAGCAAACTATTATACTGCTATTATGCTTTTGCATATGCATATATAGGCACACACATAATCACTCCCAGGCCTGCACAAGTACTTTGCTTATAACACTATAATCAGGCTCATGAGCAGTTTCTCGCATACAGTCTATGCAGGAGATAACTGGTCTCTCCAGCATGTTGAATATTTCCATATATACAGGATTTCCCTATTTCCCAGGTGACTGTGCTCCTCCAAGGGGGCAGAACACTGTCTTCATGCCACACTGAAGACAGCAGAATTGAGGCATTTAACAACCTTGCACCAGCACAATGCCAGGAGCAGCATTAGCAGAAGTTTGGCCTCTTGAAGAAGCCTTCAGGAAAGCTGCTCCCCAGATCAACCAATCCATTAAATTAATGCCTTGTTGGCTGGAGTTAAAGTTTTGAATCAAGCAAACCAAAAGCCTGGGTTTCAGAATATGTATTCCCTGTCAAATTGCATTTATCAAGATAAGGGTTATTAGAAGCTTTTTTTCTCTTGTGTGAATGAAATCGTAAGCTTAAAATGTCACTGAAGATTTATTAATCGGATACGCTTTCTGATAAGGGCAAAGAGATAGAAAGGGCAGAGGAAAAGAAATATTTCTTCTAGCTTGATAAGGGCTACAAGAAATAGAAAATATGAATAAGGCAATTTATCAGTGGTATACTGTAACCGAAAGAGTCAAGCTGCATAAAGCAATATTACAGTTATATATTGATTTCTGAACTTCGCCATCTAAAATACTTCATCTAAGTTTGATAGTTATGCAGAAAAATATCTGTGGTTTGCAAAAAAATTGAGTAAACCTGAATTTTCAGAGTCTAGGCTGGAGAATCACTTCTTGTGTTAGAAAGTAGAGGAGGTCTAACATGCAAACTGTTGTGCTAAAGACTATGGTGTGTGAATCACCACCAGCAGCCACATCAGTGTTTTCAAACTGAAGTGACAGGGCCTGAACTAACCACAGGAAGTGGTGTTTAAACTTTGTCTTTCTGTTTCTGTGCCCATTACTCTCAGAACGTGTCCACAGTGGGGAGGAGTGCGAGCTAAGAGGTTCTCAACCATTTTGGGTCAAACAGACCATTGCTAAAGCTTCACCTTTTTTATACTTCATGTGATGCACAAAGCAAATAAATGAGTTTCACTGCTTAACACGACAGAGCAAACCCTGTGTAAGTCACTGCTTTGGCTTTGTGAACTACTAAAACACAGGAGCCCAGCAGCTGAGTTAACCCTCTTAGCACTCCTCCTAAGAAGGAGGAGACAACCCTTAACTTAAAAGCAAGCTAGTGCTCCCTTTGGCCCAGATGCTCTCACCATCACATCTGCAGTCGTATTAAGAAACCACATCCACAAGTAACAACTCTTCCAAAGGACTTTCCCCATAGCAGGATGGAAACACTCAGAATCTGGCTGGGGCACTTGCTCTGATGCTGAACTTGTAGTCAGCCTCTTTTGCAAGGGCTAATTCCCTTTAGATGAGGTCACTCGGGGACAGCTTGTGCTTATTTCCTTGGAAAAGACCTGAGGGAGTGAATTACCTCACCAGGCTTTCAGACATAATTAGAATACTCACAGGAGAGCTGGCTGGGAAAATGGCCATTTGTGTTGAGACTCCAGCCTTCAGTTTTATATAACATTGTTTGCAATGGGGTTGTTATTGAAACAATATCCTATATAAATACAGATAAGTATTTAATACATATTTGACTTGTAATGATAACGTTAATAGAGATTAAAATGATAACTCAGATTCCATGTAATATATATGTGTGCCTTCAAACAACTTTCTGGTTAACACGCAGACTACTGATGATTTTTTTTTTACCCTAAGAAGAAATGAGCCATCAAGTAGCATTTTTTCATTCCTGTCTTCTTTTATGATGATTCAATATTTTCATTCAAAATATTTTCACTCAGAAATGAGATCATTAGCCAGAACTCAGGTTTCCTATGAGACTACCAAGTGGGTGTTAGTTTTACAGCAGTTAAGATGTTTGAAAGCACTATGTGTTTAGCAAAGGATTAGTTGTACCTTCACTTCTTCTCAGACGCATTACATATAAAATATCCTAGTTAAGAAATATCTTCTGTTTTTCTAAGAACATAGCAGGAACCAATTAATCTGTTACATTTCCATTAGCAGCTTAACTTACCAGTCTTCTCTGTCTTGTGTTTTGAACTTTCAGGTGCTGGAAGGCAGGGGCAGGGCCCTTCGCATCGAGCTGTGATGGTTTTGCCAGTAGTACATGCATGAAACTCCAACTTGCACTAGAACCGTTAAAAAAAGCAAGAAGACATTTTGAATTAGGACCAGACATAAAAGCAGCAGCTGTGGATGAAATGAGAAATTGCATTTAGCAGTAATGACATTGGACAGATTGCAAAACTTCAGTCTATTGAAATGCTGTTGTTTTTATTATTACAGATAACAATAATAGCCACTTCCTATGCAGAGTTTTGCACTTGTAAATGATCCTTGTAAAGTGTTGTTATTTCCTGCTTAAGTATATGGAATCTACAGCATAGAAAATTAAAACCATTTCTTCCAGGTCACCTACGAGATCAGTGGCACAGCTGGGAAGAACATACAAGCCTCCAGAATCCCATGTGTTTCCTGTGCTGCCTTCCCGCATGTCAGGTGTGAAATCATGCCATCTACTACCTGTTACCATTACTGATTTATTAGTTTGGCCTTTTGAGGAGCTGGGAGCAGTGGGCTCATAGTGAGAAGCAAATCAGCTCATCAGTTGATGAGAGGTCCTTCAACATGCTAGCTTCTCTGAACAAGGGGGAAATCTTCAATGACTCCTACCAATAAACTGCTTTAACAGTGTCCTGGTTTGAGCAGTAGCAGTCATTTTTCTCCTTCTTGGTAGCTGGTGCAGTGCTGTGTTTTGACTTTTGGGCTGAGAACGGTTGCTGATAGCAAGTATGTTTTGAGTTACTGCTCAAATGTTTGGTTTGTCCAAGGCCTTTTCTGAGCCTCATGCTCTGCCAGGGAGGAGGGGAAGCCGGGAGGAAGGAGAGACAGGACACCTGACCCAGGCTAGCCAAAGAGGTATTCCATACCATAGCACGTCATACCCAGGAGGTAACCGAGAGAGACCCAGAAGGGCTGGAGCTCTGGGGGGGATGGAGGAGGTATCGGTCAGTGCTTGGTCGGGCAGGGTGGGGTGAGTTATGGGTCGGTGGCTGGTGAGGTTTTGTATTCTCTTCACTTGTTATTGGCTTTATCATTATTATTTGTAGTAGTAGTAGCAGGAGTGATTTGTGTTATACCTTAGCTATTAAACCGTTCTTATCACAACACGTGGGGGCTACATTCTTTGGATTCTCCTTCCTAACTCTCCGGGAGTTGGGGGAGCAAGGGGGGGAGTGAGTGAACGAGCTGCGTGCGGGTTTGGTTTTAAACCACGACAAACAGTTAACAGCACCACTCCTAAAAATAACCATTCATCTTGCAGCCAACTCCAGAAATACAATAAAATTGTAAAACTGAAGAGTGAAGATTAAACCACGAGCAGTACAGTTCCCTATATCTACGTATTACTTTGAACCACTGAATTGTTCAAATTAGAAGGACTTTTAAGATCATCAAGTTAATCCCTCACAGCCAAGCCCACCACTAAACCATGTCCCCAGGTGCCACTTTTCCAAGTACCTCCAAAGGATTGTGACTCCACCACTTCCCTGGGCAGTCTGTTCTAATGCCCGACAACCCTTTTGGTGAGGAAATGTTTCCTAACATCCAATCCAAACCTTCTCTGGTGCAACTTGAGAGCATTTCCTTAAGTGCCCTTCCTTGCCAGCTGCTGCCCCATGCACTGTTTCCCACCATGCGGTGATTCTTCCAGTCACTGGTGCTCCCAATGGCTTCTTTTACACACGTGAAAGGCTGTCTTGGCTTGCTCCTGGCCCTGCCCAGGTCCTGTTGACCACTGTGACTTGAACTGGGGGCTCCTGACACCACCCTCTGCTCCCCTAAGATTCTCTTGGTTTGGGAAACCCCCTGTGCAGCAGACGGAGCACTCATTGCTGATCATGCTGGCATTGGAGCCGCTCATCTCAGCGACCTGTTATTTCCCCTTCCTTAACAGCTCTGCAGATGGGTTTTAGAGCACCTCTTGACAGTCACCACATTCAAACCATTTAGGGCAGCAGGACATGTGCAGTATTGGACAGATGAGACAACATGCCGGTTAAAAGCCCTGATTTATAACACACTGACTGCTCACAGCCTTTGCTGTTTGCATTACATGTATTTTATTGCTGACATCCCTCTAAGAGCTTTGTGCCTGTGTAAGTTGTTCTTTCTGCAGTTAGGGCCCCATGGACATTTTCCCCAGACTCACCCCAGCAGCAGGGCTGCTAGAGACCAGACTAACATGCTAATAACATGGAGTAAAAGAAAAGAGCACATGGAAGCAGGAACAAAACTGTGTGTGTGTGTGTGTGTGTGTGTGGTGTTCTCCTTGGCTTGATACCTAACAAACTGAATTCCTTTAGGATTTTTGTCATCTTCAAGCATTGATTTTACCAGATCAGAATCCAAGGGCTGTTAGTGCAAGGGGGAGTTTTGCCTGCAGCGCTGAGGCTGGCACTTCTCCCTGCAGACTGCCTCCTGCCAGGGGAAACTGGAAACGCTGGGCTGTAAAACCCCTTTGATAGGGCTGAGTTTTGCTGTATATTACTTCTTGTTCAATTAAAAGTAGGCCAGCACGCTTACACAGTGTGACACAACATGCTCTGAAACATGCAGCTTGTTTGAAGGCTGAAGGACACACAGTGTCATGAGATGGAGTTACCCAGCGAGGATGCAGTGGGCAACTGGAGCTTGTCTAGCAACAGCCACTGATGAAAATCACAGCATCATCTTCTGTTATTTTGATACAGTGGAAGGCAGGAGAACAGAACAGGATGTTGTGACAAGATAAATGCCTCCTGCTTTGAAAGTACTGCAAATATCTTGGCTTTGCCTCCGTTTGTTTTTGTTAAAACGGATCATCTTTGCCCAGGCTTTAATCTAGCAGCAGGAGACCATTATCCTGTGCCTACATCTGTTGACATTATCTCCTGGCCATTCTGAACTTCAGTGCACCAGGGTGGCTGCATGCTCTGTGTGATGTTCAGCCCTTCTGATTTAGGAAATGCACAGCCACACACAAACACATGCAAAGCTTAGCTTGCACTTTGCACTAATTTCTTGCAAGACTGAAGGGAAAGTAAGTACTTATTATTCATCAGTTTACTACATAAATACAGTCTGCACAGAACATAAATGCAAGGAAAAGCACATCAGAAGGAAAGGAAAACAGAAAGGACAACACTATCTGAGTGCACAGTCCTGACGGCAATGCCTCTTTCTGCAGCGTATTCTGATAGTCAGTATGTGATTGAGAGCACAGGCATAAATCTTCTTGCAGCTGAAGTTGATAATTTAATCCTTCAAAGAACATCAATTAGTACATATTTATTATGTATAATAAATGTAAATTATGTATCTAAATCATTAGCAATTATGCTTCATATATATATATATATATCACCCTTTAAGATGGTAAGGCCTATTTCAAGCCTGTTTTTATGTGCACTTAAGAAAGAGCTTTATACTTAGAAACAGCAAGGCAAGTTTTGCCTCGGCTTTAGGAGTAATAAAAATGGCAACCAAAAAGCTCAAAATAAACCAAAAAAAAAAGAAACTGCTTTAAAAGAGCTACTTCTTTCACCTGAGTGTGCAGAGCAAGGAGGGCTAAACTTGAAGATCACAACAGTACAATCAGACGCAAATGAATTTACATCTGTGATTAACCACATTATATACCCACTATGCTTGTTTAAGGTGTTGGGTGTTTGTATATGTATAGAACTGGGATGGCAGATTGGTTTGGGGGGAGGAAGATCAAAGTATTCCATTGTTTTAAATATTAAATTTGGATAATATTCATTACTTTTCAACACCTAATCACTGTATGTAACTTTTTCCCTTTCCTAAAGAAAAACAGGAAGCATATTTTCCATGCGATGGTATTCTTACTTGCTGTAATAACTTGTATGAATAGCTCAACTTTGTATTAAATTACATTGCCTAAGCCAAACTAAGTGATAGAGTCAGAATGGCCACAGATGACATCTTGTGTAGCAATAATGAAGTCTTTGGACTGCTCAGCCACTGCATCTGCAGTCTAAAAGCAGTCTGTTGGCTTTTTCCAGACCATGAACACTGCATTTCCACTTCTGTGGAGAAAACCTATGTGCCCTCTTTCCTTTTGCCATCATCATCTCCTTCTCACATGGAAATAAAAAGATACACAGTACTAGACAAAACATTAAATGAAGCTATGATCCAACCTACAAGTCCTTCTCATCAAAGGGACATTGCATGTTTTCAAGGTATGAATGATGAAGCTCCTTGTAGCAGTTCTACAGTAGACTCATGGGGAGCAGGCACAGTTTGGGGACTCATCTCACTGCTGGTATCAGTGTATGTACCTTGACTCTGCTGAGTTTTCCTCCTAGTAGGACTCCCTGGGTCCTATCAAACTTCATATTTCTCTGCTACCTCCCTGTTGTCTGAGCTGTGTTTGTTGACTATGAACCCCAAGGCCCACATAAACATCTCTAAACTGTTTTACTGCAAATAGAAAAGCAGCTCTGTTATTTGTCGCTAAAAGCATATGGAGATCAATAAAATATATGAGGGGAGAAATGGTTGAAGATATTCATGGAAAATTCATAAATTAATTTATTCAACTAAGATGTGGGAAATTATTGCAGAGTGTGTTTTGGCTCAAGTGTTCCCTTGAGAATCCACTACCGGTATAATGATTCCCTCTTTATTGTCAGTGCATCTACAGCAATGTGTTTTGCATAAGCATTCACGTTTGAGGGAGAAAGAAAACAGCTACATAAAATTTATTCTGAGCTATTTTATTCTTGTCTGTCAGTCTCCATTCTGGAGTCCCTGCTAGAGAATAATCCAGATATTTTTTTAATGATGCAATGAAACAGTGTATCTCTGTCTTTATACTGGTTTTCAACTTTTGGCAGCCGGGTTTTGGCTCACCTGCACATAAGTAATATTGTTGAGTAAGTTCCTGTGATCTTTTACACATCTGACTAATGAATGTCTATGTGGACAGCTTAGTACAGTCTCTAAACCACATTGTAGAGCTTCGAATCCCGACACAAAGAACTCACATATTTGGTTAAAATGCATCAAGTAAGGCAGCAGTGGGGTGAAAGACTGGTGGGAGCACGTAGGAATTAGAGCACAATATACATGATGAAGATAAAGTACCATGACGTCTCCTTCTCATAAGACTGAAAATTGCAATAGGAGGTTAAATTTTATAGCAAGCTAATTAAAACCTATGTTAAAACCCTGAAATGTTACATCTTGCTAATAACAGTGGCTCTAAAACTCTGTTGATGAACAGTATTCTTGCCTGGAAGACACTGCATCTTCTTTAGCACCCTGCAGCTTTTTACATTCCCACCGAGAATTATTTCAGTGCAGTTTGGTTTATGGCGCATCTTTTGTTCACTCACAATATGTCTCTTCTAAGCTTCACATACAAATAAAAAAAGCTCATTATTTTCTACCTTATTTTTCACTCAGTACCTGCCACTGGCAGAAGCTAGAACTTTCTGAAATTACAGCATATATATATATGTATGTATATATATATATGACAGTTTCTTCATGTCAGAAGTTTTTTGTACCTATCTGTCTCAGCAGATAATTAGAAGCCATTGGAATTCAGGCACCCGTTTGAGAGGGGTTGGTTGTTTACAAGCTTTAGAGCAGTGCTTGCCATCGCTTCCTTAGCTAGGACTCTTGCCAGCATTTTCTTTACATGCCTCTGTTCAGTTTTCATGAGAAGAAAAATGCCATATTTGGGACACTCTCAAACCAAGAGAAAGGTTCAGCATCTTTTCTTCAAATCCCTGAAGAAATGTTACATGGCCCATTCCTACTTCATCCATACATTAAAGGTTTAATGGGAATGCTCCAAACTTTTTAGGCTCTGTAAAACCTGAAAACAACTGCTCAGGTAAGCTTCCCGCAGCAGGGCTTCCTGCCCTGTATGTGCTGTGCTTCAGGATGGGACTGGCTTGTGTTATTGCAGTAAAGGGAAGGATGGAGAATAAAATTGTTGTTTTCTATTAGAACAGTTACTAGATGAACATACAGCACTTTATCTTTGCAATAAAAGCTGGACAAATATAGCTTAAAAACCTGGAGTTCTAATAAGGAGCTCTGTTCTCCTGAGAACACATAGCTGGTGCTGATATGAATGGGAGTTATGCATGCATACCAGCGGTAGAATAGAGTCTAACACGAACAATCTACTGTGTAAATACATATTGAGCCAGTTTTAAAATGCGGGCTAGCTGTAGCTTTGAAGCAGATGTTATAGCTGATTTGCTTTGAAATTCCCCTTTCTGCAAGAAATGACACAAAAGACCTTATAACTCAGGTAAACAACAAATATTCGAGCAAATCTCTCCTTGCACACTTAGCTGATGGACTAGTGGGCTCATAATGTGACAGAGAAAGAGAACAGCTCCCAGGTGTGGGGTCAAGAAGAGACAGGATCCAAGACATCGCTGTTAAAGAGGTTGAACAGGTTTATGCAGCTGAATGCAGTAACACCAAAAGGTCTCACAGAGCAAACCTCGAGGGTCACAAACTGCTCTGTGCTTCATGGCTCTGCCCTCTATGGCTCTAATGAGGGAGAGCTGCAGGACTTTGCCCTCGGGGCAAAATTAACCTCAGAACAGAAGGAAAGCTGAGACCCAGGTGATCTTTAAACATCTCTCTTTAAGCCAGCAGATCACATCCTATATACTGTCAGCTGCAGATGCTCCGAGCACACAGATCAGGTCCCTAAAATTCAGCTTCTGGATTTTAGGATTTTGAAATTTAACACAACTTCTTTAATTTTCAGCTACCTTTTTTTTTTTTTTTGTTAGGTCTCAGCTATATGCAGTCAATAAGTTACGTGGTTTTGACTCTTATACCAGAAGTTTAAATATCTGTCATTTCCAGAGCAACTGGAAAGACCCTAATGGTTCCTCTTCCAGGAAAAGGCAATTGGATCCTTTCCTGGGCTTCAGCAAAGAGCAAACTGAGTTGCAAAAGGCAGCTATCCTGCAATTCAGGATGGCATTAATTGCATTATTATGTGGCTCCACGCTATAATTAGAACTGTGCACTCCTCTAAAAATAGGTTTCAATTTCTTAATGTGAGAAGAGCAGTAGGGCTCCTTGTTTTCATCAGTTAAAGTCAAAGAGTTGGCTTAGAATAACAAAAAGCCTGAATGCTCGGGAGAGGGTCAGCTCTGCTCATAAGAAGAGTTCATGCCTCTTCCTTGCCTTGAGATTAGCACATGAGAGATCCTTACAAGAGAGGATGTGACCATGGGGTACAAGCCCTACATGCCACAGCCAGAAGAAGCAGTAGTAAAGCTGCCCAAAGAAAGAACTACAGACTTGGGGGGGGGGGAACCCCCAAGTATCAAAAGCACCATTTCTCAAACTGTCTGATAGCTGATGAGTTAGCACAGGGACTGCTTGTAGGCTTCTTGGACCGTTCCAGCATTTTGAATGGCAGGACTGCAAACCAAGGAAATCACCATGTACTCATGCTACTGCAAACTGCCCTTATGGACAAAGCAAAACTCAGCTTATTTGGGGACTTGTAGACAGAGCACTGAAGGACAAAATGCTGCTTTACTACAAAACAAATTGCCCTGAGAAATAGCTGGCAATCAGAAGCCATTAATTGCATCAGCTAGATGATATGGCATGTAAGGTCACAGCACTGGATACAGGAGGCAGAGGGCATTCGAAGGACCATTTAGTAATGTTATGTAACAATGAAAACGGCGAACAAACAAGATAACGGTTCTAGGCACCTAAATCTAGCATGTCATAGAGAAATTAAATTTGGTTTTCGAAACAAATTTAGATGCCAGTTCTGGAAACACTTAGGCCAAGGTGTGTGGGGGCATATCTCAGGTGGTTTACCATCTTGTAAGAAATTCAGGTGCTTACTGAGTCCAGACAGCACTGGAACTTGACATGGAAGAGTCAATTTGTAAGTGGAAACAATCGTGCAATGCTGATTTCAGCTTTTCCTTCGCTGGCTGAAGAGACCAGGCGAAGTTAAAAGGTAAATGAAGACAAAGCACTTCTATCACTATGAATGGACAGGACAAAATAAAGACACCCATCCGTCCTCCTCCTCCCTAAGATTTAACACAAAGTACCAGACTGTTAAATCTGCCAACCACCCTACACGCAAGGTAAGCACACCCTTGTCCTCTCCTCAACAGAGCCACTGAATTCTGGATTTGGTGATAGATGTTGAGTACCAAGACCATACCCACCCTCTGGGCTGTGCCAGCTGGTTCCTTGCGCACCAGCGCAGGAGCTGGTGTGCCAAGGTGATGATGCAAAGTCACCCATTGCCAAGGGGCAGCTCTGGGACCCAGGCAGCACAGCCCCACAGCCTCCTCCTGCATGCAGAGGACTCACTGCCACAGGTTGGAACTAACTTGGGGATCTTGGCAGGGCGCTTTATTGCAGGGCATAATCATGCACGATGTCTAGTAATTATTGCTAGAAACTGCCTTTGGAGATGTTAATTCCTGAAGAATCAGAATCTAAATGCAAATGGAGGCAGCAATGCTGGCTTATTTAAAAAAAATAAAATCCTAAAGACATATCTTACAGCCCAGATTCTACATTCACATCCAACAGCATTTCCTGTTGCTAAATGTCTCCTCCTTTTTCTTTCTGCAGGATTTGCATGATAGCTCACTAATGATGACTATTTTTTAGCTGCATATGGGAGTTTTTGCTTTCCAGTACACTAGCCTGCCACATCCCAAGATGTGGACCTTAAAAATCACTTTCCTATTGCATGTTTTTTTTTCATTTCTATATACATATTATATTGCTTTTGTCTCTATGAAATCATTCTCTATTCTAACTCTTCTTAATTATGAGCTGAGATTTCATAACTAATAGTGTTACTGAAATGGAAAGAAGCCACTTGATTTTTTTTTAATAGACCAAAGCCATCTTAGTTTAAAAGTAAAGAAAATCACAGGGAAACAATTGGAGCTTTGGAATGATCGATGTTGCTTGAAATGTACTTGCCATGTAATTGAGATGCGTCCCCATTCTGCAGCCATTTACTGATCACATGAGAACAATGATTTGTCATTTTTACTTGCTTCAAATTACTAAAGGCAGTTTAATTTCTCTCATGGAGATGACACATTAGATAATGTGAACATAATCAAGAGGTAACGATCTGTGTCTCTATGCACATACAGATACTCCAGCTACCAACAAAACAACTGCCTACATATGGCCGATTGAAGGCAATGCAAGGCATTCAGATCCCCAAGCAGAGGGTTTCCACTCAATGATATTTCAAACAGCAATTTAACTACAACATACAACTGTATTCACCTAGATTTCAGATGAGGCAATGCTCCATCTACTCAGCTGTTCTCAGATCCATCTGTACATACCTGGGCAAAAAGCAGCATCTGGAGATCACTATAAAGGGGAGGCATGTTCCCTTCAGGCTTTTATGTAATTGGTATGATGGCAATATCTCAGCACCTCAAAAACCTCTCAGCCAAATCTCCCTAACCAATCAGCAGCTGCAGTCAAATGCTTTCTGTTTGGAAATCATCCAGCCCAAACCCCCTGCTAAAGCAGGTTCACCTAGAACAGGTTGCATAGGATCACATCTAGGTGGGTTTTGAGCATCTCCAGAGGAGACTCCATGACCTCTCTGGGGCAGCCTGTTCCAGTCCTGTCACCCTCAAAGTAATTTCATATTCAGATGGAACTACATATGGACTATTCATCATGTTCAGATGGAACTTCCTGTGTTTCAGTTCATGCTTGTTGCCCATTATCCTGTCATTGGGCACCGCTGAAAACAGAATTCGATCTGGCAAGGGGCCAGACTAAATGCACCTTACCCTTCCTCATCGCACCCATGCATACTCTGACAACGGACCTATATTCTTCAGTGTGTGTCCCTTTTTCCACGTTCTGTAAACTTCCTTCCTGTGTTTGAGTTTGATGTATGAAATGTACAGTATCAAGTAAACTTTCAGATCTCAGAGGTTTTGTCTGTTGTTTTGTATTAGTACTTACACTTCAGACTTGCTCCATCTCTAAACAGCATCCTGCAGTACCACTGCTCTGGTTGCTCTCAGAATAGCAACAAGATTCAAGTGCTAAGAATGCCTATCTATCTTTTAATTGACTTCTCAGGATTCTTGTGAAGAATAAATCAAAACAAAAGCCAAACTGAAAGCCCCAATGCTAAGAAGCACTGAAACAAAGCATTTGGCAGTCGCTTGCAAAGAAGCTTTAGGATGTGTTTTGGAGCATAACAACCAACGAAGAGTAAGCTGGCTTAACCTTTGAAGTTGAAGCTTTCAGCAATGCTTCTGATTTCTAAAGATGACAATAGAAACAATAAGAAATATTTTAAAAGGAAAAAAAAACCCCACCCCTCAGGCCTAGTTCTATGCTCAGTGAATGGACTCGCTGTGAAATACACCCGTACAAAGAAAGCAGAATTAGTCTGTTTGCTCAGAAATCAAGTAACCACAGCTAATCCTTTTGCAGTATTACCCTGGTTCGGTCTTTAATAAATCTGCTTTAAATTAAAGATGTATCCAAGCCAAGAAACAGCTCCTTTGATGTTTTAAATGGCTCAAATAAGCTGTTTGTGGGTAAAAGCTCAAAATATGAATTCTGAAACTGAAAAAGAAGCTAAGAGGCTGGCAACTCTCGGGAAGGTCAGAGCATTTAGGATCACAATATTAAAGCACCTCAAGCATTGGTGCATCTTCTGCCCATGCATAAAGAGAAAGGATCCTGGAATATAAGTCTCTTGCAAGCCAGATTCCCCAAAGCAGCTAATCCCCCTGGTTTACAACCCTTGTATCACATTGCCTGGATACGGGAACAAGGACTTTTACATTTTAACTGAATGCAGACATGAAGCTTGGAATAAAGTAACTAAATTAGTGCAAATGACATTTTTATTTAAGCTTGTGTAATTACCGACGAGTTGACACAATAAACTCTAAGATTATCTTGTTTCCTCTTCCTGTCAAAAGCACAACTTTCAGTGCTTGAACTTTGGCATATGATTCATCACGCAACTGATTTTTCTCCTATTTGACTCTGGCTGCAGAAATCAGGATTTTAGAAATAACATTGCTTTTACACATAAAACATACAACAGGCAAGCTGAACTAAAGACAAAAGTAATCAGGTTGCCCTCAGTACAAAGGTAACTGTAGACAAACAAGTGTATGTAACTGATGGGGGTTTAAGTTTTGTCCATCACATGCCAATTTGTTTGATTTGGCAGTTGCAAGTGCAATTCTAATCAAGTTGGAAAAGAAGCCCTGTGATTACCATCATCGAGATTGGTAGCTTTCCCCAGAAGAACAAATACTGTGCTTACGATCCTTACTTGTTGCTGACTTCTCCTGAAAGGTTGTTCTCTTGCTCAGTGAAAAGCATTCACTGCATAGGGTAAATCATCAACCAACTACAGGCTGCTCAGACTTAGTTGCTTCATACTTTGATCATCCTGCTCAATGAAAGTTGTTGCAGCCTTAGACGAAGGCCTGGGAAATTGTTGGACTTCTCTATAAGCTATATAAATACCCAGACGTTTGCAGGTGTCACTGTTAAGTGCAAGGAAACCACATGCTTCACTGTCCTGTGCCCCCTTCACCATCATCTGAGTAGTTGGACTCACGCAACATGAGTAATGATGGGATAAAGCCACTTAGCCATAAACCACAGCTCCCACCATCGTCAGGATGCAACCATGACATTTGCCTTCATTTCCACTTTTCCTCTTCTCCTTTCTCAGCCGTATAACCTCAATCTTACAGAGTCTGAACCAGGCAGAGGCACAAATCCTCTTCCTTTCAGAGTACAAAGGGCAGAACACCCCCGATCCAAAACACATTCAGCCCAGAGGCACCTGCCTTCTAGGTCCTGCTGCATTACGAATTGATAGCAGGGAATATTACCAAAGGGGAAAACTGCTTAAAGCATTTTTAATTACATCCACTGTAGGACAAATAAATACCTCAGCTTAAGACAAGCTGAATTACAACTTACTTTGGTTCCTTGTAGTTTTCACCTGGAGCAGTACGTATTATTTCCCCTCCTTGCTGCATTCTGAATTCTCATTAACCTTTCTGTCAAGACTGCATTAAACACGTCCTGTTAATTCACCATGTTCTTTGAGAAATCTGACATGGATATGACAAATGCTTATCTAAAAAACAACCCTTCTGGTTTAATGAAGTGCACAACAAGAAACATGAAAATCCTAGTTTGCAACAAGTCTGACTTTAATTTTGCTACTTCAGTTAAGTTCATCTATCTGAATAGTTTCAGTATCTGTCCTTAAGGGAACAGAGGGAAAAGGCCATAGACCCTGAAGAAATGAAAAGGCTTCAAGAACCTCTTCCAAAGCTGAAGCATTCTACAGCACGCTTGCCTCCTAAATAAAAAAGCTTTACAAGTAACACAAACTTCTCTTACTCTCACACTTACTCTAGGTCAAGGCACTAAGTTTCTCAAGAAAGTTTATAACCTTGTGGGCAATTTCTAGTGAGAAGTTGCTGCAACCTTGGTGCAACACAAGGTAAGGTGCGAACATTTATATTCAGGTAAGTTTTGTGAGAAAGAATATTGTACATTCTGTAAAACAGGCAGCTAAGAGAGCATTGTTAATGCTCAAATAAGATCCCAAAAGTACTTGACTGGTAGTGCATCTGCCCTGCTTAGCACTTACTGAAAACCATTCAGTAAGACAATTACACAATGAAATTCCCATTTATATGTCTCTTTTCATCTACAAAGGGGTCAAAGCCCTATGTATTTATAAGGGTATAAAGGCATACTTATTGCTCAAGTGCAGCCAATTCTACAGCAGAAAATACCAAATGCTCTGCACCAGCACACAACATAATGGGTTGTACAAAGGGAGCGATGATATTTAAATCCAGAGAGACAACAACACCCAATTAACCAGACCAGAGAACTAAAGATACACTCTAATATAGAGGGCTTTCAGACTTGTGTTTAGTTACCAGCACTTAAACATTCACTCTACTATAGCATGACTTTAAATCTCTGGGAAACAGCTTCGCTTTTCTTCCATACCTTTTGTGGCCAAGGAAAGTAGTTCATGGACCCTATACACATCAACTGCTCAAAACTCCTCAGTTTTTCTCCATTTAATAGGCCAACTTCAAACCCAACAAGTTTACATTTAAAAAACCCTGTAAAATTCCAGGAAATGTCATAGAGTCTGAACACTAACAAAACTACTAATTCTTGGGAATAATGTATTCCCAGCTAGTCACTGTGAAGAGGAGGTTTGACACACAGCTCTTCTTGTCTGTAATATAAATTAATCAGGAATGAAACTTTTCACTAAAACTTAGATGTTATCTCCCAAAGAACTTTAAGACTCCAGAAGATTAAAAGTGTGCTCCTACAATGAGATGTACAACAACCTCATTAATATTAGTAGACCTTTTGAACTGGAAAATGCCATCTACTCCAGCTTCTGTGTAATATTACAGGATTGAGCGAATACAATACAAGAATGTTCCTGCTAATGTTTACCCCATAGAAACCTAAGTAAAACTGTAGCTTGAAGTCAAATTTGCATGCTTCAGAATTCCATGAAAGACACTTAGAATGCTTTTACAATTTTAAAGAGGATTCAGCCCATTAGAATGAGATTTTTTCCTAAAATATAAATAGCTCAAGAATCAAAAGATTTACCTAAGAAATCAGTATTTCCCAAATAACCAGTTATACATCCGAGCCCCCACTTCCATTGGGCAGCATTTAATAAGGCAGTGGTTACTGGTCTCCACCCCTCAGGAAAGGCATTAGTCCCTTCTTATTCTGAACACAGCCTGACCAGCCCTATGGATAAACACTCACTGCCCTTAGGCATTTTGCCTCATCTCAATAGGGAGGGTTCCACTCATCAAGGTTCTGGGGAGGGGACGTGATCTGGATCATTTGGTTTAAAAATGAAATGAGAGTGCGTGAACTGTGCTGTCAGAATGATGCTGAAGGATGACAGCCGCGTGCAGAAGTCAACTGCAGCCCTGTACATGGGATCACCAAGAAAATCTATCCCCCAAGCAGTGGGCTGATGGTTGGAAACCGAGGGAACATGACTGATTTGCACAACAACCTGGGTAGAAAAACATTTAATTTAAGAAAGATTAGATTGTCGCAACTGCCCCTGACAAGAGTGCCTGTCTAGTGAGGCCCTGAGCCTGTATTCTGGGCTAGCACTGTGCTCTAGCCAAGACCTTAAGTATATTCACAATACAGCCTGTCACCAGTGCTGCATTTCCTTGTCACTCTCTAAGAGTGACTGATTTGCCAAGATCAAGACTAAACTCATGATCAGCAGCAAGGGCACCTAACATGAATTATACAACTGGCTTTCCTTTCCAGCCTCCTGGATACGCTATAGAAAACGTTTTCCCTGCACACATTGTTGCTTTTTATATCCACACCACATCCTCTGTGTAACGATGTGTGACTGCTTGGCTTATCCCACTGTTTCCTCCCTGTTCCCAAAACAAAGATGATGCTCAGGAACAAGGAGGGCATTTGGCTATTATTATATCAAAGCCTGTGTTAGGAAATGGATTGATATCATGGCAGTGGCTTGCACACCAGCATAAAGTGGAAAAAAAGGTAGGATAGAGGTGGTGATGATTTTAAGTGAGTTTTGCACCAAGGAAAGTGACTGTCTGCTTAGTGCAGCTCTCAAGAGGCAGGGGCAGTGCCTGTGCAGAGAGCTCCATCTATGGAGACAGTAGCTCTCCATTGAAGATAAGGGGGAATAGCACAAAAACAAGGGGATCAGATGATGAGAGGAAAGAAGGGATAGGAAAGGATGATTCCTTTCTCTTCACCTTTCCAAAAACCATGGATACAGAGATACAACTAAAGTCATTATACAGAAAAGCTGAATGCATAAAGAAGAGCCTGTGAAATCAAGATTGTCTTTTTACATCTCCACCAGTAGTATCTCGGAGCTGAGCAGAAGCAGGGAAATGACTGTTCATACAGAGGAAACACAAGGCTTAGAGAATATCATATTCTGGGAGGTGGCAAATGATTCTCCTCCCAAACCCACGATACAGCCCAAAGCCAAAGTTGTAAAATGAGGGAGCCAGAGATGAACAAGGGACATAAAAAATCCAGACAGTGCTCTCAGCTCACACAGTAGTGAAAGACGATGTCTTGAGCATATTAACAAAGCACTAAATCCCACAGAGTAATCTGCCACCCTTAAAGCACAGCATATGCTTTGTCATGAGAGCTTCTCCCCAAGGGAAGAAGATAGCGGAGTTTCAGTGTCAACTCCTGTCTCAGATTTGCTTATAAAGGTACCTTTAAGTGGGTCACTCAATTTACTGGTAAACTGCTAGGTTTGATACTGAAGTTGCACAGCATCTTCTCTGAGGAAGAATTAGATTATAAAGTTTTAGACACGGATGGACTGGGTTTCACTCACCACATCAATGTAGAGATAACCAGTGATAACGAAGAAAGCTTTGTTCAAGCCATTTCAACTGAGATTCATAAGCTCCATTGCAGTTATTTGGAATTCACCAGGCTTATTCAAAGCTTTCCCAATAGAAGACAGGAATGAATAGAAGATCTGAGGTTGAAATACCAGGAAACTATTGCTGACTACCATTTAAATATTCTGTTGCAACCACCTGCAGGGCTGTTTCCCAAGGAAATAAATGATTAATTCTTCTAATTTGATTTTTCCAACCAATACAATCCCTGTTTAGTCATAGATTAGCTTGGCTGTTGCTCAAAATGATCTCCTACCAGGTATATGTGGTTATGATTCAGGTCTGAAAACTACTTTAATAAAAATATATGGAACCAACAAACAGAAGAAAAGCAGCTGAAATTTAGATAACAATAATACCAAATTTATCACCATAGCAGAAACATTATTCACTTTCACCTATAAATCTACAAGAGTTTTTCACCTGTCATTTCTGAATTACAGCTATCACATCATCCAAATCCATTATTCATACCTTTCTATTATTGCAGTAATCTGAGAAAGCTGACTGAAAAAAAACCCTAACAAACTTCTTATCAGACATTAGGCTGTATTTCAACATCAGAGAGCAAATCTATGGCAAACATGTTTGGGATCACAGAATTACCCTTGCAGTGGTGGATTAGGCACTTTTGGAGCCTCAGGTTTTGGCCCCAATAATCCTGATCACCTTTCCTGCTAATTGGAAAGTGTTAATTAAGCAAGAGCAAAGAACATCTCTTATTATATTTTCTTTGATGCTATGAGCCTTTAGCACAGATGAAAGCTGTTTGCTGCAGATTCAATTCAGATGTCTTCTGCTTAATCCTAACCTGTAGTCACAGCCATCAATTTATGTATTATTCATTTTATTAACCTAATATCTCACTCTATTTGACAGCAAAAGCTGTCTGTGTATGACCATGTGAGCTCATAACATTCCTGCTTCATAAATGCATTTTGAATTAATCTTTACATGCCCTATTTCCTATTTCCATTTCCCAAGGAACAGTTTCTTTTTCTTTTTATAGATGCTATATGGTCCTAAGAAATAGATAAGTGAACACAATAACAGTTAACTGCCCTCAACCTGCAGCCCGTAACTTTTGGCATCAGTAGGAAGGAACATTTAGAGCTGCAAGACTGGATTCAGTATCTCCAAGTAAAATCACTGCTGAAAAGAAAGTAGACAAACAACTGTGAAGACTGAAGTGTCCCCACCTAACCCCTGTGTTAAGCACCAGCACCTACAGGATAACTTTATCAAAAGCACTGATATCCTAGCAAAGCTGAACAAGTCTTCCATAAGGGAACCCCAAAGGTTGAGGGTGCCTTTGCTTGTGGAAGATACAGTCTCACCCCACCTCTGATGTAGAGATGAAATGGCAATCCCAGTGCCTGGTAAAAGTAACTGTTTGAAGTATTAAATGTGTTATTCTGGCAGCTTACAGCAGGTAAAACTAACTTCCCATTGAAAGTATGCTGCCCATGGATGTTAGCATTGACATATCTCTTGCCACCAGACATAGTGGTATATCTTACAGGAGCAAAAGCCTTCACCCTGTTTAGGCCCATATTTGTACTGGGTTGACCACATTCTTTGCCTCCCAGTGCCTTCTCCTGGGCAAGTCACCTTACAGTAGCCAAACTACATCAGAGAGCCTGGAGTTGATGTAACTGAGTCTGGAAATAAAGGATCAGGTGTATCAGATAAATGTTCAAACTAAATACAACAAGATTTAGAAGACGCTTTTAGATTTAAGGAAAAGTGTAGTCTTTAAATTACTGCTCTGGAATTTACTGGCTTAAAATGAAAGACCTTATGGCATCCCATCAAAGAGTTGTATAACTCAAAAGGGTTTTCTCTACTCAGTGTTGCCTGGGCAAGATATATTTAAGTAATAAAACATGCTTCTGCTACTAACCCTCCCATAGAGGCTCTATGATGACAGATTTTAGTTCTGAAGATACAGAGAGGTCTCTGTACAGGCTAGCATTCCTCTTCCATTTTTCTTACAAAGGATTTTGTGGTTATTTTCTATTATTTGTTTGTTTGAACTGAAAGGCTTTTGATACCAGCTTCACAGCAGAACGTGGTCATGATACATACCCTACGGTCCCAGGTTTGGCATCCAGCACAAAGCAGACCGTACTCCAGTCTAGTGCAACACATCAGCAGAAACAGCCTTTTATTTCAGTCTCCCTGTAACTTAAAGTGGGTACATAAGATCTGTAAATGTCTTCAGGCTTCATGCTGTATTTTACAGCATCTAGCCCCCCTGGGTGCCAGGTGCCTCTGACTTATCTCTCTACGTTAAACACAGAGAGGCTTTAAAACTGGAATTTCTAGCAAGCAAATTTCATTTGTGTGAAAGGCAAGATATTCCTAAAATAACTTGCAAATCTAAAGTTAAGAGGGGAAAAAGTTCATTAACAAGTTGAAGCTTTGATCTACAGGAGGCTTTTAGCATTTTATCTAATCTAATTTGTATTTAATAAGACACTGCTTTTCAAACAGTGCATCTGCAATCCCCAGTAAGAACCCCCCATGAATGAAATTAATTATTTTGTACTTTCTGCGGAGCTCAGTTTTATATCTTTTGATATTCTGCTTCAGATTTATAGATAGTCCAGATACTGCTTTTGCCTTGTAATGATGTCATTTCCACAGATAATTAATTCCATTGATTAATTCTATTTGTTACGCAGCTAAAAAGTAATAACAGTTTTTATTTGTGATCTTCCATTTACAATTCTATTTTAGTTAGGTCAAAATGAGGGAAAAAGTTACCCATAAAACCAAGAGCAGGCTGTTAATTATGAGCTGGGTCAAGAAGTCACGCAAGTTGTTATTTATGCACTGAATCTGAAAGTATACTTTGCTCCCACCCTCTGGTTAAGTCATATCCAAACATGACTAAAGGTTTGTAGATGCCATTTGTTTGGCAGGAAAAATGAGTGATTATAAACTCATTTTAGCTTTAAAACATCTGGGGACACAGGTAGTTTTCAGATTTCCTTTTAGTATTTATTTCACTGCAGGTTCTTACTCTTATGTGTTATTGCTGCCTATAAATGTAAAGATCACCTCCATCCTCAGATTTACCCTCACGTTTTATCACAATTACACTCTGAATGACACTAAAAGATGTCACACACTTGTGATTCCAGATGTGAGGAAACTATTCTGAGCCCTTGGAGGAGTGTGCAGAAACCACATTGATGGATTGTGGGGATCCTGTTTGCCTAGTAAGTAATAGTGAAAGTAATGGAGCAAAAATAACAGGAATAGCAATTGTGGAAGCCAGGCTTTCACATTCACAACAGAATTAACTATGTATGACCTATTGTATTGCCTTTTTAAAGTTATTTTTAATTTTTATAAGCATTCTTGTGCATTTCTGGATATATATACCCTTGCCAATGCCTCCATTCGACAACAGTTTTCTTTTTCATTGTCTCTCTGAAAACATCATCCATTCTACTTTTACCTTAGGTCAATATTAAAACTGAAGTGTTACGGTAAGTCTGTTTAGCAGGGTCAATAGCATTGGTCTGTGCAGATATAAATCCTACAGGTTGAGGACTGTCTTTCTGTTAACAACTTGAATTTTAACTTTAAGGGTAGGATTAATTCCAGCTTCAAGACATTTTAGAAAGACAAAGGGGGATGATGAAAAGCATCTCAATGACTACAATTTAGCCTTGGTAATAGTCTCATCCTGTGAAGCAATACTGGAAACATTCTCTACCCTTTGTTTTCTGTTCACCTATGCCCAACATTTATATGAAATTGTCTTTCTTGCAAGCTGAGATTTTAAAGTAGAACCTTTTCTTCCTTATTTTCAGTCTTGTGGCGCTGTCTGTGTGCCAACAGTGAGAGCAAGCCTGGACACAATGGCTCCCCACTCACACCAGTACACCCACATTGCTACAAGCACAACTGTTACACAAACCTGGTCTTAGTTTGAACCACAACTGCAGTACTTTACACAACTGTTTGAGTTCACCCAGCAGCTTTCTTCTTAGCAAAGAACTTGATACCTGTATCCGCATCTGCTCGAGTTTAAGGTGTTAAGCAGTGCCCCCAACCTTTAAAGGGAGCTGTGCTGCAAAGGGAGAGCATTCTGCACTTCAACTGGGTGATTTGAAGAGGGAGCTGCTATTGGAAATCCAACTATGGACTTCAAATCAATTCTCTGCTTTAAGCATGATGGAGGAAGAGAGCTTTTATAGCCATAATAGAAACGGAGGTTTACAAACATTATGCTGTGTCATTCTAAGCTAGGGAGGTGTGAGAAAGCTGTGGAAAAGACACAGTTCGTTACATGAGAGGAGGACACAGCTGCTGAGTAGCTAAATAAGAGCCTGATTTCATCTCTCCAGTTAGCTGGACCAATCTAACACTTCAGTTACCCAAATATAATACAGAAAATGAAAATCAAAGATTCACCTACAGCCCAAATAGTACATGGTGGCAGAGAAGAGGCATTACATGATGTGATAATATGTCTGTAAGAACAGAAATGCTATGAATTAACATAAAATATTAGACCATAGGCTAATTTTCAAGAACCACGTTCTGCAGACAGATAAACAAGAATAGGGCAAAAAGAAACATTTCCTGGCTGAATGAGCTCCATCAGCAGTTCCATCTCACCACCCCAGAGCTCACACAGGGTGGATGTAATCTGCAGAAGACATGCCATCAAATGGGGAGGATTTGAATGCTGCTGCCATGTACTGCCCCAGGACACAAGATCTATTTGCAGAGGCCATGTGGGGTGAAATCCGAAAGAAGGCTGGGCAGAATCCCAGATTAGATCTGTGTCCTACAAGGTTTTCCTGTCTTTTCTATCCTACACAAGAATTGGCACTGTTATTCAAGCTGTCTCTTCCCTCTCCCCTTAAAAAGCCTCTGCTTTTCTATTTGCATTCTTGAACTCACTCATCTCATGAAATGCAAATGAACATAGTGCTGTGTCTTAGTCACTGACTGAAGAAAGCCATCACCATCTCCATTCAAGTGCTGAAGTTTTTAAAGGCTCTTTACCCTGTCCATGCTGCATGAGGAAACTTCTTTAAATGACATTTTGACATTCCCTCCCCCCTATATCACTCATTTTAAAAAAGTCTTTTCCTGATGTGACAATGCAGATTACTAAAAGATTTTTGAGATGTCTGCTCAATCAACCAGCATTACTGAAATCTAAACTAGGAAACTTCCCTTTCTCCTTTATTTCCCTACCTTTTCATCAGAATCTCCTACAAGAAAGAATACAGCTGGCTAGACCTAAAATGACCCACTCATATTCTTTTCTCAGTATGAACAGGTGACTACAATGGGAACACAAAACTTGCATTAACAAGAAAATATCCTCCACTGTCCTACACGTGGAACAAAATATATACCATTATCTTTTACTATGATTACACTATAGCAAAGTAGAAGAATGTATTTTGACTGCAATCATTTCTTCCTACCTATTTCTAGCCGAAACACATTAAAACGGGTAAAAGTATATACCATCAGAGAACAGTCCAAAGCATATGAAAACAGAAACTAATGGGTATAACTCCCTGTATTTTAAACTTTATTCTCTGCTTTCCTCCATTTATGATGTAAATATCACAGATGAGGGGAATGTAACTAGTTGAGCTCTCCCTTTCTGTTTTGCATAGTATTACCTTTGGGAAGAAAGCCCTCAGTGAGTAAAATTAATTCCACTTGTATCATCCAATTGCCAGTGGCTGGGCACAGACCCAGTATGTATAAGCTGTTCTGCAAACAGTGACAATAAGCCAAATTTCTCTATGAACTCATATCCCCTGCATCTTCCCAGCCGCACTATAATATTCTCACCGTTCCTATTTTTCCTTCCTACAGACTCTATCCCAAGACCATCAGTTCTAAACCACCTGCTGCACCCTCTGCAGTTGATCACTGCAACATTCCCAGGTCCTCTCTACCACCCAAACTCTCTCCTGCAAAAAAAAATATCCCAAACCAACAGAAAAAACCAACTGCAACCCTTCCACCAAAGCACTCCCTATCCCCCCAGGAAGAACCATCAACCTCCAAGTTATCACTGAGCAGGTTCCAGCTGACTGACAGCCCCAGGGATGGATATTTTGAAGGCCCGCGCAGGTTCCGCTCCAAATTTTGCCTTAGTGCAAGCTCAGAGCAGTGATTTTGCTGAAAACACTGAGCTTAGACTGACATTTTCTAATGAAATGCTTTCACTCAAGACTGTGCATATAGTTCTACCTGTAATATCATAATACCTCTTCAATATGATGCATATAATATCAATGTGATTTCTTTCCAACACCAACTAAACACATTTAATGTGATGCAATTCCTTTGTGCATGGCTATTCAAAACTCAACTTAGCTGTACGCAGTTTTTAAAACACAAGAAAAGCGTTCACTTGTGCACTTCACACCACACTGACAACTGATTGTGTAATGTCAACCCCAAGATGCATTTTCTAGTCTAGTTATACTACACATCATGCACGTTTAAGCATGATGCACAATATAAAGAAGATACACACATAAATCCCATTACTGTTCGTGGAAACCATGCACATTGTGCCTCCCACACAATGTTTAAAAACTGTGCCCCACAGAATCATTTTAAATAACTCCTATTCTACATGGTATGAACTTGTTATCTCAGAAGTATTCCTTTGCCTGCTCTATTATACAGGGACAAGAGACAGTTTACAAAGAACAAGCCTTATGGCTTCAGTCCTTTTGAGTTTCTAGCCTTTTCTTTTGAATGCTAAAAATGTAAAGCAGTCTGTATCATTCAAATAATCTAATTTTCCAATCCACCTTCATTAACATTGCTGGCTGAAGCCAATTACAAATGCCTTTAGGCTTACAGCCTCATAAGCATAATGTGACAGGTCAAATTCCATTGTTTGCTCCATCCATCATTACTGACACAGTAATTCAAAGTACACAACTCACAGTCTATTCACTGCTTCTCCTTTCTCCCTGTGCACCTGCTATAATTTTAATGTAGAAGCTTTATTAATAAAGTACATCATCTTCTGTCATCCAGTACTGGCTTCTTCCACACATGTGAAAAGCAAAAGTCACAAGTTATGCTTTTCTTCTAGCAGCATCTAATGTTCTCTCTTTTGGGGTAATATGCCCAAGCAAGTGATTGCTGGTGATGTGCTTCATAGAATCACAGAATAGTTAGGGTTGGAAAGGACCTTAAGATCATCCAGTTCCAACCCCCCTGCCATGGGCAGGGACACCTCACACTAAACCATGGCACCCAGGACGTGATCCAACCTAGCCTTAAACACTGTCACAACTAATTCACAGCTTCCTTGGGAAACCTGTTCCAGCCCCTCAGCTACAGAATAACCAACACCAGAAAAAAACCCCAAAGCAAACACAAAACCCAACAACTTTTGGAGTGATCTAGACAACCAACCAAGATGTTCACTTGCAGTGTAAAAAGTGACTGATAGGCCTATGTCTTCCAGCCTGAGGACAGGCACATAACTTCAGTTTTCAAGATGCTGATGAGATGTGGTCTCACTTACTTCAGCAAGACTTCAGCACATAAATTTAAGAACACTCCCTAGGTTGTTTTTCCGAGTTTTTGGAATACTGAGCAGCCAACAGTGTGAGCGTTACATATTCAGACTTGTAATCACTGCCAGCAGTTACCTGCGTGCCCAATTAAAAACACTGCCTTCAACACTTAGAAATCCATAAATGGGAAGGAGGAAAATCAGTAACATTCTAAACATTTCATCCTTCCATAAGAAGTCTATGTGGGTAAATCAGAAAGGCACAGGGAGCAAACCTTTCCTGCAATGTGCTGCTCTTCTTCAGCATTGGTCTTTGCTATGTAACAAAAGTCAGTTTTCCCCCTTAAAAAAACACCCACACCCCCAAACAAACAACCCCCCCCCCCAAAGCCCAAAAGACACCCCCTCCCCCAAAGCAGAACTCCCACAAAACACCAAAACGAAACAAGAATCTATATTAAAACTATTTTAGCATGCTTAAAATACAGCTACAGATTGCCATTAAAAAAAAAATCACAAGATATTTATTGCTATTTGTCAATACCTTGGCAAAGAATGTTTCAGATGTGTATAATTCACCCATTTCAAAGATGGCTTTTTTTGGGGGGGGGGGGGGGGGTGGTAATCTGGCAACAGCTGACATATAAGTGTGAGGAGCTTCATTATCATACATCAGGTCTAATTACTAGAGACTTTTAGTGGGTAAACATGAATGAATATACCCAATTTAAGGAAGATACATTTAAGTGAATCTTAGAAATTGAATCTACTCAATTCAAATGAATGCAATAACCCCCAAACATAAACCCCTCAAGATTGTATTACTTTTGTTTGGCTTAGACTTTATTATCCTGTGGGAGTCCTGCTGAAACTCAGTACAACTACCACAAAATTCTGCACTGCACTGAGATGATGAGCTCTTTCAGTTGCTTTATAGAGCTCTATGAATGTTATTTGAGCCATTTGGGACAACTGGCTTGTAAAGAACTTCAGTGCTTTATGTTGCCTGAAACTTCACCTCTTCCTGTCGCTCAGTGACGGTGCATGTTTGTTGGAGACCTGGAGGTTATTTAATTCTGCACGGGTTCCTACATTGCATTTCCCAGCAAGGTATTTGTACATCACTGCTGCAGCTACACAGTGAGAAGTTTTTATTAGGGAGTTTAAACTGTGTTTTCTCTGTACTCAAGTTACCAAACTAAAAGGAAGAATGAATTGCACACCTAATAGAGACATTTTAATCTCAATCTCCCCCACATTCTGGAGGCTTAACTTAATAATTAAAGCATTCAACTCTGACAAGCCTTAACTATGGTAAAACACTAGATTCTGGAATTAAAGAGAAAAATACAGATTCTGAAGCTGACAAAATACGTTAATCACAAAGAGTCCGGTAAGGGCAAAGCCAAATTGGTTTAGACTGAGCAATGCTAAAACATGGAAAAACAACCTAAAAATATCCTTTCCCTGCTAGGCAAGGCTAGAGAAAAGAGACAAACATTGCTATACTCCAATTAGACCAACTCGCTTATCCCATAATTGCTAAAACTTGGAGGTACAACTTTGGATAAGTTTTGCTTTCTGTCAGGGCCCTTTGCTCACTGGTTCTAGTGGAAATCAAAGCAGTAGGAATTTTAACTGATTTCTCCTTAAGAAAATTATATCAAAGAGGAACAAAACCAGGTTAGGATCCACCTAACTCTGTCCCCAGAATGTCTTCGATATTTCTCTGTCCTGCCTTTATGTACAGAAGAGATCACACCAGCTCCAGCAGAACCAAAGCAACCCCCTTCACTTTCCAACACTGACCAGGGGCTTTCACAGAGTTTTAAGTAGCCAGATTCCCACAAGAACAATCAATATCTTCTGTATGAAAAGATTCTTTATGGGATTAAAAAGATTTCTTGATGGGGTTTTTTTTGTCAATTTGGGTTTTTTTTTCTCCAATCCCTGTTTACACAACTGTGTTAATGGAGACTCCTTCTCCAAAGACTAAAGAGACAGCAACAATCAGTCTCTGAAGGAAGGATATCATGTCTTGGGCCCTAGCAATTTCCCATTAATTCATGCAATCTCAAACCTGGCAATAAGACAAAGCAACCCTTACCCTGTAAAAATTGCCCAGCGCTCTTGTTTTCTCCTCTACTGATTCACTGCAGAAACCTCTATTCTGGCTGTTCTCACGATTCATATTATGCCAGGTGAAAAATCTTACCAACATGTATAAATTCATGGGGTTTAGCTGGGAAGCTGTCACAGAAGTAGCCCCAACACACAGATCAGTGGTTACGTTAGTCAGGTTTTTCCCAGTTAGGATATGAAATTGGTAGAAGATTGTTTGGGACTTTGAATTTACTTTCTCACACCACTGAAAAGCAAAAGTTTCTCTGATTCAAGATAAAAGTAAATGGAATTTGTAAAGAAACTCAAAAATTTGCTGGATTCTCTGGTTATATGAGCAGAGTTCAAAAGCTGGATTTCCCAGCACCCTCAGAGTTTAATAAAGGTAACTTTAACCAGGGGAAAGCACCGATCTCTTTGTCCTGGATTATCTGTAGCCAAAACACCCCTAGAAGGCAGCACTGAAATGGACATAGGAGACAAAAAAGCAATTTGAGTCCATTGATTGAACAAAAGATATTGTTCTTCGAGCATATGCAAAGAAACCCTTTAGACATACATATCTTAAGAAGTTAACATGGGTTACCAGGTACACAAGAATCAAGATCTAGCTTATTCCTGATTCTCTGCTCATTCATTGAGAGAAAAATATATCAACAACAGGATGTCTTTAGGATAATCAGCACTTGATCAAATAGCATTGCTCACCTCATGCTTCAATTCAAATAAAACGTGCAGCTGTGGTGGGCAGAGTACAGAGCTCCATGATTTGCCAAAGTTTATTGCTTACAGCTTGATTAGGCAAAACCAGCTTCACACAGCTTTTTAACTATAGGAACACAAGTCTCACTGGCCCAGAGTACAGGCTGAGAAAACATCTACTTTGTTGGGAATACAATAGCCAAATGTGCCCAAATCAAATGAATGATCTACAAAGGTACTTGAAATTAGGCAAATTCTAGTTCACCCATAGTCCTGTGGGGCTCCCCTGTTACTTCTGAGAATGAAGCCAGTGATGCTGAAAGCATCATGCCAGATTGTATCGCTACAGTTAAGAGCCCCATTGCAACAAAATGAATTATAATGAAATAGGAATGAAGGTTGAAGCAGGAATGAATGTTGAAATAGGAATGAATATTCCTGATGCGGGTATAAGGAAGTAGTAACAATGAGGTAAAATATTTTTCCCATAGAAAAATCCATCAGAAGAGTCATATCCCAAGACCTCTCTTGATTTCCACACAAAGATATTTGAATGCTCCATTAAAAAACCTGACTAGCTTGATCAGTAAACTCCAGGAAATTTACCAATGGTGATGTCATTCCTTATATAAACCATTTGATTTAACACAGATGAAAGACAACACCACAACCCCCCAACCCTTAAATCACACAAGCTTTTTTCATCATGACTTCAGAGTAGCTCTCCCAGTATTTTATTAAGAGACCAGATCTTTCCTAACTATGAATGAGAAAAATGCGACTTGCTCAGCATCACAACATAGGTCAGTGGAAGAATTGGGTAGTGTAACAGATCTACCATGTACAGGTTCAAGCTGTGATAGACTATGCCAGGCCTAGACTTTGAACTCAGAGCAAAGAGCTGAATTTGCAGATTAAAAACTAAGAATTCATACATCAAAACCAAGAAGACTAAGAAAAAGAGGAGGGGGAGAGGAAAAACTAATTTATTCCTGTACCCCCCATCAACAGCCTTTAAACTTTGTGCAAGGAGCAAATGCATGAGGATGACTCGATTTTCTTCTCCACGGTTTTCTTTAACCATATCCTACCTTGTCTTAATCTTCGCTATCTTACTCCCCATGCCATACCCTCTTGCACTGATTTCCTTAATTTTCCCTTACAAAACCAAACAAAAGATGAAGTTAATACAGAATTTAATCCAACTCTTCATCTAACTGAGGGCAGGACAGGTCTTGACGCTTTCTAAGCCTCTGCTTTGTATCTTGTTTTCTCTCAGGAAAGACTAAGTCATGCTTTCAACCAACCACAGTGAGGGAAAGCTGTGCAAATAACCAAAGCTGGATGACAGCAAATCTCACCAAAATCACAGGTAATCCAGCCAATTTATGGAAAACCAAACCATGTTGCACTAAGTATTCCACACTTGGACACTTTTAACAAATCCTTATTAACTGTGCTTCTCAATACGGATTCCTCCTAATTACACGCAGCAGCACTCACATTGCACACATTTAACTACGAGCACCATTATTTCAGTCATTATTTTCCCTCTCATTTCAAGATTGTCAGAAAATTATTCCTCTTGCACATCCCTCAATATCAAAGTTGTTACCTAATGTTATGACAACAGGAGGCAATTTTCCCTTTTCAGACAAAAAGAGACATGATCAGGGCCTTAATTAGTTTGCAATGATTTAATTAAACTTTGCAGAACAACAATGTACCTAATTAGAAGCATAATAATGATACCAATGTACCTTTCCATCTTTGAAAGGAGCATTAGTCATTGAGGTGGTATGTTTCAGAATTTCAGATCATCCTTATTTTCATTTTCTGATTATTTAAGTGCAGTCGTCGCCATGTTCAGGTAATTGCTTTATTAAATAGCTTAATTAAACTTCCTGTAAAACTGACAGCTACAGCGATCTTAATGTGCTGCCGACAAAAACATTAACTAATTACATAGTGCTCTTCCCAGGGCTTACTTACCTCATAAGCTTAATTCATTAGTACTTTAAAGAGCTTTGAAAACTCAGATTGCAATAAGACTATGGAGGTGCTTTGTATTGTCAGAGTATTAAACAGAGCTGTTATGCTCAGGAAACAGACATTTCTTTTTCATTAAGTCTTATTATATGACAGAGAACGTGGGCATTTTAAAACATTTGCATTTCAAGCAGTAGCTAGAGAGACTCAGTGCAAACCTGAAGCCCATGGAGTGCAAAGAGAACAGGAAAGGGTGATAGAGGCTTTTTAATGTTTCCAGAAATGTAACTAAATTGTGAAAGTAAACCAAAAAATGCTAGGAACAATTGCTGGAAACAGTATGAGGACTGAGTAGATAATGGTCACATCTGTGTTCACATTTTGTCAAGCACAAGCACTGAATTATTGGTGCGACTAAAGAATCTCTGCTCAGAAGAGTTAATTTGTCATCTGGAAAACCAAACAAGAATAAAAACCCCACTGCACACCACAGCCAAACATCCTCTCCCCTTCAACATCAGCACTTGTGTGAAACAAATGAAACCACTCAAGTCAACAACGGAAACAACTTTTGAAAACACTTAAGAGCCAGAAACGTTTAATGCTTAAGTATTGGTGAGATTTTTCAAGCAGTACAACTTGCACGTATGAAGCTGACTCAACTTAAGGTCCATCAAAGTACTCAGTATGTTGTGTATCCTATTGTGATAGTTGAGGTGATACTTTCAAAATCCCTTGTAGCACAAGATCTGGGTATGGACTCCTCATCATTTTCAACATTTTTCCCATTTACCGTTGTGTTGGAAACCAATACCTTTAAATATTTCTCAATGGAAGACTTCTTTTTCAAAGAAAGAGAGAACCATTCCTTTGACTAGTCCTCAGTAAATTAGCTGAGAGCCTGAAGGCTTTTATGTATTTGGTGCAACTGAAAGACGGCGTTAAAAATCCTGAGCCTCTATATCAACCAGTAAGCTTAAATGATGGCTTACAGTTTACATTTCACATTTTTCCCTCTGACCTGTGTATTATTGAGTACTTTGGGTTGGATCACTCTTTCTAGTTTCTTACCTATAGGTCTACCATGTCTTCCAAGAAATAGGCAGAATTATTCTGAGATCAAGTACCTAAATAAGAGCTTGAGATATGTATATTTGGTTATTTTCTCTTAATGTGAATTTCACTGCATTTATTGACACCCAAGTTGCAGCTGCATTTTACTACTGTCAGTCATACTTCTGCTATGTACTTTTCATTCATTTTTACCTCTAAACATGTTCAAAACATGTTAAGAGCAATCCCTGGTACTAACATTACAGATAGTGTTGAATGGTAGCCCCCAGTCACTAGTGAAATGCTTTGATGGTGCTCTGCCAGGCCATGAGCTGTAAGCCCAAACCCACTGCTGTACTGGCAGGAAAAGGCAAAACTCAAACTGAGCACCTTCCTGCATTTTTGCAGTCAATACTATGTCATGCCACCAGTGCAGTACCAGAAATAATATATGTCAACAGCACTGCATGTGAAAGAGAATTGCCAAAGAAAAGCTTTGATTTTAGTGACTTAAGGGCAAGAAAGATGGATTACAGCATCCGGTGAAAACTGCTGGTAAATTTGAGGGAAGCAGTTTATTCTGTTTATAAAAGATACCACAAACCCAAGATCATTACTGACCATAAAAATGTTCTTTGTTAGGACATTAAAATATACCATTTACTTTTAATGCTCTGTTTAAAGTATTTTCAGCTCATTTACCAAAATCTGTCTTCTGGGGGAAGCATCAATGAAGCAAAGCTTTTAGAAGAAGTTGTACAGACAATCATGTTCTACAGGTTAGGTACTCTGAGATTTACACTGTACTCTGTACAGAAAACAGTAACTCCATTGCTATAAACATCTCTCTGTGATTTCATAAAGGTTAATCAGACATGTATCCACTTGCTAGGACTGGATGCTACAGAAAGATTGCCAATCATCATGACACTGGAGGAGCCTTCAGTCAAAAGAAAGCTTTAGAAAAAGCAACTACAAATACACAATATGACAAGTAATTGCTCCTGCAGAAGAGTACTCAGAAAGCAATGAAACCCTCTCATCCGCAGGCAGTGATGGAGAACACGGAAAAAAATTGTGGAAAAGAAGTTGCTGCACTTGAGATACCAACAGCATGCAGTCTTCAATTGCTAGGAAAAGACGAATTGATAATTAAATACACAATAAATGAAGATGAGACAAAGTGTCTTCTGAATGAATCTTACAAGAGACTCCTTTAAACAGAGACAGCTTCTGGGTGGTGCGTCTTTGATAGTCAAGCATGTCAGGAACAGGAATTGTTTGATGTCTTAATTATAGTTGTCAAGCTTATATCGGTAGTCACAATAGTTTGGCAAATTTATGACATTGGCAGAGTTTCTTATGAAAAGCATTTGGATCTTAGGGTACAAAATACAGAAGGGTCAAAATAGAAGACTCAGAACTAACAGATGCAGGGAAGTTGCATAGAAATGAGCTCAGTGCGATGCCAGAATATGCCATGAAAGCTGTTTACTACAGAGTCTTATATACTCTCAAGTGTTGAACAAAAAAGTTGTTTTCAAAATGAGCCCAATTTTAGTCTTAAATACCAATGCCAAATTACTGCACTGCATACTCCTAGAGGGTATTAGAGAGTGGCTTGTATAACAGGCAACTTGGAGCCCTTTTTCTGCAGTCTGTATGTGCAAGGATGAGAGAGTTTCTGCTGATTTGCTCCTTTGGCCGTGGAAATCCTTCAGCCAGAATAGAAGAGAGGCTGAAATGAATTAGCCATGGCAGCATTTTAATACTGTGTCCATTAATGGATGAGGAATTCAAGCTACTCAGCTGAGAACATAATGTAGCTGCAATATCATCATCACTGTTAACATTACAGCAGAGATTTTCTTTTCCTCTTAATCATTTTACTTTCCTGGATTTTTATTTCTTTGGGCACAGGGTGTATTTTTTTACTTTAAGGGGTAGTTTTACTGGCTGTTAAACATTACCTTGCATCAGGAAGAGAAGAAAACCTTGGGAGTATTCCCTAAACATAACTTCCAGTGCCTAAAGTGCTGCTTTTGCACATGTATCTGAGACATGAAAGGCTTCACTTGCTAATGGGAGATCTGACTGCTGAATGGCTGTGAAGCCAGTTTCTTTTATTGAGTTAAGCCCTAAGGTGATCATATTTTCAATATAACAACAAGCCAATTTATCCCCACTGGGTTATGGGACTTTTTTGCTGGTACCATATACACTACATCTGGCACACAAGCCTATTAAGACTGTGGTTTAAATGAACTATAATACATTATCCATGCAGCCGGGGAAAAAAAGTTAAAACCCCCACAAAACTACCACAGAACAATGATCATCATGGCTGCCAAGTTATCACAGCATTTGGAGACCAAACCTTAAAAACAGGAACTATCCCAAAATCCTCTTGTCTGAACAGGTCCATCTGGTCCAATGAATTTTCTGTTGTATCATCAATATTTAAAGTGCTCCACTTCATTAGCAAGAATGAGCTATTTAGAGAAACATGAATCATGTAATTCATAAGATTTTGATGTGTCATTCTGATTTGCTGTTGCTCAAATATGCACAAACCTACATTTATCAGCACTTTTTACACAAAAATATTCCCAAACTAAAGTAGACTGTTCTTTAATACTACCTATTAATGAAAGCTATTTCATCTTCATACTACAGCAACCGGGTCACCAGCAGAACTCACCCTGGTAGTGTACGTGTGTCCATCAGATCCACAGACAGTGTTGCCATGCGTCATGGGGCAAGGCTTGCACTTGGCTATGTTAGCTGGTCCAGCCCAGTGCTTCTGAGCCAAGTTCCCTTTCTTTTGTCGAAGGCTGTAAAATAAGAGACACCAGGTTTATTTGAACATGCTTGTATAAAACAGAAGAAAAAAAAAGCTTCCCTGAATAAGGCAAGGCCAGATTTTCAACAGAGCATTAATTAAAAGCTTGTGAATAAAATATAGCTCTTAAGAATGCTTCTATAACATGGCACAGTAGAGCAGGCGATCTAAAAAGTCATAAATTGGCAGGTAGTCCTAGATTTACAATACTTGGCAGCTTCATTTTGATTTATAACTACAAATGACTTCACTTAAGAATAGAATATTTTGTTGAAGTACGCAGCGTTCCTGGTGAAGCAGGCAAGCAATGTTACATCAGGTTGTATTTAGAGACAATTCACCCAGCCTCCTCCAAGTTACTGTTAAGATAGTGACGATTTTAAAACAAAACCCTTTGAAAATCATTGCAATTTATATAATGCCTATAAAAACATATAAAACAACTTTGTCACTGCACATGCCCCAGCCCTCTCCACATGCCAGCTATGGAACAGCTGTTATTCTCAGATCAATTACAGTCCCCCCAGGAATACTATAAAGCAACAGGAAGCATCTCCAAATCCACAAATGCCTTTGTACCATGGGAGTGACTGCAGTTGTCCTCAAGTCATGGACCACTCAATTATTCCATTAAAAACGTCTATGAAAAGACATCTGCTCTGAAAACTTATTGCAAAACATGTGCACTTGATTCTGATTAATAGCTCATTTTCTTGTCATAATGATCTACTTGACTGGTACACATTCAGTAATTATCACCAGCCTACTGTTTGAAGCTGATTAAAAGTTTGCTTTAGAAACCACAAGTCAATGTTACAATGCAGATTCATTTCGGCCACGTGTAACTGTTTTTCACTTGAAAGCCTTTACAAGGGAAGGCATCGCATCAGGTTTGCTGGAGACCAAGGAAAATAACTGCCATCTGTTCTTTTGCCACAGCAGAAAAAGATCGGATATAACAGTTCAGCTAGAAATACATTTCAATGTGCTGCTGAATGACTTCATCAGAGTTTGAGAAAAACATATACAGATATTTTTTAGAGCAATTTCACTACAGCTTGCAATTTGCCACACAATACTGACTCTGATGTAATGACACATTCAGCTGCTAACATAATAAAAAGTCTATTCTTTCATCTCAGTTCTAGTTTTCTTCAAGTCTAACCTTTGTCAGTGATGAATAGCACTATTAAGAAACTTGTGTCCACAGAAGGAACCTAATCATGGTATCATAAACTATGAAAATAGAAGCCCAGTATTTAAGATTAAATTTCCTTGTTAGTTTGAAGACGTTTTCTTAATGCACAGAGCAGCTTTTCCTCTTTCAGATGCATTCTGCCTTGCACAGTTACTGTTACACCATGTGCTAAATGCTGCAGATGGGTCGCTGTTTGTCTCTGAACCCCAAATACCACTCTGCAGATGTGCTCTCTTATGCTGGGGCTGCACAAACCACTTAAATTTTCCAGAGTGACTTTCCTCCAGCCTCCTTACCTCCAACAATGCTTTGTTACTAAAATATGATTATCTTATGCCCCATTTGGATACAGGCAGTGTTGTCTTTGCTTCTTGACAAGAAATTCCCTCATTCCCTACTTATAGGCCTGTACTTCTAGAAATGCACAAGCTGAGTATCAGAACAATGTTTACTGTACTACTGTAGATATTGACGAGCAGAGGCTAAGACATCTATGAAAGGCGCTGTGCTTTTTGCTTTGGAGAGTGCAGAAGGGTGCATCACAGCACAAGGACTTTTTTAACTTTTCCGACTTTGATTTCCATAATCTCAAAAGACATACCCTATTCTCTGTGTAAAATTGTTAAGAAGAAAGTTTTGGTCCTAGTTACAGGAAAAACCAGCTAAGAAATACTAAACTTGAAGAGTATAATTCAGTGTCATTGTCATCAAAGCCATTAGCTGTGAAACATGAAGGATGGAGATGAGCGACTGAACGAACACCTCATCAAAATTAAATACAGATTGAAGTTTTTAGCTTGACTGATACCTAAAAAAAACCCCCAGTCACAGGATCTTGAGGCTCCAAGTGGCAAATATAAAATACATTGTACAGCACTTCTGGACCAAACTGCATTCAGGCATTTTACCCTATAATCTTAAAAGCCCACTCTGAATGTGGCTGCTTGACCTTGTCTGCATAGCCTTACATACACCTCCCTCTTAATTTCTTTAAGAAAGATCTTGAAGGGACCTGTGTTGGTCTCTTCAAGAATCATATTGCAAAGCCAGTTTCTACTGGAAGGCTCTTCTACAGCTAATAATGTTTTCCATATTCCCATCATCACTTTAAAAAGATAAAGAGAAAGCAATTTAATTTGTCCATTTCAAGCCATTTCCGCAGCTCATCAAGCCTGGTGGCCCTTTCCATCACTTTACTGAGAGGAAAAAGAGCAAGCACAGCCTTAGGCCTGAGCTCTATTCTCACTGCAGCTGCCTTGAAGCCACAGCCACCCAGGTGTGTAAAAGCAGAGCCTAACCCTTAACTAGGAACTATAATGATTTCACCTGAGCTCAATTTGCAGTGTCTCACAGATGCTGAAGGAAACATCCCCATCCCCCTTTTAGGATCTTCTTTTGCTAATGAAAGGGAATTTATTCTCCAAAGAGAGTCATATTTAACAACAGGAGCAATTCACAGTGGAACACATCTCAAAGCATTTTATTCTATTAAAAAGTCTGCAGTTTAGAAGCATTTCATATCACGTGTGTATCAAGGCAGGGGATTGCTGCACGAACCTGCAGCAGCCCTGATTTCCGCATGTGTGATGTGATTAGCAGCACAGCACAGAAGCCATTTTGGTTCCAAGAACCAATCTGGGTTTCTAAAATGAATATGTTCTGTTGCAGCTATGGTTTTGTCAGCAGCAATAGTGCAAAAGGCCTTTGAAGTGAGTCAAAACTGATTTCTGTCAGCTTGGCCAAGTGAGCAATAGCTGAAAGTTTTAACTGCCAAAAATATAGGTAAGCACCTATTTGCCAAAGAGAGAACACCTATTTTCTGAAAGTAACCATATTTTTTCTGGATTGGTATTTTGAGAGGCTGGATAAGACTTTTGGAAGCTTTTCAATCCTATAACCCCTAACAACACATCAAACATCCACACAAACAAATTAAAACCTAGGCAAGAATACTGGCTGCCATATGCAGCCAGCAAATCCCTTCTCACTGGAAGTGCGCATTCACATAGTCTGGGAACGTGTTTTGCTATGCTAATCATCTTGTTTTAGAATAAATATATCAGGAGCAAGCCAGGCCAAAGCAAATTAGGCCTTTTTTGTTTTCTCTCCTGACAATTTATCCTACTTTAATCCTGCTTTAAGACTCAGATTTGAATGGATTTGCTACAAATCATTAGAAAATAACAACTGTGCAGGAAGAAGCAACCAGAAACTCCCCACTGGGGTAAAAGTCTGCTACATTGATAAGGACAAGAGGGGCACCTATTTTCTATACTCCAGAAGCAAATAGACACGAATATCTTATTCAAGTATTTAGAGTTATAAGCAACCTCCGCTTGCTTTTGCTTTTCAGACTGGAGAATCAATGCATGAAAAGGTGTAAGATTTAAGGAATAGTTAAGTTTTTCTTACAGAATTCAGTTTCTTTAACATTTTAATGCATAAAGAAATAGCAGAGGTTTAAAACATTCTCACTTCCACGCAGGGAGAACGTACGCTGCCTCAACTTCATTGCGCATTGCACAGGCACACTCCTTACCACATACTGCGAAAATACAGGGAGACTACATCTGTTGTGCTTGCATGGGAACAAGGAGAATGAAGCAGGACTTCCAGACGCCACCAACCAGATGCTAGGACCATGCATGTGAGCTTTCTGCACTGCCAGAAGCAAGCACCTGCACTTCCACACAGGCTTTCCAAGCACAAAGCTTTGGCAGTAGGAAGAGAGCTCAGAAGCTGCAGGAAAAGTGGCTCCACCCAAGATTTAAAGGCTTCCAGGTGCACCCTGAGGAGCCAGAAGCTGAGCCCTAATGGGAGCTGTGATGTGCAGCTGTGGCAGCCCCAGGGATGCTAATCACTGAGCCTGGTGCCACCTGGCTACTGGAGCAGGGCTGCTGCTGGCTGCGAGCATCAGCTCTTGGCACTGAGACTGCTTGCTGGGGGGGTCTGAGCTCTGCCTGTGGTTCAGCAACAGTTTGTCAAACCCACAGAACCATAGAATGGTTTGGGTTGGAAGGGACCTTAAAGCTCATTCAGTTCCAACCCCTTGCCACAGGCAGGGACACCTTTCACTAGAACAGGTTGCTCCAGGCAACTAAACTAAATGCCATGTGTCACATAAAACCACTTATCAGTCAAGCCCTATTGAAATAAAATTAAGGAGTTCAGTGCACCAAAGCAGGTACCAAGTATTTATGCTTCCTTAGAAGCTGAAAGGAGCTCTGAGAAAGAGGAAACTTTCTGAAGGTTTTCTGAAGCTGGAACGATTCACTGTGGAAAGAGTTTGAAATGTACACCCTGTACCTTCTCTATGCCTTGTGCACAGTTTGTTCTTGTCTCCCTGAAGGAAGCTTATCACACTAAAGATAAACCCAGCAGTGCCTGCCTGTTGCTATCTTTCCTTTGCATAAGCTGTTTCTCTTGTTCTTGTGGAAAAGAATGACAAAGCTGAAATTTGCCAGCGTAAATGGCAATGCTCTCTTCTCTGTTTGCATCACTTCTGTATTCTGTTTATTAGAGCTAAGAGTTTGGCCTCATTTCTATAACCTTTCATATTTTGGTAAGAGCTGTATATACCTTGTGCCACTACCAGTCTAGATATGTGAAGAGTCTACAGATATTACATTGAAAAATAAAAGGATGCTAAGGCTTGAAATTGTTTAATATGATTCCTTATTTAACATAAACACTGTAAAAGGAGAACAGAGAGATGATAAGAGTAATTTTTCTACCTAGAATTTATGCCCACACATACAAAAAATAATAACATGCAGAGCTGCCTTGTATTTCAGCATCATCCCATTGGACTTGCATCCTACCACTTGCTTTGATTTCATTATTCAAAGAAATAATTTCAACTATCTGATTGTACTAAGGCTGTTGATTACTTTCTCTTGCTGCCTTTATATCTGCTCCCTAACAGATCTGGCTTAAAAGAGCCATATGAAATAAAAGGCCTCTGCTCACTGTATTTCTGTGGATTTGCAAAGATTCTTAATGGGGCATAGTGGCGACTGGGGACCTTCTGGCAGAATGAGGCTTAGACTCTCCCACAGTAAATGGGTATTCTACTTGCATGCATGTCATTTCAAACAATGACACTGATGAGATTATACTGGGAATTCAATCTGTTTGTTGCAGGAGAGCACCAGTAGCCACAGGACTATTTGCAGGAAGCAGGCTGGACTCAAGAGATAGAGTTGGAGAGGAAGAATTTAGGGAAGTGAAATGGAAAAATCTTGACCATTGATGTGAAAGTGTATCAGGTGTCATTCCAATTAAATGAAAAATAGGTATTTCCAAGGAAAGAGGAAGAGGCAAACCTCTATTTCTTACCAACATCAAGAAGGCAGCATAAAAATACACATGGGGGAAAAACAATGTAACAGGAGGAACTTGTCAGGTATAGGGAAGGCTGAAAGTTTCAGTATAGCTTTGTGTTTTGCAAAAAAAACCCTGACACATCTCACAGGGAAAATGTCATGAAGACTCATACATGGATCCTACTAGGTCCAGCTAGCAAATAACTCCTTAAAGACAGTAAAAGGTCTTGGAACCCAGGGTGCTCAAGGTTACATGTTCTGCAAGATGAAGGATTCCTTTCATCTTCTATTTTCTTCTGCGTTTGAAAGGCACAGAGGATTTGGAAAAGCTGACATAAGATTCCAAGAACCCAGATGGCCAGAAAAACAGTCTGTTAGACTGACTGATTTGATAAAACTGCTGCAGATAATTCCTGAGATCCAGTAACACTGAAAGCAAAGAACCGTCTGAATGCATCCCATTGAGCAAGGCTGCTCAAACACCAGCAAGGTCTGTGTCTAAACAGCTGTAATACGGCACTTAAATATGGATACTCTTAAAATGCCTAGACGACTAATACTGCATAACATCAGGATCTCTCAGTACATCAGGTATCCTTCTGAGATGTTGGTACCTGACCTTACCTATTCCCATGGCAGGGAGGTTGGAACTAGATGATCTTAAGGTCCTTTCCAACCCTAACTATTCTATGATTCTATGATAAGATTGTTTATTAAGGTCATTAGAGAAGCACATGGATTTCTGCCTTTGGACACCTTAATATATAAAAATGGGGTTTGAGAGGTCTACTCAAATTCTAGGCTAACAGATTGTTGTGCTTACAGGCAATTTATTTCTGAATCTAAATTCTTGATGATTTGCAACTTTTAGACCTAATACATATGCTCCACAGCTGCATAGATACAAAAACTGGCAAGATACACAAAGGCAAAGAACCAAAAGAAGAAATCCACACAAACAGAAGATGCTGGTGTTTTCAGGAGTCATTCTGTTCTCCTGAATAAATAACACAGCTCCTAAACTCTGTGTGTTCTCATTAATTTTCATAAGAGAATTATTTTCCTTTTCATCGTTATTTTTCCACTAACATAAAAAGGAATCTCAGACACCAAACTCTGTAAAAATAAAATGAAGTGCTTTGACTTTCAAAGGAGGAGGGGAGACAGTAGGAAGTTCATAATTGAAGCTGAAATCTTCTCTCCCATTCTCCTCAGTTTGGAGTAATCGTCAGCAGCCACTTTGGAACCCTGGGTTTTGCAGGCTGTGTCAGATGCTGTAACTTGGCACAGCGTGCTTAAAGGTGAAGAGTGCAGCAAATTTAATACTTTTGTTGGCATTGGCTTTCTTTCCCTCTTTCTATGACATTTTTTTCCCTGCTACCAGAAAAGAACACTTTTATAGGGGATGAATGCACCTCCTCTCTGGCCAGGATCTGATTATTTTGATATTAATACATTATATTGATCACACCTGCCTCCTCCCACTGGCAGAACTCGCTAAGTTCTCTGATGAAGCTGAATTGCTGATGGCATGTGAGATTAGTCTGAGCTGTCACATTTGTTTGGGAAGGAAAGCTGATCCTCACTCACTCTGCCCTGTTTCATGCAATTAGACAGCTTCAAAATTGTTTTTGCTAAATCAGGCAGAGCAGTAATTTTCCACCATTTCCCTGCTACATCTCATATTTCTACTTACAATGCTGAATGCCACGCAGCTGAGTAGCTGCGCAAACAGAAAGGTGCAAGTTACTCAGTGGGGCTAAAAATTGTGGCAGGTACCTTGGCAGCATTTAATAACACCAGAAAGCTGCGGATAGATAAGCTTTAAAATGGGCCTCATTCTCAGCCAAACACAGGGTTTGGTTTAACACCATCCAAACCCCAATGTCAGACATTCAGCTTTTGGGCAATACTAAACTGTTGGGACAAACTAAAGGGTTCAAATAGGTGGCAGACCCACACCGGGATCTTTATCAGCTCTATGTCCTTCCATATGGTTTATAAATGCAGTGGCAGTAGTAGAATCATGTGCAACACATTCCTTACTTCTACACTCCAAAAAGCCCTACTGCCTAAAGAAGTGTGAGTCTGTGAGTTTTCTAAAGCAAAAAGGTTCAGAAATCTTCTTGTCACTTTGAAACTGCAGGGAGAACTCAATGACTCTCCCCAAACCAAGCATCCTTCGACAGCTCATCTGTGTTCTGCTTCATTATGTTGATTTTGCTTCTCCTAAGGCGAGTAACATGCAATCCTCACAAAACCTGACACATTGCTGGTAGGGATGAGAAAGTAATGCATTTTAAAAAATATAGTAATAATTCTTGCCCCTAAGGCACTAAACCAAATGTTTCCTTTTAAAAATGACTGCACAGGACTTCTGTTGTGTGAATACTTGCTACCATGGTACAAACAATCAGTTACAAGCTGTGCTAGCAAAATATTTGCCCCTTCTGACACATTTTATTATGAGAGGCTTATTAAATTCTCAAGAAGGCTACAGTAGATTAAGCAGTTGAGGATGTCTACAATTAGCATCGATTACCTAAGTATTCATACATGATTTCTGAATAGAATTGGCTTGTCAAACAAGACAGTTGAAAGAAAAGTAATCAATCCCAAAACCACCTCCAGAGTGTAGTCAAAATCCACTGTTCAAGGTTGGCTTAGGGAAATAATCAGAATGCAGTTTCCTATGTCAGAATAAAAAGAATGTGAGTGAAATGCATGCTAACCAAACCAGTCATAAATATTATAAGGAACTGTGTAATTTTAAAATCCCATCCTTTTTAGCATCTAAATAGGCTAATGCTCCTATTGCTTATTCAGCACTGCTGGTTTACAGAGCTCAGTACTATGAATGTCTAAGCATTCTGCTGAATTTCTCAACATATTCAGTGCTGTCAGTCTGGTTATTTGATGCTAGAGATGGAGCTCATAATATCCATACCATTCCCAGCTTCTTCAATGAGGCCATCAAGAGCATTACCCATCTTATATCTGGCTGTGTCTTAATGAAAGGTGACTAGAGCTTCAGGAAGGTTCCAAACTGATAGACAGAATTTACATAATCACATTAATTTATGATACAAACTGAATGTACATGATCCAGTCTAGAGACAGCACATGGGGAAACACACCTTCAGGTAAAATTTGAAGATGAATGCAATCAACACACTTGCAGAAACTGCAAGATATCCATTTCATGAGTTACTTCCACTGAGTTATTAAGATTTTACTTTGCTGTGATCTTGAATCATGAAGCCTTGCAGCTATGCATTACAGACCATCCGTTCTTCAAATACGTAGCTCCATAGCACCCTACCATGAAGGCTCAAGGTACCATTAAAATGCAATGTAGCTATGCATTTACACTTTAGAAAGCTTCAGCATTCAGTAGCAGCTTCCTCAAAACCATATTTTACCATGTGAAAAAGTGAGACACCACCAGTGACATATTTAGATATGCAGCATAACTTCACCTGGGACTTCTATAGTCTTTGTAAAAACAAGAGATGTAAATACTTTGCTGCTAAAGTTTAATCAGGAAGTGGTTTAGTGCAATGCTGTTGTTGGCTTAGTATGTGCCACCTTATAGTCAATCACTCATTCCCACCTGAATTTCACTTCAGCATACATTTCCCTTTGCTTATCTTGTGTGGTCAACCACATATCTATGTCCCCACCACTCTGTTTTTGTCACCTTTTGTCCTTTGTGACTTAGCTATGAAAAACTAATGGACTGAACAAGGGTCAACGTTTCTTCATCTCTAGCAACTCATTTGGACTAATCTGGAATTAACCATCTCACCCATAGAACGTGGCCACTGTTTTGATGACGTTCTTGTGAACCGAGCTCTACTCCTGTGAGCTCCCAAACAGCTTCCTCACGATTCTATTTCAATCCCCTTCTCTCCACTGTCCTACTCACTATTGATTCCTTGTGCCTTATTCCTATTCTTGTCATTTCATTCCACCATTTCTTTGCTGCTACGGTGGAAATACAGGGACTGCAGTATATTTTTTTCAGTGCAGATTAATCTTATTCTTTTTTTCCCCCTACATTGCAGCCTTTCTCCATAGAGCACTTTTCTCCTGTCAAAAGCTACTGTCTGTCTGTAATCTACCTTCTGCCTGACTCACATCCCTCTCTGCTGGCGCTGGTCAGCTTTTCAAAGGAGAATTTTATGAAATTGTGAAGGAATTGCAGTGCTCTTTCCTACTCACTGCTGTATTTAACCATTTGGAATCCAGTCTTTCTGCCTGACCACTATGCTCTGACCTCCTCCCAGCTAATCTCCTTTTCTTCTCACTTTCTTCCTCCCACCTCTGAAGCTTTCTCCTGCTTCATTCAACCTCAAAAATGCAGTCCCATGGAGAAGCAGTTATTTCACCCACTTTTAACTATTCTTTCCACTTCTGCTAGAAAGTGTCATATTAAGTATTATATTCTCTGTAGATGGTCCCTCAATATCATTTTGGTGCTTCACCTGTAATTGTCTTGTCCTTTTACCTTTTTACGCTTGAATTCTCGCTAGTCTGAGAAACTTTGTAAGTGTCTTTCTGGTTTATCCTTCTATCTCTTTGTATTATTATTGTGATTTCTTCTTGGGAACGTCTTGTTCATATTAGAAGTTCACTATGTCAGAACCAAGCTTCTTCTCACATCAGCTTCTAAATTTTTAGGCCACTGTTTCCCTATCATGACATTTATTATCTGGACTTACTCTTTAGCTATAGCCATTCTTTCCCAAATGCAAACCATAGCAAATTATCCTTCTGCTTTCCACTACGTCCAAGAGGAAAATATCAATAATTTAGCTATGGTCATACATTGTCTTCCTAAAATCCTTCTAGATCACCTGAACAATCATTCTCACATTTGCTTGTTTACAGTCTATTCATTAACTTTCAGTCTGCACACTGCTTAAGATACAAAATGTACTTTTATCTTTAGACCTGTCACAGTTCTAGGTCTTTATTAAATAATATGTTGGGTGAGGGAAGGAGATATTTGCAAAGATAGAATACAGAAAATGAGCTTGTTTCTTCCCAGAATTGGAAAGTAATTTTACATCTTTTGCAGGAGCCCAGTGCTGGTTAAATCCTACTCTCAGGGTTGTAGGAAAGCAGCTGTAATGCTCTAATGGTCCTTATATTTTTCTTACCGTTTAGAATATAGCAGAGAGGTGAACAGGTAAACTGGAGTAATCACACCACTGAATGTCAGGAACACTGAAACCTCAGCTTGTGTTTTCTGACCAGCAGTCTACAGAGTATTTATCTCGCCTTGATCATGATCCTAAGGTGTCAGTGACAGAGCTCTCTACTCAGTTGTGAAGAGGGCAGGGTTTTCATTTCAGCACTCAACATATGGCTGGTGTGCTGTCACGGGCTGGGTGAAAGTCATTATAGAATGAATAGTTCTTACTCTGTTTCATCACAAACTAGAATACAAGTTTCTGAAAGGACTATGAAGCTCAGTGACACAGCACAGTTCAAAATGAAGCAAGAATTCCTGAACTAACAAAGGAACTAATTAAAAAAACCTCCTCAGACTTGAGCTCTACCTTTGCTAAGATAAAATATTGTTGCAAATGAAAAATTTATGCACAGATAAAACATAGGAGCTCAAGAAATTAACTATGGATGAGGTGCTAAGCAGGAATGACCGCGGCGTAATTCAATTTGGCAGTCCTGGGCTTCAGGTAAACTGGATTAGCCAAGACTAGAAAAATCTGTCAAAGGACTTGAAAGAGATTTAAAGCCAGATGACTGACCAGAATAATGGCGCATGGCATTACAATGTAGGGCAATGAAGAATGGACAGACTAATTTATACAACGAAACTATATGTCCTTTCTGTACAACACAGACCATCAATTTAAATGCCAATAAGGGACAAAGAAAGGATTTGTAAAGGAGAGGAAAGAAAAAGTAGAGGACATTGAAGTTTCCGGTGTTTCTATTTGGTGAGTCATCTTCTGAGCAAGGCAAGAAACCGGATGCTAGACTAGAGGAGCAGGTTTCATTCTTTATTCAGGTTTTCAACTCTTTTTAACTAACCCTATTCTCTTGGCTTCTTAACTCATTGACAAAAATGAATGAAAAACCCTTACATTATGCTTCACTACTAAAGGTTAATGAGTCTTCTGCAGCTGATGATCACTGATTATAGCAACCAACTAATTAGAATGTTTGCTTTCATAAAAGAAGATGTGGTGATCAAAGCTAGAGGCTAACTCAGCAAAGCAACATTCCTAACTGTCACTCCCCATACATATTAAATAGCATTTTCCTAGATATCATCATAATGAAGCAGTGACAGAGTTACAATAACAAAACTAGCATATGCAAACCATATTAGGTCTTACTATACTTTACCTAGTATGAATGTGGATGATACAAAGACAATTCTCTTCAGCAGCTGCACAAATATAGATTAATACCTGAAATACAGCATAGTCATAAGCCATAATAAAGGACACCTGAACAGGAAGAAGCAAATGTTGACTAGTTGAAATCATTCCTGGGAAAATGGTTTTCTATATCTGGAAAATGCTGAAGGCAAAAGGAGCTAATCTTGGCAAAATGTTTTCCTTACCAAATTCAGAGTTATTTGCTAGTTTATATTCAAAGGCTTTTTTATATTAAAATGAAACTTAGACCAGAAGTTGTTAAAAAAGAAACTTCAAAATCAAACTGAAATATTTCAAGGGGAGATGAACAAAGGCCTGGAGCAATTTGGCTGGACTTTATTTTATATTTAAACTAAAACCTCCAGATTTGTGAAATGATAAGGAAATGGTTTCTCACCCATTCCAATAAAGAATACTAATAAACTGATTTAATGAGAGTGATTAGAGCACATTTATCCTCTGTATTTTATGAAGCCTTTTGAGATTGATACAGTTGGAAAACTCAAAATTATAAGACAAAAAAAAGATGAAATAGAAGAAGTGCCAAAATTGCAACATAATCTGAAGTCTTAACCCTGTGTTCTCCAATAGTAACTTCAGAACAGTCACTTTTGTATCTTTGCGGTAAATTATAAACATCTTAAATCTGAGTGTGAGCAAAGTTGTTAATGAAAAGTTGGCAAAGATTTCTGTGCACAAGTGAAATAACTTTGTTCAAGTACCTTCTCCAGAACTTTTGCAGAACTATTCCCTTCTAGTGGACTGTGCTACATGAAGAATTTACAGATGATTGATTTACTTTGGGTCAAAACTGGGATGGCAGCATAAAGTTCCTCTAATCCAAATACTAACTCCTGGGACAGTTCTTCCTTGACTCTCTTCAAATGACGGCTGCACAATAAGAAGTGTAAAGTAGAACAGATTCAGTGTAGAAAGAAAGATGAGAAAAACCAAAAGATGAGAATATAGATTATGCCAGAGGACAAATAAAAATACCTAAAAAATAAAAAGGAGATAAATTCTATTAGTGAAAATAATTGGGATCCCAATGAGCTGCACAGCATAATTTGTAAGGAATATATGTAAGATTTGCTGTACAGCATGATTTCTAAGGTATATATTTAAGATAGAAGGGCATATTTTCCTTTTTCTGAAAAGTAACATGTTTTTGAAGTTTTACAGGGTCGTAAAAGAGCCTCAAGGTACAAAACCTGTTCTTTATTTTAACAGTGCATTATGCTGTACAGGAGCATGTTTATTCAGATATGTGAGATAACATAAGCCTTCATTAAAAGACAAAGGAATTTCTTTTCAAATCTTCTAGGCACAGAAGAATACAGAGACTCTCAGAGAATATTTATTACATGACAAACGAAAGAGTTAAATTATATTATAAGCAAAACAGTGCTGTAGTTGGAGTGATTGCATCACTAAGTGTTCATGAGATTATTTCTGCAGAATCCTGCAGGTCTAGTAACAAGTCCTCAGAACACTCTGAAGCATCTGCTTTTCCCTGGAAAAGTATGAAGAGAGGTAATGATAGAAATTGCCTATTCAGTATGCACAGAGACTTCTAAGTAAAAAAGGCTAGCTAAGGGCTCTTGGCAAAGTCTGCTTTGCAATAGCCTCTTATTAAAGATGCTGTTCTTCCAGAAAACGGAAAAGAGAGTGGGATTTTTTTTGGCATTTATGAGAAGACCCAGGCAAACGATTTTATCTTTTAGAAATCATAATCCACTATGTTTCATCTCTACCATTGTAGAAATAAAATATGAAATCAGCAATGATAGATCACTTCCAAATAATGAAAAGAGGAGAGAAAATGTCTCTGGATACTTTTCCAGGAGCAAAGCCATACTCTGTCTTTTGAGATAATAATGAAAGAAAATAATGTCTACTTTTCTCTAGGTACAAGTGGTAATTGAATCCTCAAGTCATTTGGGGGTAACTGTATACTATAGACTCTTCACAACCTTAATATGAAATAAATTTGTCATACCATCAAGCGAGGATGCAGCGATTGTATCAGTCTGATTTTACAGACTTCTTAAAGTTGGAGTGAATTTTTACCCTTCTGTTAACAACAGCAGTACAGACTCAGTAGAGCTTGAGGCCCAGTTGAGTGCAACCAGGCTACTGAGTGAATTTTGCATAACCAATAAAACATTCATTGGGTCAGACATGGACAGATACCACTTTGAAAGCACAGTGACTAGGGCACTCACCTAGGCTGATGAGACCAAATCCCTTCTCTGGTTAGCACCAAGCAAAAGGACTAAAACTAACAGACTTTCAGGGAAAGCCATAAAGAAAAGCCAATAACCACTTATCAGAAGATCCAGGAGACATTTCTACCTGAATGACAAGGCTCTTTTTCACATTCTACATTCAAAGTCTCTTCACTATCCTGCTCACATTTCTGAGGTGAGAGACTTTCTTGTCAGGAACTATTCTTTACATTCCTAGGAAATGTGTTGTAGAATTGACAGGAAAACCACTTTGTCAGAAGGCTCCAGAACGTATCTACTCAGTATGGAAAGCTGAAAACTTGTTTTCATTTTAACCTCATTTCTGTTTCCAGTTCCTCATAATGTTCCAGTGTTAAAAAACATCTCAGCAGGGAACTGAGTGCAAACTGAGGCTCCAAAGACTATGCAGATAATTCTACAAAGTTAAGAGCTAATCCAAGAACATTAACTCCCCATTTTAAGTACTGTTATCTAATGGCAATATCTGATTTCATAGAGGTGGCAGTTTTACACTGGCTGCAATACAAGTTTTCTTTTCCTTTTTTTAAAATATATTAATTAAAGTAGGAAATAACTCTGGAATCTGCTGGAAATTTTGACTTTTTAAATTGCTATCGCTGAACATTCTGTATTTGCAATAAATCTTACAGGATTTCACTGTTAAAGTAGAGAACATAAATCCAATAATTGATAGCAAAAAGTAGGCTGGATAATTCTCTCTCAAGTAATTTGAAAACTTGTTAATCTTCATGCCCTTGCTATTCCACAAAGATTTAATAGCACAGATCCTTAGAAATGTTTCCTGGTAATTATGCTTCATTAATGTAACAGAATCTATCATGATACATTTGCTATTTATTTATTTATTTTAGTCAGTTCTACACTATTGCCAGTTAAGTGTCTTAAAATGAATATACAGTCCTTGATAAAATATGTACCACTGAATTTACAGATGAGAAAGGAGAATATGGAGCCTCCAAACATAAAAATTACCCCACTGGCTTCCAAATCTACAGATATGTAATTATGAGATGGGCTTTAATCAGTTGATATATTCCTGTTGAGGAGTTCAGCATCATCTCATGAAATGCCTGCTCCAAGCCTCCAGAACATCAGATCCACTGGGTCAAATTCTGACAGCTGTGTGGTTCTGAAATTATAACTCTTTAGTGTTAAGGAGTCATAAAGGGGCCTGGTATGAGAGAAAATTTGATCTTTTGACTATTGGTGCTGGGAATTTAGCACAGACTTTCATAGCACATACAAAAGAGGAAGAAGAACGAGGGGAACAGCGCAAACCACAAGAGAGAATTTCCTTTTTTTCCTTATTGGGTTTTGAAGTTGAAATATTTGATCACCTCTTCCAATTACTAGAGAGATCACACAAGCGTTTTGCATTGGCAATATGGACTGTAATTACAACATAGTGTTTCCTTCCTTGACTCCCTTAAAAAAGCCTGGCTGCATAGTAAGACGCATAAAGGTATAACACAAAAAATATCATGGCTTTTTCTACCCATCTTTCTAAAATGCAGAAGATGCTCATGGGAATGAAATTATCATCTATTTTAAGATCGGTTTAAACTTAGAAACACAGGCAATATTAATTTCAAATGTGTGCGAAGGTATTACACTTTTTGCCTAATAAGTTAATGGCACAATATTGTCTTTCTATTGTTAATTTTAAGTGGCACTGTGACACCTGAACAGATATATTGAAAGAAGAGAAATATTTTGGGTTGATTTCTATTCATCATTAGCACTCTCTGTGTATAGAGCTTTAAACAGACAGCACTTTGGTGGCTCCTGTCCATAAATAATGTCATTTGTGGTTCATTGGTTGAATTAATCTGATATAAAATGACTAAATTGAGAATCTGTAGGTTGAGGTCTTGATGAGTTCTGGCAGAGCACTAAGCAGGCAATCATAAGCTTATTAATGAAAAGAGAAGGACAGAAACTGAATTATTAAAGAAGCAAGAAGTAAGAGATTAAAAGTTAATTTTGATAACATAACTTGCACCAAATAAGAAAATGATTGATGCAAGAAGCTCCTTTTTACTGTTTTCATATGCTGCTTCTTTCAAGAGAGACATTAGATGGAACTGCATGGCTGCAAAAGGGACAAAATACCTAAGAAGACTTTTTCCAACTTCTTGTATTAGCCGGCATTCATGCCTTTGTTGCTAATCTAGTTTGGAACTGGCAAACTTATGTCTTCAAAGTATAAGTTTTTTGCAACCTTTAAATAAAAAATGAAAGATACTTGCTGATGCTCAGCATGGTCTTGGATATGGCTTCATCATTTTTCTTAGTGAAGTTTTGGGACTGAAATGATGTTGAATGAGATAGGAATTTCAGCAGAACTCTGCAGAAAACTACTTCCACGATCAGAGGAGGCAGTTTCCCACCCAAAAGAGCCCCAGAGATATGGTGGGAAGCTGTGACCTAGCCAAGGCAAGAGATGCGAAACCAAGACTATGGCTTAGCTCATTAGACTTTTAGCCTGTTGTTATCAATGACTTTCACTAGGGCTTTAGAAGCAATAACAGAAAAATCTCAGAATTGTAATGGTAAAATATGGACCTGTTTTATCAACAACAAAGATCAGTCTTCGGTAGGTTTAAAAGTTACATATGTTAACTGTATCATAAGCAAGAGACATGACTGTAAGCAGCAAACTGACCAACATCAAATAAAACATATAAACTAAAGCAGTATTTTTGAGTCCTAATGTGTAAATTCTATACCAAATACATTGTCTGTAATATTCTCTGCAATTTGGATATATTATGCCATTTATCAAAAGGCCCATTTTAAAGTGCTGCACATTTAATACTTTTTCCAATATAATGGGATGTTGGAAAGTGAAGAAAAGCTTTAATAAAATTCCTTCACTGTAAACATCAGTGTCGATCTTACAAAAGCAGTCCTTTTAAAAAGACTTTTCCACTGAAAACATTGATGTCCTGGGGCTTCTACAGCAAAAACCAGCAATAAATTTAGAATCTGCAGCAAACAGATTACTGCACAAATACAGAATCATTTTCAGAGCATTGGAGGTCATTTGTAAACATTAAATAATAATTTCTGACTGACTGGATTACTCAACAAATTTAAGATAGGGAAAACCAGCAAAAATACAGACACATATTAAATACTATTACCAGTTTGCTTCCAGCAATTCTATGGTTAAGAAATTCAGCATACAGAAAATACAGAGTGTGAATTAGGAAATACATCCTTAATACACCCTTAATACATCCCTACCACAGCCCATTAAACACAGAAATATTGTAGATTCCAAGTTGTGTGAGGATTAATGTAAGCATAGAGAAAGTCAGCCAGGAGCTCAAGGTGAAAAACCATGCATGGGACCTACAAGGCCAATGGTCAAATGTAGTCCTTCTGACAGGTATACAGAGAGCCTGCAGAACTGTGCTTTTGTCCCACATCTAAATATACCTACCTGTTTGTCTTTTAGTAATAGTGATAATGATGATGTGTTAAAGTTATTTGACAAAGCATTGAAAAGCCAAGAATTACCCAGCTACTCTGTGCAAAACCTAATGTCTTCTTACAAGACATGTTCACAAAGGCAGTGAGTCAATTCATTTGTTCATTATTCATTTGTTGGCAAATCTCTTGACATTTGCTAAGCAGATGACATTTATACCAATCACTGTTTTCATTGCTTGCTCACTTCAGAGTGAGCAAGAGAAGCTTTCTAAACAACAAAAAAGACAACATCCCTTATGTCATAAACTGATCACGAGAGCCAGGAATAGACAAATGCCCTAGAAGAGATGACTGAACTTTTAACTCAGCCTTATTCCAGATATCTCAAGGGAAACAGCTTTTGGATGCTAACTTAGTTTTGGATGCTAGCTCCTGGCAAGTTGGTGAGAGCTGTATCAAGAGGCTTATATATGATCAATTCTGCAGTCAACAAAAGAACCCACTGAGATAGTAAAACCATTGAAGAACATTGTGTTGCCCTTATTTTATGTTTAATATATTTAAGCTTTCCTGATGGCTTGTGTTCCCTACGAATCTGCTGCACAAAGTTAAATTCACATATTAACTTTCAGATATGCATTTTCCACCATTATACATTTAAGTTTCACAATGGTCAGATCTCAGAGCTCTAAACACTGAATTTTATATATAGTTTCTATTTAATGCCCATCTAGGTATGTCACAGTTATTTCAATCTCCCTCCTCCCTATCCTTTTGTTATCATATTCATAAAAAAAGGTTTTGCTCAGAGAAACGTAATCTTGGCTATTGTATGTATGTTTCTACTGAAGACAAAGGAGATATATAATGCTATGTAGAAATCCTTGAAACAGCAAATCGCACATTTTTCTGGCATATGTATCAATCCAGAGATGCACAGAACATCAAAGCCAGAACTGTCTTCCAGAAAGCCCAGCTGAAAGCCTACCTGGAATACAGAATTCCAAATTGCAACTATTCTACCAGGGCTCATGGAAGGACAAATACGGGTTTAAAGCAGGCATGGATAGAACAGGCACTTAGAAGAGGGGATTAATATAAGAAATAAAGATTAGAATCTTAATAAGCAGTGACTCAGAGAGAATATAATACCTAAAGATGTGTAAAGAGTTTAAACAGAAAGAAGACAAAGTGATAATTTTGGGTTTCATTCCTTCACTGATCTCAGCATCAAGCCCAATAAGCTCTGCTACAAAGGAAAACTGCGACATTCAAGAGAAATGTTTTCTTTAAGAGAGCTTTCTTGTAAAAAAAGAAGCCTGGCAAAACCACAGGTCATGATTTCCAAATAAATACTGAGGACCCAATTAGGAAAACTGCTCAAGTTTTAGTTGGATTCAAATAAATTTAGTCTGTATATTACCAGGTTCCTAACCAGAAAGGTTGAGATGCTAAGGATTCTTCTAAACGGAGTAGAGGGGGCAATAAACCTTATTATCTTTAAGACAGAACTTGGCTGGCTAATGAAAAAGTTTATATGATACTGTTGCAGAGGAATTGGACTTAATGATCCAAGAAGTCACTCCTAGTCCATTTTTATATACTTCTAAAAGCGTACAACTAGAAATACTATGAACAAGAATATTACAAAGCAGCTTTCAACCCATTCCATAATATTATCTTTATATGCACAAACTATTTATGTTAATTAAAGTGCAGAAGATAACAGGTTATTTTCTTATTCTATTAAATATAATAACTTTCTGATTATAACAAAGGTACCCAGAGGTATCGAGGTGGTTTTCAATCAGTGCTCTGATACTGGTCTAAAAGGAATTACACAGCAGGGGAATGTCTCAGTAACCATTGTGTTTCCTTTTGTGCTCACAGCATCCTTATGGTAAAGTAGAGCACAGTAAGATAGGAGCTGCAGCACAAAAGACAATGACCTTAGCAGTAAGACATTCACCCCAGCAGCCGGGCTCTTGGTGACTGTGAATAAAATAGAGCAAATTCCCTGTTGATAGCAAGAACAAGTTCATCCATTGCTGTTGCCAAAGCAGAGATGAGGGCTACACATGCTAAACTCCATTTTATAAAAGAGCTACGCACTATCATGTATTATAAAAATTACTCATGTCCAATGGGAGACAGTCACCTTGCACTACCCTAATGAGCTCTAAAGCTGATGAAGCATGACTAGCAATAGGTTACCAGCTCTGGGAAGGGTAGTGCAGAGTGCCTAATTGGCCTGGGGATGCAGAAAATTTCGCATCTAGGCTATCGGTGACAATCTTCTACCATGGGAGGTATCTGTGCTCTGCCTGACCATACTTTAACAAGTCTACATTCTTTTGTGGAAGTCTGAAAATGCATGGAAATGCCAAAATGCCCAGCACAAAACTTGGGCACTTTTTGCTTTGAGTCAGGAACTGTATTCAAATTCAGCTTTAAAAATGACTGCGGTATTTAAAAGCCAAAGAACATGGATCATTCCTTCTACATGTCTGCTACTATTCAGGGGCCTTTTACCTCTGAGTTTTGAAATACAGAATCACAGAATCCCAAGGGTTGGAAGGGACCTCAAAAGATCATCTAGTCCAACCCCCCTGCAACACAATCTACTGCTCAGGAAAGCCAGAAAACAGCCTAAAAGGTACAGGAAGTCTTGTCTATTGAGGGGAGAGACCAGAGCCAGCTTCCTCCTAATAAATGGAAGTGCAGAAACTCCTGGCGGCAAGTAGGTCACTCTCATGACTCAGAACAGAACTAGCTCATCATCTTGACTGATAAAAGCTAGTCCCTCCACAGACTTTCCCTACAGTCTCTTTAGTTAAAAGCAATTTACCTTAGGCAGAGTTGAAAATGAGAAATGGACCACTTGGAGAATGAGTCCTGCAGTTTACAGATTATCCTGTTCAGTAGAGTAATATCTGCTTTTAAAACCAGAGAGGGCTGTTCCAACATTATAGCATCCTTGGACTGAATCCCAGGCTGTTAAAGATGCAGACTGACTTGGAGGAAAAGTTATTGACCTTTGGGAATTCATGCTTAGATTGCCATTTTCATAATCAAAATCTTAAAAATAACTGGAACAGGAATAAAGGATAGAGCCAGACTCATGTGTTGTTCTCTTTTAATATTCAGTGGTCCCCTTGAGCGCTTGTAGATTGATGGCACATCATACCACGTGCTCTCCGTCTTATTAAAAGGCAACTTAGCCCACACAGGAAAAACAAACATTCCTGATTTCCACGTGTCTGCTGCAAAATCCAAAGCCTTTGCACTGTACCAGAGGCATGCCTTTGGTGTCAGGCAGTCCAGAGATGAAATACTTTTAAAAGCTTTCATGTTTTCTCTAAGGACCGTGCGCAACACTTGCACACCACTTGCACATCACACTATGTTCCGTACTCGGCTGTGACCTCAAAGCCCCCTTTCTCTCTTTGATTTTCCTGTATTCTCATTTATTTTTCTGGACAAACAACACGAGCTACAGTTAAACTGTGCAATGTACCACAGGTGATTAGGTATCAGAAAGAGTAATACTCTGTCAGAGTAACGCACGATAGCTTACAAATTACAAAAAGAAAAGCCATTTACTCCATCCTGTTCATGTCTAAAGCTTTCATTCATAGAGGATTAAAACAATTCTCCAAGATTTCTGTCAGAGGTACCCTTGGGAATAACAAGCCTAAACTATGGCAGTTTCCCCAGTACAATATATTTGTTTGGGAAAAAAAAACAAACCTAATGCAACCTCTTGTTTTGTTGTGTTTAATCAAATATTTCAACGCTCCTTCTTCAGAAGCAAAAATCTATGCCAGTAGATTAGAGAAATCAATGCTCAGCATTCAAGGTGGATGAAATGTTTTGCATTAAACCATTCTTTTTACTAGGGAAACCTCAGATTTAGTGACCCCAAAATACACTTTGCAGAGGGATGTAAATATTGTTGTATTATCTGGAAAAAAGATCCAACACATTAGAAATGGTTTTATTTTTTTCTATAAGAAAAGTAAAAAGATTTTCTTTTTGCTCTGAACTGGGCAGTTTCCTTCCCTGAATTTTGAAATATTAATAAACAATTCCTCCTAAAGAAACCTGCAGTAATAATTAACTCTTAACTGTGGAATTCATCCCAAACTTGTGAAAAATTCCACTGAAACAAGGGGAACACAAAATCACAAAATGGAATTTATAAACCTTTAGAATTAGTTTTAAGCAATGTTAAGTTCAATGGCTTTGTAACAGTAGCAGTGGAAAATTACTGAGGTGCATAATACATAGAAAAAATAGAGTACAGATAGAGAACATACTGGCACAAGAGAAATCGTTATAGTTGATGTGGTCTTAAGAAAAACAGTCTAGAAAAACAGGACGCAGGGATAAGGAGTATCTGGGAATAGCAGGTGTCCGGGATAGGCTGCGGGTAAACTAACTGATAAGTAGGAGGATAGGGGGATTATTATGTCTCTGGTGCTAGCGAACCAATTAAACTGGTATAAGCATCTACTGCACATGCTTCAAAGGCTGCCAGAAGTGATGAAGATTGTTGGAAGAAGTAAACGACCCTCAGAGATCACCACCACAATTCTGTACGCATGCGGGGAGCTTTCTGGAAAATGATGTAATCCATACGTAGCCTCATGAATATGTATGTGTGCCCAGGGACTATATAAGGATGGCTTGTGTAGCAATAGGGAGACACACGTTAGGAGGAGTTATCCCCTGTGTCTCCCGGTGCTGCAATAAAGAATACCTGCTTGTCAGCTTGAAAACTTTGTTGGCAAGTTTGTTCCTGGAGTTTTCTCCGAATCACCACGGATGTGAAAAATGATTTTGATATTTATGTTCTCTGCATCCACTGCACACATTAACAATTTAATCTTCATAACAATATTATAGAGCCTTATTATCCTAAATTATTGAGCTGAGTCCCACATCTCACCATTAAAGTTACAGGAGCCTGTTACTCCATGAAGGACTCAGTGTCCCAGAACATACTGCCTACCCAATGCTGCCTACCCAAGATGGATGAACAAATGGTGTTCCACGGCAGCACTGTCAAAAATAACTGCATTTTACCTCTGCTAAGACTAACTAATAACTGAAAAAACATTATTTTTACAATAGGTTTTCCAATTTTTCTGCATATTTTTCACTGTTTTGCATCTGCCACCTTACAGAAAAGCAACAAGACTTCAGTGAAAAGGGAGAAATCACCCTATTATGAAGGCACATTCCTTCCCTCTTCATTTTAGCCCAAACTGAAAGAAAAGTAGCGATTTGCAGAAAAGATGGAAGCAATAAAAGCTTACTAGAAACACTAGTTGGATAGTCTCCATGGAGAAAGCAAAGAAATGATTAAACTACACAGTGGTCTTGTCCTGTTATGGTCTGGGTTCTTCTGTCTTCTGCTTGGGGTAGTCCTTTCAAGAAATCATGTATAAGTGAAATGCGCACAGTTAACATTGATAAATAAACCACCAGGAAGCTGAACAATGTTCTTTTGTAAAGATCCCTCTGGGATATGTTTTTTTTTCCTGAGTTGTACTTAAGGCACAAATGAGCAACCATTATTTTTTTGAATCAGCATGAAAATGAGCAAGGGACTAGGAAAAAGCTATGAACACAGCAAGGCTAATTGGGGAGCAAGCAGATGTTATTAGTAGATCCAAAGAGAATTAATCATCTCCCAGGTTTGGTTCTACACAACAGCTCATGCAGATTGTTCACATATTCAGGTTTTAATAAATATTACCACATAAATCATGCAGAATTAAGCATCACGAGCTTAAAATCAAGCCCTCCCTCACATCTTTCAGGCCACTGAGAACGTGGGAGTCATGTTTTCAGCACAAGAAGATGTTCCCCCAGAGGAGCCTTTGGTGTTGTGCCAACTTTCATTAGCATTTAGCAAAGCAAGCAGGAGAAAACACAGATATGCATGAGTCAGAGGAGAGCAAAACAACAGGGTTAGGGTTTATAGGCCCTATATTCAGCGCATTTTAAAAGGTAGCTGTTGATCCAGTGCATAGACACTGAGGAACAGCAGTGTTTAAAATCCTTGCTTATGTGCACAACTTTTCAGTAAATCCCTGAAAGTGCATTTGCTGCGGTCAAAGACTGCACTATAAAGCTCCCAAGCACTTCTCGAAAGCAGATGGGTCACTGGCATTCTTGCAAGTATTAATTTTCCTCATTAGCGAATCCCCTTTTGGATACAATATAAAACACACAAATAGCACATAGAATAGCAGTGGTGTGAAAATGCCCGGTTTCACATATGGGGATGGTTTACAGAACTTGTTTTAAACAGGGTCCTTCCTCACCGGAAATGGTGTGCCAACAGCAGGATTTGTGGAGCAAGAGAAGGAGATTTGTCTCTTCATTGTGGTTAAGTGTAAGTGCCATCACTGTCACGCTGGTCAGCCCCAGCTTTTGATAGGTAATTTAGAAGAACAGATGTTTTATCTGGGAACATGTCCAGATCTTAAAAAAATTCATGAGGAACTCAGTAGTGGCCTCTTGTGCCAGCAGCAGCAGCCTCAAAAGTAATGAAGAAATACCGAGTAAATAGCTGGATTTCTAAGTCACAGCAGAGAAGCAGCGACGTTGCTTGATTACCTTTATGAGTGACATAGGCTGCAGTGATGAACTAATTGGTGATTGCCAGTTAAATGGGCTGAACAAAGCTGTAAACCCTGGGCATGTTAATATGCCCATTATATTTTCATCAATCCTCTTTTCTCATTCTGTTCTTTTCAAAAAAGCCCAGGAGTGACATCTTTCCTTCCCATCAGCTGCACTCACAACACCAGCAGAGACAAATGGCATCAAGCTTTACAGGACTGCAAATGTATGAGAAATCTGTGAGAGATTAACTACTGCATTTCATGCAAAACTGAACTAATAACGACTTCTCCTCATAGATCATGTTCAAACTGAAAGGGGTTTTAATCCATACAAAAGATTCTGTAAGGCTTTAACGGTAGTCCAAGGACTATTAAGCATATAAGAAGGTACTTTGAAATTTATCTTTTTCATGCTCTTCAATCACTGCTCAGTCTTGCCTTTTCTCTTAATGCCCTGTCCAATTTGTACTGGAAATACCTTAGAGAATGTCCTGACAAAACACTATTATAGAATCACAGAATAGTTGGAGTTGGAAAGGACCTTAAGGATCACCTAGTTCCAACCCCCTGCTGTAGACCATGGGTTTCTGTCTGAAACACCTCTTGGACATCTTCTCCCTTATCTTCAAGACCAGCAGTGCTCACCAAGTGACTGGGGAAGTGAGGAAGAAGAGGGAAGGAGGGGACTGACCAGGAGGGACCCAGGCTGCCCCTGGGGTATGGGGCTTCCAGAAGGCTTCTTTGCCACCCCTGAGATAAACCCCCAGGACCAAACCCACCAACACTGTAAGCTGCTCTCCCACGAACCCCATCCCAGTGCCCTGTCAGGGGATCCCACACCCAGCACCAACACATCCATAATGGGCAGGATCAAAGCCACTGCACTCTGAAATATGTGACAGCCATGCTGTCAGATGTTAAAGTCTTACTATAAAGGCATGAGACTGAACGCCTTGGAGGCTGAGTTAGCCATCATGGAGCCAGGGTTTGAGTAAATCTAAAATAACAAGCTTCCATTTAACTCGATTTCATACGCTGTTATTGTATTCCTGCAGTGGTTTAAAAAGTGCATATCCCAGCACAAAGGAAACAAAACGGGAACGACACTGCATTGTCACTGTTGAATTCAAAGTTAGCTACACTATACCTGGAAAAATCCAGCTTCCTTGTGCTGCAGCAATTCAGTGGGCCAGTTAATCAGGTGCTGCAAATCAGCGTAACTCTGTCTGGAAGCCTCAGCAATAACACAAGATGTTGCTCTCCAGATTACTTTTTGCTGAGCCTACATGCTTTATAAAGCCACTACAGCAAGTTGATAATGATGCATGAAATGAAAAATCCTTCTGAGCATACCCAAAAGCACTGTGGATGTGCAAAGCAATCGCAATGGTGCTGTGTTCTTTGATGGTTCTTACTACACATATGTCCACAATAACATATCCAGGCTTTCACTGGTTTTAAATAGGTGCAGCTCCACCTCTTGTAGTGCGTTTTACTCCTGATTAACACAGGCCTTAAATATGAGTGGAGTCAGACATACAGCAATATTCAGGCCAGGCCCAGAAAAAGGAATGGAATGTCATGGGACTAAAGATGAAAACCATTAGTGGTGCCACTCCAGTGATTCAAAGCAGCAGAGGATTTGGCCTAGTTACTTTCCTCATTGCCATGTCCACCCTCTGAGGCAAGGGTAGCTAGGCATTGTGAGAATAAAACCACTTTGGGGATATATGTGCTGCTATCCCACATCAGCAGTGGTTCTTTCAGCATTATGAAACTTGCTGGAAACTGTTTGGAGACTTTTCAAAGTAAGTTTTCAATACTTTTCTATTAATCTCCATAGTCACTGTGCTACTCAAAGGTTAGCAGAAATAGCTGCAGGCAGCGGAGAGATCGTAGAGAGATCACATGAAACACAGCCTGGTTTCTGGAAGAAAAAGGAGATTCAGCTCCTCCTCTATACCATTACTCTGTACCACTGTGACCATTTTGGGGGCATTAAATATTGGAAATAGCTCAGAAAGCATTTGGCTCAACATCTATGGCTATATATCATAAGGACTACTATATAATGCAACTGCTTTAAATCCATCTTAACCAGAAAATGTAAGCTCTATAATGCCAAAAATGTCATTAGAATGTAAAACTGCACATAGCCATACTCCTAACATCCTTCCCAGGGTTCATTCCATATTGAAAACCAAAGATTAAACATACTGCCTCATGTACATTACACCATTAACTTTGTACCATAAATCAAAGACTGTGTTTTCTTTACTGCACTGGCTTCCCCAACCAGGTACCAGTGAGAGGAGATATAGTACTAAGCATGTGGGAATCAGATCATCCTGAATTCAGTTTGGCTTAAACAGGTATGGAACTACAATCTCAGCTGACAATGACATTTATGGATCTGAGTTCTTACAGGCAAATTTTTGCTTCCCTACAGAATAGGACAGGAAACTGGAGACAAGTCCCCAGATTTATCACTCAAATATAATGAAATCAAGACAACATATTTTTCTTAAAGCACAGACCAACCACTCAGAGATGCCCATTACAGCAGTACAGGCTTTATTTGACATCTATAGGTAAGTGGAGGGGGGTATTTCATAGAATAGGATCATAGAATAGTTAGGGTTGGAAAGGACCTTAAGATCATCAAGTTCCAACCCCCCTGTCACGGGCAAGAACATCTCCCACTAAACCATGTCACTCAACAGAATTATAGAATAGTTAGGGTTAGTCATAGAATAGTTTGGCTTATTTCCTTGGTTTTATTCTGGATCTTGACCCAGAGAGACTCTGGAGATATTCCAGACCACTTTCCTTACTAGTTCTACTTGCTCTACTTCCAAAACAGGGCAATGTTAGTTTGTTTTCTCTAAATTTGTTTATAAATCTCTTGATTCTTCATTGTTTGTAGCATATTTCAACCTATGCCCAGTAGGCTTTTCTTTGTTTATTCACAGCTACTCTCAGTGAAGTTCTGTGGTCTGATTCAGACATCTTGGCCAATGCTTTTGACACATTAGCTATTTCATTTGCTCTTAATTCAGTCATTCAGCAATCAGATCTGGAGCTTCCTATAATTACGTGACTCTTCAGGGAGCTGTTCCACAATGTTCCACCAACATTTTTCAGTTCTTCAGTAAATTCAAGCAGATGTTTGATATATAAACCCCCCCATCTTTAATAATCTCTTTTTAATTGCTTCTAATTAAGTTATTGCAACTGTAGATGTCTCATATTTCACAATGTTTCATATTCCATGTTTTCAGGCTTTAAAATCTGCACAGTTACTGCTCTCTGGGAGGAGAAAACCACTCCCAGAACTGAAGGAACATTCTGCTCTCCACACTACACGGTGCACTATATTCTTCTTCATCTTTTTGGAATCACCTCCATTATAAATAATAATAACTTTAAAGTAATGTTTTAAATTATGGGGTTTTATGTTCCTTTTGGAGTTTTCTCGTTTCATTTCTTTTCATCGTGCTGGATGCGTATGAAGACACAAAAACCTCGACAACATGGAATTTCCTTACCTGTGTACCAGCTGCTTGCGGCTTACGCAAATAGCAGTTTCATAGTCATGAGTGACACACACTTTATGTGGGCTGCACTTCACCTTCAAACATGGATCTTTAGAAGGATCAAGGGCTATAAAAGAAAAGATACATTAAAAAAGAGAGTGAGAAATGTATATAAAGATATCTCTTGCTTGGCAGATGACAACTGGTTAGAATGAACACTCCCACTGCTGAGTGAATAAATGCTTTGCCATTTTATAGTATATGCTGTTGTTTTCAGACTGCATATTAAACTAAGATCGACAGCCTAAAGACTTATTATTGAACAGTGCTTTGAGTATAACTTGGCATTCACATTAGTATTAGACATGATACTTTGGGATAAAGTTCCAGTATAATAATCATTCAGTTCATTTCCTAGAAAAGTTATGGTGGAATAAAACACAATCACAAATAACAAAATTATTAGCATTTTAGAAACTATCTAATAACTGACATGTAATGTGACATGAAATCCTGCATTGGAAAGTGCAGGATACTAGAGCTTATCCTCTGGTACCCTCTTTATGGTTTTGATTAGGAAAGATCCCATGAACCTTCCTCCTGAACATATTCCTTTAGCAATCCTCACAGCCATACACAGAAATTTCATCTTTGCATGAGAACTGATAGCTTTTTGGGGGCATTATTTTGTATGGATTTGACTTTCTGTTCCTCTACAATGTATCCTCAAATCACATTTTACCTCTTCTCTCCCTCCCCAGATAATGGGCCACTCTTGGAAATGAACAACTCTTAGTTTGGTTTTGGGGACTGCATAAAGCTCTTATTGCACATTACCATAACTGAGTTTCCCGTTTTTAGGGAAACTTAAAGGACACTCTTTGAAATACAAGAAGCTTCACTTCACTATGTACCAAATCTCTTTATATGACAGCAAATGTCCTTTCATCAAGCAGAGGATTATTCTGTTTTCCTGCTGTGCAGCTGTTCGGTGTTGGTTTAAACAGCCAGAGCTACAAGTTCTCACCACATTAACACCCATTACACATTTGTGATGGGCAATTGAGCTTCAGTAGTGCATATGTATTTAGTGGAATGCCTTTGGTGCAAGACACAGGGAAACAGTAAAAACAAAACAAAAGTGTTTTTCTTTTAATGGCTTTTCTTTTTAAAGCCATTAAAACTGATAGAAAAGGGAGACCATGTGTTTCCTTAACCATAAACAACAAGGCAGCAGCATCCCACCGGTTGGCATTAGGACAATACCTAGGCACTACTTGAGGGGCCAGAGTCAGCCCCACTGAAAAGACCAAAGGCTGTTGCCTATTGGAGTCTTTTTCAAGACACGTCTAACAGGCAGGAGGCATAGCCCATCTTTACCTTCCCATAACACACAAGGTAAGATCTACTTTCTTAATCCTTTTACTTTGCTCTCACTGGAGACTGAGGCAGATACATGATAGGGATTGAAATGGTAAGCCACAATTTCCTTACCTATTCTTAAAATGCAAACCAGAGTGAGATACCCTCCTTCTGCAAAGCCTTTGATGAGTGAGCACTACTTGGAGCGTGAAGGGTCACCAGAGCATTGGTTGAGGGGGCTGATGAGATTCAAAGGTCATATACACATGAAAATATTCAATGACCAGAAGTTTTGCTTGCCTGCAGCTGGCTTTGCTCTTTTACTGGAGCACATGCACGTTGTCTGCATTTTGCTGGTGACACATCCTTGATGCAAAATGCTGCATCAACAGAAACCATTGTGCCAATTGGCTAGGAGCCCAGGGCTAATAGCTGCCAACACTGCCGGGCTGCTGGTGAGTGCTCTCTGCCCTTGTGCTCATAGTTTTCTGCCAGCCAGACTTAGTGGGAATCTGGGTTTAGCCTTGAAGGTCAATATGATTTTGTCATGAATAAGAGAAGCAAGATTTAGGCCAACATGGTCTAGGGGACATCTTGCACAGTTTCAATACTTAGCATTAAAGAACTGCATCCACTTCAGGAATTCCTCAAGTCTTCTAAGGCAATAAAAATGCATGCACTTTTGAAGCATGTGTTCTGAAATAGCATCACACAATACATTATTGTTAAAAAAGACCTAACTTTCAAATATTTTGCAATTAAAAATTGTGTATTGAAAAAGGAAACTATTGTAGAATGGTCATCAGTTGAAAACAAAGGAATGCGAAAAGATGCAGTTGGAAATCTCAGTCACTATTTCTATTTAAATCAGGCCTCAACTTCTCTCTACTTCTGTGTCTTGCTTCTAAACTCTGAAAAGAATTACCTGGCAACAACAATAAATAAAGCTTTTCCCTTCTTGCATGTTGGATGAATTGTTTCATTCATGGTGGAAATGCTCATGAAGATCTTTAAATGGAACCCACTACAGAAGATCATTTATTATTCATTACAAACAGCCCTTACACACAGTTCAAAACCAGTAGAAGGAAGTTTATTAAATTGAAGCAAAACTGTGGGCTATGTCAGAAGACACCAAAAAAATCCCCACAATGTGAATTATTATTTAAGGAGGTTTTTTCCCCACTTATGCAAAATGTATGATCCATATGAATATAAAAGGTCAAAATAGGGATTTCTATGTCTGCAAAGTTCCTCAAGATGTTAAATAAGTTTGCAAGGTTGCCCTCCTGCTAAGCAACACAAGCCCTAAGGAGAGCTTATAATAAGAAACAATTTCTGGAATATGCTAATCAAAGATCCTGCTTTGTTAATCAGATTTCTACATGACTAGGAGCAGATGCTCATCATCTGCAGAAGAAAAGACCCTTGGGAATAAGATGAAATGCAACAACCGTGTTTGTCATCACAGTTCTTTTTGTCCTGAAGCGATGAGTTTGAAATCTTTGACAAGGGAGAGCCAAAAGTACCAACAAATAAAGTGGGAAGAGAAGGAGTGAGGAAAAAACCAACAAACCCCTAAGTTTTTTATTGCAAAGATGTTATTCTATCAGCTTGAAAAGAAAACTGCAGCCATCCTTTTTCTGTGTCAAAGAGTCTACATACAGTTACTTGGGCCTATCTGCACAGTAATAATAGAAATACCTTAAGCTTGCCTTTACTGTGTGATATGGTTAATATTCCACTTTTTCTTTAGACTGTGAAGGTGAAATCGATCTGGTTGGTTAATCTGACCTGGCAGTAGCTGACGACTGGTCCAAAACTTTTGGAGGGGATATATGTCCAGCCAGCATTAAAACTAAAGGTTTCACATGAAACCCCATTTTTTTGTGAGTCTAGCCTTCATATTTTCTTGTCCTGAGCTTTTCCCATGCTGTTCAAATCTCCGCACAATTGGTCTCCAAGGGAAATACCCATCCCAGGAGACAGCTGGCTGAAACACAGGGAAATGCAGTACTGCACATCTCTCAGTATAATCATTTTCAGAAGCTTTTTTTGCCCTGGGAAAACTTAGAATCTCTGGAGTTTTATCTCAGCTCAAAAGCCTCACTCTTTCTCACCGCACACCTTCATGTTTCTGTCGATGACACTTGTTTTCTGGCCTACTGTCCCAGCACTCTGAACTGTGAAGTCTCTTCCTGTCTGGCAGAGCACAAGTGAAGAAGTGTTTAGATGGACTCAAGTTTCTGCTTCATTGGCCACAACATTTATGTAGGAAAACTGCACTCATAGGTTAGCTGATTGCATTGCAAAGGGGAAAGGCTTTCATATGTAGGCAGTGACCCAAAACCTGTGCTGGACCCATTTGTAAAAACAGAGGTGTGGAATCAGAATTCCTGCCACTGAGAGACTAAAGACTTGCATTCCCTTTTTTTTTTGCATAGCAACCTGAATTCCCTCTTGAAGCTTTGGATCTTCTGTGGTTAACTTACAGAGACACCAGAGTAATTGGAAAAAATAAACATCAGTGATTGCATCAGACCATTAGCAACCTCCTCTTGCTATGCTGCCATCACTTTCTAAGCCCCAAAGGATTACAAACACCAGCAGTATCCCAAAACCCTTTCTCTCCCAGCTCCACAAAGACCATCAGAGAACTTCTGCTCATGAACTGAACTTACTTTCCTTTCCCCTCCCTGTACCATTCACCAGAGTCTGTGAGTTCACAATATAAATCAGTGTTGGACAAAGACCTAACACCCGTGTTTGAGATACTTTTCTATTACATTTCATGTTTTTATATATTACCACAATAAAAGAAGACTTATGACTTGCGGGAAACCCCTTAGTTCAGACAATGGCAGTACAGGGAGAACTTGCTTTGTAAGGATGTAGCTCCATTCACTGCAGTTGTGGGTCATTGTGTTAATCAGAATGGAGTACATTTATTTTTCACACATTTGACTTTAAAAGGGTGATAACAAATAAGTACTTTCAATGTCTTGCAGCAATGGATGTGTAATCCTGCAGAAACTGTACAACTAGTTCACAGCAAGATTTATGAGCTCGATTCTGGTTTTATGACCATTTGTTTGGGGGAAAGGAGTAATTTCCAACTCCCAGCTGCTTAGTGGTGCTGAAACAAACTACACAGTCCACAAAAAATGGCATTACGTAAATATTGGGGGGTTTGTTTTCAAAATTGCCTGACAATAAGCATTATGATCACTCACTGACAAAATACTTCTGCATAATGAAATGTCAGGAGCAGTTGCTTTCATGCAATCCCCTCGGAACTGTTTTGACTAGACAAGAAAAGAAAAACATCTGTTGACAAAGGTATGATGAAGCGGAAAACAGGTAGTTGCTGAGTTTAATGCAGAGATCCTAGTGTGTATTTTAAGACAAAAAAGACTGATAATAAACCAAAGGCTCTCAATTTAATGATGCATTACATTATAGGTGTGCTGTTTAATATTATTATGTATTATTTGATTTCAGCAATACGCCACAGGCAAGCATGAGAAGGAAAGCACAGCTCCTGACTCTACAAGGCATCAGCTAGGGCACAGAAATGAGAAAGCTGTGGATTGAGCTGGCCTGAGCAGGCAAGGGCCAAAGGCTGACTCTTCACTTGGCTTCCTCCCCATTCAGTGTGAAGCTCAAAAGGCAGCTCATCCAAGAGGCAATGCTTCGAATTAGCATCTTGTCTCCATTTGCAGCATGGTGACAGCCAAAGAGAAAATGTCATCAAAGCAGAGAGGTTGACTTGGAGGAATTTTGCTATATGCTTCTTTGAAAACTGTTGCATAGCAAACATGCAAGAAGCCATACAGCCGACTTAAACATGTATAATAAAAACTTCTACTAACAGAGACCTTGAGTTTTTGCTAGGAAAGGACATGTTTTCAACACACAATAACTAAAACCAGTCTTGGTTTTAACATTTCACTTGTTTAAAGTAAAGCATAGACCTCCCCCCAGAATTAGAGCTTCTATTCAGCTTTAAAGTAGATAGTTTATGCTTTTTTTTTCTTAAGGTGAACATGGCCATACATATTACCTTAGAGAGCACTCCAGTGAACTTTGCTCTGCTTCTCTGTGAAAACATGACAGTTTCCAATACTCCAGTGATAAACTCCAACCAACCCATGTGCTGAGTTTCGACTGCTAGCAGAGCTTAATCTGAGTGCAACAAGACTACCCCATTGTCCATGTATGAACAAGACACCTATGTGAGCTTGTGATTGACTTCAGATGGTTTCTGCCTACACTCTTTCCCCAGATTTTCTTACTTTACGTCATGCTGAGTGGCTGGGACCATGTTGTTCACTGGAGTCGAATGCCACATTTCTTCTCAGAGCTGAGACTGTTAATTCTGGGTTTAGAAAATGTTATTTAATAACAGATTACATCCCCCTGCCCTGTATAAATTGCAAATAATCACCAATGGGTTTTATTCTGCTTCTGCAAATCTCTCCAGAAATCATTCTGCTTCACTGGTGAAGAAAGTTGGTGTTAGCCCTCCCCCAAGTCTAGGGGAGAACATGTCTTCGATTAGCAAGCTCAGATATCTAAGTCTCTTTCTCTCTTGCAGGCTTCCTCTCTGCATAATTACTCTGAGCAATTTGCATACAGAAATCAATTCAGCTGAAAATTAATTACCCTAAGCCTGAATGTTTCAAACATGGATGTGAATTATTTTCAGCAAATGGAATTTCTCAAGGCAGTTGAACAGCAGCATCTCAAACCATCAGCATTTATTCCATCCCTGTGAAGTATCCTTGTATAGTTTTGCTTTGGAGGACTCTAACATTTGAGTGGCTGAAGCCGTTGGTATAGTGCATAGAAACATCCATTTTAATTTTTACAGGCACTTTAGAAAATCATTTCTTACAACTGAAACATAATTGCTTTTGACACTGCTAAGGGCCATCCAAGGCAAGAGATGCTCAAAGGACTCTAAGATTTCCTTTTTGAAGCAGAGGATAAGAACCTGAGTATTTAAATGAGTTTCTTTGACAAATATACAGAAATCTGATGCAGTGAAAATAAGTGAAGGGGAAAAAAAGATAGCAAAGGTAAGTTAGGAAATGTGCTGCAATTGGTGGATATGATAATCCATCACAGCTAGCAGAGTAGGTATTTGGCCAGCAACTAGCAAAGAGACACACAAAAGACCAAAGTTATACTGCTAAGGAGTCATAAGAGAAAAGCTCCTGGTTTGATTTCTGACAATGAATCTTTCTGGTTTATATCTTAATATACTGCAAATATACCTCAAACACTTCCCTACACTGGGACAGGTTTTGAGTATCTCATATACTCCGATAGGTTTAGGGAAGACATTGATCTTTTTAACACTTTCTTTTGAATCTGGAAAGACAAACATGGAAAAAAGAAGCTGTGAAACACAGCTGGGTACTTGCTTTGCTATTCAGCTAGCACCAGGTTCACTTCTAACCAACAACTCTCCTGCCTGCAAGGCAAAGGTTCAACCAACATGCAGGTACAGAGCACTCACATGGTTCAATAAAGTCTAATCTGGCACCAGTGCCATGATGTTTCTTCCAATTCCAAGCACTTCCATTATGTGATAATTTCTGCCCATATGTGCCATACCTGAAGGGATGTTTCTGCATATCCTGGTAAGCTAAAGGCAAAACAGACCTAAAAGACCCACAGGCAAGACACTGGTCAGATGTTCCATTCAATTATTAACTCCAGGAAGTAGCAATGGTATGAAAATAACCCAGTTTTCCAGCACTCACAGGGCTTTGGCATATGTTTCATGACAGCAGCTCTACAGTTTGCTTTAGAGTCCCCAAGGCCCCTGGGGTGATCCTGCCTCAAGCTTCCTGGGATAGAAGTGTAGAGCTTCAAAAGATTGTTCTAATCTTTAGTTGGTGGAACATGAGAAAATGAAGAAACCTTTGTTCCTGCCCTGCAGGAGGACACAGTTCTGCAGTATCTGTCTTAACAGATACTTAACAGGAGCTAAAAACTCTTTCCTGCGGTCAGCCTCAGGTCTCTGCTCCCTTTTCAAAGGAACCTGTAACAACCCAGTCAAGCATCTCTAACAACAGGAATCCTGATACTCACTCCAGATGATCTCCACCCTACCAGCTTGTCACTGCTTGGCCAAAGCAGTGTGGCTCTTTCTGCAGGAAAGCCGTCACTGATCCCAGCTCCTGGATGCCTCCAAGCCCAGCCCTGCCTCTTCTGGAATGAAAACTGCTCCCTTAGACTTTCAAGCACAATTTTCTAGCAAATGGGCTTGAGGAAAACAAAGAGAAAGCACCTGTATCTCCACACTGGTACGACTGGCTAGCTGATAACTGCTTGTGCAATGACTGTCAGTCAGATCTCAGTTTTGTAAGAAGCCTCCCCTGCATTTTCCATCTCTGTGATTGAACTTGGGTACTGCGATGCCAACCGATTCTCTTAAATCCCTAGACCCTAATAAAAGAGCAGGACTTTGTTTTTCTTTTCAAAAGCCAATAAGATTTTATTCTTACTGCTACTGGGAAAATACAAGAAATATGAACTAGAAAGATTTAAAAATATCAAAGCCATACAATAGACTTGGTATCATTATATATATCTCTGTATATAATACTTAAGATAGCTTTGAGGTTTCTGAACGCTTGCACTTGACAATCCTGTGGCAATTTTGAAATGCCAGATATAATTTTGCCTGTGAACTGACCCAGACCAGATCCGTTTCTGTTACACTGCAGTGAATTGTCATTTATTTTGTGGGGTTTCATTTGATACAAATTATTTCACTCCAAGGCCGATAAAAGCAGGTTATACCTTCTTCAGAATATAATATTTTAGATTATTCATGTATAATTAAAGATACACCTTTCCCATTTCAGATTAATACAAACACCTACTTTGATTTGCCTAGGGAGAAGTCACATTGTATGTCATGAAACACTTCTCTATTAATTCTGAAGCTGTTGTAATTTATACTTTAACTGAAGCAATCATATAATAGGAAAAGAATTACAGCTATTTAATTCTGATATCAGTTTGTGAGATAGTGATCCCTTTTCCAACCTTGATTAAAAACTATAATCAAGTGTAATACTGTGAACTGAATAGAAAACTGAAACACTATAGAACTCCTCTGTAGTTTTCATTGAGAAAAAGCTCTTACCAATCAGATTTGATTATTACTCAACAGATATTTTATGTCATTAAATCTCCTTTGAAAACATGAACAACAAACAGATCTTTTCATGCTTAGTTTTTAGAGGTAATGCAGAAGTAAAAGCTCATCCCTGTTGTTACTGCTTCCATCAGCAAATAGGAAAAATAAGAACCAAACAACTGCTTTTATGAATCAGTATTTCAGTATGGAAACCTAAAATTCTTTTCTAACACAGCACTATGGAAAGCCAGGCAAGCATTAAACATTCTGGATATGAATTCTCTGAAAAGGCTGCCGTGTTTGCTTTATTTGTCCACAGACTGAATGTCAGCGTTGTTACAGTTACAGCAGTTCCCAGCCAGGTAGCCTGTGTAGCTCTGCGTACTTGTATTTAAATGTTAAACTAGATAAGACATTGCAGCCCTGGACATGAGAAATCCTTTACTTCTTCTATTAAGTTTTTTTGCTTATTTGCTAGGATAAATGAAGCAGAATTTAGCTCCAATCATTATCCACTCTTAGCTATAAAATGTAGGGTCTCATTTTATGTTTGATTAATAAGGTACAATATGGATGGCATTCTTTGAATTGGCATGCTATGGAAGAAGTCCCAACTTTCCCCTTGCTCTTCAGCATCTTAGTGCATGGGCAGTGACTCTCCTAGAGCCAGTGGGGAAGTAAGGATGCCCTTAGATTGTCTTCTTGTTCTATCATTGTTTCTTTTGTGACTTGGGATATATGAGTTAAGTCACTCTGTGCTTCCCTCTCTTGTTCAGCATTTAAAATTGAGATAGTAATAATCGCTGTCTAGAAATCATGCTGTGGCTCTCAGAAGGCATCATGGAAGCTAAGCAAAGGGTGAATGATTTGTAATGTAATAATATCAAACTAGTTAAATTCTGCAGAACTAAGAGCTGTTTCATGTTCATTTGTGGCAGTCTGATTGTTGCCATGGAAACGTGGGCAAAACACTTCATTTCCTACATCAACAGAGGAAGATTTGTTTCCATATTAGTTTTAGTTTGCAATGAGCAAAACAAACACAAAGATAGGAGGCTTTTTCAAAGACTGATTTAATTCTGAAAAGCCAGTTTTAGTCCTATCACATAGAAGCAGCTCCTGCCAACCTGATACCACAGTGGAAAGTCTTGTTAGATGGGCAGCATTCTGCAAACACCTCTGGATTAGGGATGAAATACAAAAATTACAGACCTGTGGGTTTATAGGGAAAGATTTTATCGTCAGAAGAAATCACCAGAATTAAAGTTATCGGGGTTTTAGCCATGAGACATGACCAAAAAAATACCCTACAGAATGATCACTGCTGCACTACACATGGCTTGTACATCACCTAGAAACCTGTGCAACACAAAACACAAGTGTAAATTGCTGGGGCCTGGCTGGGTTAATAGATTGTTGCCTAGTGTAATTTTCATTGCTTTTGAAAGCAATTACCTAAGCAGGAAATGAGGAAGTTCCTCTCTGGATAATCAATTAGTCATATAATTGGTATCTGGAAGAGGCTTGAACGGGAAATAAATAAAAGGACAAACATCTGTCCTGCCTGTTCCTAAAGTGTAGTAAATATAAATACAGCAAAGAGGATCCCTTCTTCTAGCATGAGTTTAATGAAAAGAAGTGCTGTGAAAATCAGTAAATATCTAATGACATTCCTCACTGCACAGTGCAAGAGAGAATCTCTAAGGTGAAACAAATCAAAATGAAAATTCATAAACTACAAATTTATTTTGTCAAAATAAAGTCCACTCTGCTGGAACTGACCAGCCAGCACTGGAACGGTGCCCAAAGGCAGGAATGTTGAGCCTGGAAGTTTCTAAACAATAAGAAATCGGTGATCTTTCTGCACAGAATGAAATGAAAGGGTAAAATAAGCAGCTCATCTCAGAAGTGGAAAAAGCAGGTTGTCAAACGGGCTGGAAGATAGCAAGTGGTCACAAGGAAGAGCACTAGCATTGCAATTTAGAAGTGTTTAGTGGTATGATAGCAATGAAAATACGGAAGTATAGGACTTGTACGCTCCTGCAGAACAATACATACGGAAGGAAAAAAAACCCAACACAGGGGTATTTATACAGACTTTTGTCTTGCTATACTTCAGTTGCTAAAGTAGCGTGGAAACTGATGATCAACTTCTCCTCTCTTGGTTTTGTGACCTCTAAATTGATTTTTAACAACACAAGATCACCTCTACAAAGCTGCTGCTAAAACAACACCCTTTGCAGTTGGTATTTTATAGTACTCTGGCAAATGCTAAAATTCGAGTCTCATTAATGCATTCCAGGGCATCTTGATATATCTTTCGGTAAGTAATGGATAGTAATTTTAAACACACAGGAACAACGTTTATTGAAGGCATTAAATGGATTCACAGTTTAATTAAAACGCTTTATGTTTCTCAAAAAGTGATACATTGATGAAGATGTCAACTGACAGAGGAAACATGCTATTTCTCTTGCCAATACTTAGCTAAAATAATCCTGAAAGAAGACGTTTTATGAAGAATTAAAGTTTGAACAGTTCCTTGTGGATACCTGGGTAACTGTCTGGAATAACTAAAATGTTTTGTCCTTTTCCTATAGAGGAGTTGAGGCTGCCTCAGGCGATACAGCAGCAAAAACTGTAACCTTGCACTGAGCATGGTAGTTAAAATCCACTTCTACAACAGAGCAGCAACTGTCCATACGAGAATTGCTTGATTTCTGAAACACCGAGGCAAGAAATGCCTTGAAAAAGTAAGCTTCCTGAGTTATGAAGCAAGACTGAATTATTCAGGGTTCTTGATGTACATGTTACTTTTTATTAGAACAAAGATAAAACATAGAGTTCTAATAAAAAGGAACCAAGTGTACCAGTATTGCTGAATAATTCAAACACAAGTAACAATGGAATTGGAAACTGAGTTTTACTGTCTTTCAGGGACTACACATTGCATTTCCAGAGACAACTCGTCTGACCTATCTCTAGACATATCTGCAGGCATTGCCCGAAGTTCAAGACAAGAATAATGTGAAGAGGAAGAAAGTGTTACAGTGGTTTGGACATGGGAGATGGGAAAGAGGAAGGACACTAGGGAACTACTGCTACAGCTCTCAATGAACTAACTTCATTCAGTTTTCATCTGAAAAGATGTAAATGCAACCTGTAACTGATATATATCACCTTCTAGACTTTACTGTTCCTAGTGGATATAGAAAGCCCAGGAGGATAAGCAGTGGATCTCAGACTGGAAGGAATACCAAATAATGCCAGATTCTTTTCCACTGTAAGCAAGATCCTTGTTGAAAAATGACAGTCAGAAAATAGAAACAATATAACTGCAACCTTAGTATTTAGGAGAAAAAAACATTTCCATTTATAGAAATGTGCTGTGATGTTAAGGGAACAGAAATTGTATTTTCATCCTGATTTATCCATCCCACTGCATCTTCTACGGAATATGTTTCTATTTGATTTTAATGAGTAAATTGACATTTTAATAAGGATGCACCACTATAAAGAGGTCTTCTCTACTTAAGAGGGCAGAACAAGCCATACAGTAAGACAGACAGACAATAAGGGACTATCTCTCCTCCTTTTTCATTCCTCCTCCCTCCCCTGTAGTGTTTACAATACCCCCCTGTGTTACTTGGGCTGACACTGAACTGGAAAATAAGTTTAGCTCGATTTAACCATATTCAAACATGAAAATCTGCTCAGAGAAAATGTGTTTGCCTGACATGATGACTGAATTTGCATCTATAATTTGGGCAAGATCACTTTTCCGGCTGATTTCATAGCACTTTCCAGGATAGATTCACTTCCAGAAAACCTAACTCAAAATTTTCCTCTAAGTCATGTCAGAACAAGGACTATGGACAACCGGAATATGCTGCGTGTGCAGCAGAGAAAAAACTAACCAAGAGCTTCCTCTCCTGTGTTCTGACCATTTTCCAAGACTTTGGATATTACAGCAATTTTCTGTACAGAGATACAGAGGTGGGGAATAGCTGTACAAACCAGCAAGCCTAAACAGCAGTTAAGTTGTAGCCCAATCGACTAAATCACGAGCCTTGAAAAGAAACTGTCACATCAGCTTCTACTGTTGTCACAGAAGTAGTTGTAGTGTTCAGTACCGTTAAGTTCAGCAACAACAGAGTAAAAATGTACTTCTGCCCATAATGCTTGAGAGCCATTAGGTTGTACATCACTGCCTGGAAGCAGGGAATCAGTGTTCCAGTTCAGGGTATGTAATTCAGGTATTTTCATAACCATCCTTTGCTCTTTCATACAAAGACACATGCACCAAAAACTTGAAGACATTAAGAAATCATAATTAATAGAAGTATCAGCATTTTAATATATTATTCCATGTACATGTCTGTTATAAATAAGCTACGGGGATATATCCCAAGAACTCAGATTAAACTTCAGCAACAGCCTTTGTTCTCATGTACAAGACCTAATGAGGGAATTCCTTCCCCTCTATCACACACAGTATCAATTTCATGCCCTATAGGTTTGTAAATGGCCCACAAATCTTTGTGATTTGTCTTTTTCTCTAAAGGAAGACTACCACATCAGGTCTTTTAATGTTTGCTGACCAGTCAGTAACAGTCAAGATACCTATTAGGCATAATAGGCTCCTTAAGCATGGAAGATTCTATATAGGACATGGCCATTAGTATATGTGTAGCCTTTACTACTGGCTCTCAGTGTTTGTTGAAGGAGAACGGTAGTACCACTAACATTAATATCTAGACAAGGTTTCTTTAAGGGCTTGCCAAACACCTCAGAACAGCAGGTGAAGGTGTCAAAGTGCCAATGTTATTGTTGCAGAAGAAACACCTTTTCTTCCCTCCTTTCAGTGGATGGTCTCATCAGCTCCTCCTTGAAGTTTCCTATGAAGCTAATTAGTTTAGCAGGTTTTCGGGCTGCAGAATGATTTGAAACTCAGCATGTTCTCCTCGTAATTTGTTAGCCTGTCTAAATTTCCCATCACTTAACTACATGTTCAGGTGGATTTCTGGATCATTTGGTTTTATACTGTAACAGGACAACGCCAAAAGGCTGTGGCTAAAAGGGCGTTACTGACCCCTGCTATTTACTTACAGCCTGAGACAGCAAACCAATGCAGAGCAAGTTTGGCAGGCTCATGACTGCAAACATGGAAGAGTGATGTGTGTTTTTACTGGCAGTGGACTAGCAGGATTTTTAGTGAAATGAAATGATCATGTAGTCTCTTTTTTCAGTGAGTAACCTCAAGCAAGCTTTTCATTGTGCTTCAAATCCCAGAGTGTTGAGTGTTGATCCTCTAAAATGCTGTTTATCCACAGCTTCCTCTGGTGGCATTAACTGGCAGCCTCAAGAACTGCCACAGAAAAGCCAATATCCATGAAGAGCCATTACCTGTATGGGAAGCACTAGGTGCCTCCACCAGAGAAAATGGAAGCCAAACATTGGGAACACTTTGGGTCAATGACCCTACCTCTGTATGGCGTTTTGGCTCCAGTATCTTTGTAACTCATGCTTGAAAAAGCTCCCAGAAAGAGGAGACTGGAATAGCTAGAATCTTTAATTTTCACCCATTATGGCAGTTCCCATGTAATGAATAATTCACATCTATGTTACTTGCTTGAACTGCTGAATGCTGGGACTCACAACCACATAATTAGCTAATAAAGAATAGTGGATTTGTTGCATGCTTCATTTACCAGTTTCTCCAAATAAATGTAAAGATGACAACGTGCATCCATATGGAACACGTACACAAGCAATGTTGGAAGAAGAAATCCTAAAAGCATCACGTAACTACTACTGACATCTAGGTAATGTATGTAGCTTCAAAATAGTGTTAAAGTTTGTCCAGTACTATACTTGCATATGTGGATTTACCATGCAACGCATACCATTATACGGCTGAAGGGATCCTACATCTTTCTACAGCTGAAATCAGAGATAAAGAAATGCACAACTGATCACACTGTTTTTCAGAATGAAAGCTTTTGTCTTTCCCCAAAATCATCATCTGGAAGCCACTTTCTTAGGTTAGGTTACACATTTAATTAGAATTATATTACCCATCAATTTAAAAGCTTTTAGACATCTTTTACTATTTCATTGGGATTAAGTGTGCCTATTATCAACTTGCCTAGGTCATACCTTAACAATATGCAAATGTACAGCACAGGCTTAGATTTAGTGGGAACAGATGGAAAGCCTTAGGGGACTATTGCTGCCCATTAATGACATCTCAAGCTGTGCCCACACTCCCTGTCTAGGGGCTGCCTCTCCAGCACCATGAATTTTCCAAATCCAGTAAAAAAGGAGTTGCAATATTTTTATTAGAAAGGAGAAAGTGCAGGCAGTGTTTTGGTACCATTTGAAAGAAGTATTCAAGACATAATTTGTACATCACAGATAAAGGGGGAATAGGGCATGAGGCCCCCTGTCTTCTGCCTGAAACTGATACAGGCTTTAATGGAGTTGCACTGGGGATCTGGCTTAAGTGGGCTGGCAAGGGAAGGAAACAAATGTGGAATAGTTAATGAAGCAGAATGAAGCAGTGAGTGAACATCAACCAGTGTGATAGCCTGTGATGACTCTGAAATAAAGACATGTGCTCTTCTTGTAGAATTGAGAATTACAGACTCCTGAGGCAAACCTTTAGCAGAGAACACCTAATTGAATAGCCCCCAAGGAATACTTCGTGTCCTGTGAAGAACAGAAGGCTTCCTGTATTGGTAAGTGAAAAAAAAGAACAAACCTAAAAAATATTAATTAATGCCCTTGGAAATGCCATGAGAGAGAGAGACAAGTACTCAGAGACAAAAGTACCAGAGATTATTCTTGAGTGTTGCATCTTCTGTGGGCTCCCTGACCCGATTGCTATCTCTAGCACACACATTACTCAAGAGCTTGCAAATGCAACTTAAGTGCTACAGAAATGCTGTCTTTCAGCATGCCAGAATTCTTGGGGACTTTAATCACAGGTCATCTACTTGCTGACATAAAGTAATCCTAAACCTCCCCACTAAGGGTTTGCCCAGCTCCCCTTTGCTCATTCAGCTTGCAGCCAGTTTATCTCTAGGCTACATTCTCATCTTTGAGGAAAGACTTACTCATCGCACTTCAAATGACTCAGAGGATTCAATACCCAATTAACTTTCTGAAAATCTACCTGCTCCATAATTTTGCCAGTTGGAGTGAGCACGCGCTAAATTTACTTACCAACATCATCTTCTTTTATTGTAACTTGACACCTTATCGCATCAGCACTGCCTTGAAATACTGACCTGGGAAACTACATTGATGTCTTGGGGGAAGATATGTGTGTGTGTGCTGGAATTTCATTAATTAGCCACCTACCAAATTACTCTGCCAAGAGGGAACAAGTATAACTGATACTACATTTCCTAGATGAGTCTGTAAACAGCACAAAGGCAAGAACAAGCATCTATAGCCCAAGATGATCTTAACTCAGACTGTAGCATAACAATCAAATTCTGGTATAAATAAATACCTCAATGCAGTGAAAACCATAATTTGCAGTACTGCTTACTAGTTACTGTCCACTACCCAGTTGAAGTGTAATTTGCCCTTGCTGCTGCCTGATAACTAAATGAATCCTTCTGCACTGTAGAAGACTACAAGCAGCACACTATCCTTTACGCTATTTCAGTTGACGGCTTGTAAGTTTTAGCTACTAATAGTAACATCAAATGGATTAACCAGGTATCTGAAGATCATATGAACATATCCAGAGATTTCTATTGAGCTGAAGTGATAGGATCTTGAGTCTACAGAAAAATTAGAACTCTATTTTGGTATCATACTTATAAACAAGCACCAACAATGGCCTTCTTAGCCTTCAATTTATTACCCTGAAAGTTGAGAAATGTATCAAACCCACTGAAAATTCATGTGATCCAGATTAACAGGTTGCCTAGAAAATTAGAAGGAAACAAAAGGAATAAGCTGATTTGCTTTTGCTGATGGGATGTCCATTAAGCAGTGTGTAGAAAATATACTGATAAAGTAGAGGGAGTGATGGTGATGACAACCAGAAGGCAGAACTCCAGTTACAGGATGTGGTCGCACCAACTCTTGGGAAAGGAGCACAGGCTTGGTGAGGCATTTCAAAACTGGATTTGCAAAGCAGGCATTGAACCCAGCTTGTATGGTATCATGGCATAGATTTTAGCTGTGGCAGGTAAAACCAGATTGCTATTTTGAGAGCCCCTGAATTCATTATGTGCCTACCTGTAGCCTAGTCAATGAATACACATTTTATCTTGATGAATAGCATAAAGAATGATTTCCCTCATTAATACAAATTGAACTTTCATTTCCAAGCAAGTTAGATTATAAGAGGCTGTAAGAATGCGGCTAGCCTTGCCCTCTTACTCAGGATATGGCCCTAATTAACATCCTTGTGGTCAGTTTTCTAGTTTTATGATTCAGAATTTCCTGCTTCAAATGCAATGTGGTGTTTAGAATACCCAGGAGCTGGAAAATTGGAAAAATACATTGATCAGGTGTTCTTATTTTAAGAATAAGCTTGTAAGCAATATGCTATTGGTGCAACATCCTGGTGAAACACAGATTACACCAACTATTATCTGTTCCTATGTATAATTGAAGCTTGTATTTTAAAAACCAAAAGACCAAGCTTGGATTCGATGGCATTGCACCTGCATGTGATAGTGATAGAAGTGGAAGTTTTATCTCAGCATCTTCCCTTGCCTGTCCTCTCCTGGTTTTAGCCCTCCATGACCTGTGAGTTCCAGGCATGAAGACACGGTACTGGGCAGCAATTGTAAGATGCCAGAATTTGTCATTCAAGGTTCTAAACTGTGACAGTGATGACACAGCTCATTAAAAGGTAATAAATACCAACAACAGTATTTTAAGTGATGATGAACACATGCTGAGCTTACTGCATAATGGGATCAGTCAACTACATGTCCAGTTCAAACTCTTACTCAAGGTGGTTGTCTGAACCTCTGCTTCGAGGAATCTGTGGTATGGAAAGGTATCACACACAGCTTTGGTGTGCAGGGACTGCTAATGGTGATGGGAGCTGCCATGTCAATAACACTCCTTCAAACTAAAGCATTTTTTTTCTGTTAGCTGAGGCAATCTGAAGTGCTTGGTATTTATTTAATCTAAAGGAGTACAAGCCCTTATATACACTGTGGTTTACATTTCCTTACAGACTAAATAATTCAAAGGGACAAATACAAATGTGTAGGATTCTCCATTTGAGAGGCTAAAACAAGCAATGAAAACATCTGTATCACTTCAATCTGATTCACTCACACTTCCATTTAAGTTTAAAAATACCTCAAATTCTCCAGTGTTTGACAACTACCAGTTGGGAAATTATGTTGCTGTAGAAATGTCAAGACATAAACATACCAGGTGGGAAACCATCTCATTTAACATAGATCCCCACACTGCAGGAATCTAAAACCTAACTACTCCTCTGGCTTGGTTTTTGACAGCTATCTGAATATGAGATGGATTGCACTCTGGAGTTATCTATTTGCCTGTACCAATGAGAAACTGAATCCAGACAATCAGATCCAGACTAACAGCTACCTAAATTTAGATAAATGAACCCCTAATATCTATAGGGTGATGATGCACCCTATAGATATTGCAATAATCTATAGAGTTAAAAAAGAGATAACTTTGTCTGGCTTCTATATTACTGAGGTAATGCTATCAAAAACAGTTAATTACTAACAAAGCTACCATGAAAACATATTAAACTAGAGGGAATCTCACACAATTTACTTGTGAAGAATCCACTAATTCTGTCCTTCTGCTATTTCATGTTTAAAGTGTTTTCCTTAGATGGGGGCATGTTATGTTGAATGTTCCTGGCTTTGAATTTAGCCTGCAAATACATCAGCAGGTGCCATACTTATCAAAGAAGCAGTACGCTCAGTCCTGTACCTGAAATCTAAGGACCTGTGCCTGCATATCTTTTGAGTATGGTAAGCAGGATTACAGATTCCCTGTTTAGACTCTATAAATTACAGTGACTTTCTTAACCTGAGCTTTTATACTTCAGTTATCTATCAGAGCTGGTGGCTTGTTCTGATAGATAGAGCCTAACATTATCAGCACCTTAGGAAGGTTTTTAATTTCTTTAGTAATCCTTCAAGAGCCTTATGAAATTGCTGTACCTGCACTTTAGCCCATGGGAAAATGGAAGGAAGAGGTTTATCAGTCTCAGGTGAGGAAACACAGAGAATAAAATGCAGAGCTAGGCAGAGAATTCAAGCATCTCTGGCTGTCAGTTATGTGGCAGTTTGCTGAAATATGCTTCTCTGACATCATGAATTATCCAAATCGTATTCTGTACTCTGTATGGGCAAAAGTTGGAAGCTTCTGGATGCAACTGCACCTGGGAAGACCACTGGGAGAGTGGCCTCTACTGGTTATTTGCAGGATTGGCACTGACAGGATTAAATTGAGTATTATTTGTGGTGTAGACAAGACAAATCCCTGTATATTCATCGAAATGTGAAGAGAGGCCTGAGTATGACATAGTAAATCTTAGAGGAGACGGAGGCTACACTCCTCATCTCAGAGCTCCCTCCTGATCTATTGCAGAGATGTTGTGTGAAGCAATTTCAGAGCACACTGTGTCTTGCACTGCCAGCCAAGCGATGAATAGGATGATGCTTGCCTGGCTGCCCTGGGGCTTGGGAATAAAAAAAGCAGGACATGAAAATTTCCTGGAACTGCAAAGTTTGGTGGATTTGGGGATAATTTCCCACCCATACACAGTACTCAGAAAAGGAGATTACTTACATCCACACCACAGTCCCTACGAGGAACAAGTCAAAGAGCAAGTATCAGCAAATGAAAGAATTAGAATTAATAGGGCAAGTAGCATTCACATGGCATTAATAAATCATAGAGAGGTTTGAATACAATTAGCTTAATGGACATCAGCTACAGGAAGCAATTGAAGTGAAATGCGTTGCTGAAGCCATAAAGTGACAGTTTACACTGTAGGAAGTGCTGTCACTGCACACGTATTTTGTATGTGTGCATTTCTCACATAGAACTTGAAAACTTGGGAAAAAAAATCTTTTCCAGACCTCAATCTAAAATCAGATTCCAAATTTCCTTCTTCCTCTGTCAAGCAGGTAATTATCAAAGTGTGCTAGACAGAGAAATATGACTTCTGACAAGTACTCTTCAAGTCAGAATTAGATCAGACAGTTTTAAGACTGGCAAAGCACCATTCCTAGTGACAGGCTTTATCCCTAGGAACACCTCCTTAATGTGAAAGCTCATTACTTGTTGGTTCTTTCAACTTTAGACAGAAAAAAAAAAGATTCCATAATGGTCTGAATGCTGACATTAATTCTTTCTCCTGTTGTCTTTTTATTTATGCACTTGTTTCACATACAAAGAGATTTTAATGGCATGAACAGTCCTCTTTGGGAAAACAAATGGTCTAAGCGAAATGCAAAATGATTTTTAGTTTGTTATACTAATAGCAACAAAAATGTGATTACTGCTGAAGGAGATTTGTGTTCCTCCAAATCCTTCCGATATTTATGCAAATACTCCAAAAGGCTGTGCTCTTCCCTCTGTGCAGGAAATCTTTCACACCACAGTGTAAATGCAGAGTCTATAGCCCTTCCCACTGAGTAGGTTAAAGAGTTTGTCAAGCACAGTGTTAAAGCAGGGGCATCTCAAGGAACAGAGCATACACAGAAGACAGATGGAAGCAATTCAAAAGCCACTTGAAAATTCCCAAAGCAGTAAGTGGCCCATATGTATTTATTCCCTAGGCATAGGCTAGAAGAGAACTGTACCAGGCTAGCTGATGCGCCTATGGAAAATACAATGATAAACACCAGGATTTTTGTACTGAGGGTCACGAGTGACATGGATTTGGGCAGATGTTTGGTATTTCCAGATCTTGTGCTGCCTTAACTCCTTTGCCAAACCTTCCTACAGGTTTATGGAGAAGGAAGCAATCTGGTTTGCCATAAAGCAGTTTCAAGTTCTCTGTGTAAAGTTCCTTGCTGCTTTATTTGGTTTATTAGGCTCTGTTCTCCTGCCTCTTTGCCTGCACTGCTGTATAGTTCCATTACATCTCCACAGTAATCTATAACAATTGAGCCTGAAGTGAGGCTATTAAGAAACGACAAAAGCATCTTGCTTCAGAACTCTTTATAAATGAGAAACATATTCCTAATTTCATATTGGTATTTCATTTATTTCAGGCTTACGAAAGGCTCTTATTCTCTAATCATACAAATGGATAATATATTTCCGCTTCCATTACACTTCTGATGTCAAATTTTTCTTCGGTATTGGAAAAATGGAATTTCTCATTATTTTCTCATATGTTCCACTGCAGATATTTGCTCTTTATTTGTAAATAAACAGAAAAGTAAGTGAGGGTATAATAATGGTTTGTACAGAGAAAAAGTCTGCCTGACTATGCTACTGTCCCTCTAAGTATTTTGGGTTCTACCAAAGTAAACCTTGAAAGGCTGTAATTGAAAGCCACTACACCTGTGTCAGGCTTTACACTGATAAAAAGGGCACGATAATTAATCACTTGCCTTATTAGAAAGATATGATTCTTCACAATGAATAAAAATGACTACAAGAGCTGATAACCTGTTAACTCCACAAGAAGGCACCTTTGTGAATGTAAGAAACAATAACTGCAGGTTACGTCAGCAACAGAATACAGATGAGCTGCATAGGAAATGGTAAGGGCAGTATTAGCATCAGGGAAGAGATTATTCAAATACAATGTATTCTAAAACCACCTTTTGCTGAATTAAAGGGACACACTAATAGCATATGTGATTAGGTGGAAAGAAAAGCTCAACAGAAAACTAAGACTGAATCCTTTCCTAATTATGTCTTTCCAATGTTATCACATTTCTATTCCACAAATGGACCCACAGGGATCACTTTTGGACTATCATTTGCTTAACTAATGGTATCTTTGGCTTCAAGATACACTGCCATTTCCTCCCTCGTCACCTTGTACCTTATCTTTATGAACCAGGTTATGCGCAAGACCTGAGCAAAACACAAGACATCTGAAAAGGACCAGCTGCCTTGACACACTATATAAAACAAAAACACCTACAGCAACATAGAATCAGAATTGTTTGGGTTGGAGGGGACCTTCAAAGCTCATCTAAACCAACTCTCCTGCAATTATAGGAACACCCTTCACTAGATGAGATTGCCCAGAATCACATCTGCTTGAGGGATGGTTCTGGGGGGTGCAAACCCCACACATTGCACTGTGTGTCCCCACGGCTGAATGGCCAGGAGGGTCCTGGGCTGTGGCATGGGGCTGTATGGTGGGGTGTCATTACACTATAAGGGGGATCTGTGCATGGAGGGGGGCCTCTGCACAATGTGTGTGGTGCAGAGGGAAATTTTGCTGTGACCTAGTGATACCCGTTCTGGTGGGATGACTGGTATGGAAATCCTGGATTGTTAAACACTAAATAACTATATTTAAGTGGTTCTTTCCCTTCTCTTGATTAAGCCACAGGTAGGAGAAATGAGGCTGAAGGGACAAGGGTACAGAGTTTCTCTGGGGGACACAGAAGCCACACATACATTCAAATGTGTGATGAAGCCCAATATCAGCCCCAGTACACACATGAAATCTGCCAGAAGGCTGAAAACAGGCTCAAATGAGTACTGCAATGAAGCTCAGCATCTTAACTTGGATAACAGTACCCTTAAACAACAATAAAAAGCCCTCTTGAGTCTTCTAAACCATGGCTTATTTTGAGTTTTGAGCTGAGATTTTCAGAAATCAAGGCACTGTGACTCAGCAAAGATCCTGCTGTCCAACTGACCACACAGCCAGACTAGAATCAACGTCTGGCTCTGAGAAAGCGTCTTCTCAGTGTCTTCCTCTTGTACCTGGGGAAGAAATGCTTCAGGAATATTCTTGGGATATTAATGACAACAAACTACTTCAGTTCACACTTTCTGCTGACTGCGACTCATTAGCCTTGCTTGCCCACCCATGCTTTATCTCCTCGTAATTTCTTGCTAATTATCTTCTACATCAAAGCTTTTGGGTGGCTGTAATACTGTAAAATCATCTCATGAAGAACCATACTTCAAATTAGGTTTTATGTAACAGCAGGTTCTCAGAGAGATAAAATACGGCACAAAAAATGCCCAAGTGTGAAACCACTGGAGCATCCTGTGGTGCTCAGGACCCTGGCAATAATGACTGAAATATTTAAGCACCCAACTCCTGACATTTCCTATAAGGGAGTGCATGTGTGAAGGGTGATGGACAGCACCTACTTCAAGTTAGAGGGTTAAGCCTTGATTATGGGGAGTATGTGAACAGGCAACACAACTGAAAAGCAGTTTCTTGGATCCTCTTTTTCCATTCTGTATCCAAAAGCTTTGGACAGTGCTATAACAAATGTGAAGAAATCATGAAAGCGACGGTTCAAAGCTGGTTATTCTCTGTAGCCTCTAATATCAGGCTTAGCAACCTCAAACAGACTAGGAATAGGTGGGCATGTTGCCACACTCCTGCTACTGAAGTTATTCCAGTGTCAGCAGCGCACCACCTGCCCAAACACAGGATCCCTGCTGTTTGACAGCACGGCTGGGCTCTGAAGAGCCAGGCAGGCACAGGAAAACACAGAGATGACATTAAAGCAGCATCTCTGTTTCAACTGAAAAAAACACCCAGGCCCCATTTGCTGTTTCCTCTGTTGAGGAAGGTGGTAAACAAACACTGCAGAGAGCTTTCCCAGCATGACAGCACCATCAACGCAACAGATTTATGCACTGCTCTGTATACTGGCTTTCATAAAGAAAGGGTTAGGATTAAGGCTGGCATCAACATTACTTGCTCTCAAGGCAAAAGCGCAGACAAGTCCTGTTGGTACAGCAGGGGGAATTTTCTCCTGGGATGTTTGAACAAGCTTTCCAGGAGTGAAGAAATATCAGGTCCATGTGTGTGAGATGCTCTTCTTCAAATGTGACATTTTGCACATATAAATACAAGCTCCAATACCAGGAAAACAGTAATTCTTTGCTCGTTTTCTCAGAAGTCAAAACTTTGGCTGCTGCATGGAAATCAATACTCAAAAGTGCAAAACAAGGTGGGTTTTTTTTTGTGCTGACCCAATCCTGAACAGAACTGCAGAATCACCGCCATGGGAAAGTGATGAAGCTCATAACGAGGTCCCCAATGGATTCAGCATTTATGCAGACAGCAAAAATACCTACAGCTATCATAATTAATCACACAAAGGATTTTAAAGGTTAAGTATTTCAAGGCTTAATCCTATATCTGCAAAAGATCAGGAGAAGACCTAATGGGAAGATCGCTGCAGCTGTGATAGATGACTGATGGTAGCTGTGCATGGCTTCCTTTCTGGTTCCCTTGCTCTCTCTACATATGGAGCCTACTGCCATCCCAAACCACTTACTGGCATATTTAGAATCCAGGTGTGCTTTGGCTACAGAAGGTCCTGTTTTCTCTGTAGCATTCCTGCTGGCCGTGCTGTCTGCAGCTGCAGGGAATTTACCTGGTTCTGAAGATAGTTTTGGCATAGCCTTCAAAGGATGATGTTGTGTATGTAGCAAATTCCTGCCTACTTATTTACTGCACAATTTTAACACATTTTTTTTTTCTGATGTGTCTGCCTCAAGCCACTGTGACAAAGAGGACATTGGAGCAGTCTGGGTCATTTAGAAGAGAAATTCCTCTTTTTCTGTGTTGGGTTTTTTTTTCCAACTAGATGCACAATAGACCTCTGCTGATTTAAACCGCAAATAAGCTGTAGCAGTGGCTGCCTTATTCACAGGGTGAGACTGAACCTTGCAGAGACAGTAAAACAATAAAAAATAACAAGTAACGGGTGGCACTGGGCCTATAATCATTTACAAGAACAACTAGAGACCCCAGTAAGAGGTTAACAGTGAACTCAGGCATCAAACACACATGAAACAGTGAAAGAACCCCTGGCTCTTGCAATGTTTGGCTAACACTAGCTTCCCATCTGGACCTAAAAGGGAGTTATTACTACAGATGTGGCAGTGCACCAGGATCTCTTCATGTTTCTATGTCACAACTGCGAGTCTTCCTATTCCCATAATCCAGTCATGTAACAAGTGAAAACCCAGGACATGCACTGCCTATTCGCAGCCGTATGTGTGCTGCAGCCATCCCATCTGCAGCCTGTTCTGCATGCCAGTTGTTTTTGAGAGACTGGACTGGAAGTAGGGCCCATTAGATATCCACAGTTAATTAATAACATTCTCTTTGCCTTTTATCTTCTCTGTCTTTCATCTCTGGACGTTAGCGACAACAGATGCTGATGTACCTTTAGACACAGTGTTACAGTACTTAAATATAATCCCCAAATAGTTCTAAAACATACTGATGTGGGGAGGAAGGGGTTCATCTATTCAGTGAAGTTAATACTGGTAGAGTATTTAAAACAAAACAGTTTCTTTTGATGTGCAGATTGGCAGATCACATAATCACTGAGCTCTCTGAAAAGCACTGCAGCATGCATATGCTCATTAGAATACAATATTGCTACTTATCTAACCACTGAGTAATATTTAGACAAGGAATAAATACAGTTACCATGAACAGTGCAATGATTTGAATGCCTGGATGATGCGTTTGATGTATTTTGCACATGAATAAGATATGCCTTACATTTAATTTATCTAAACGTAACTGAAACTAGACAACCTGAGCAACTGCTACAGACCATGGCTGAAACAGTTGATTGTATTACTTGTTTGCCTTCAGTGTGATATGTACAATGTTTCTTCAAGTACAAAAGGTAATGGAAAGACGTAGTCATGCTAAAAATCAGATACACAGTTATAAGAAAGATACTTTAGTAAGTGTAGCATTGAGATAAACCAGAGCTTGATAACATCAATTAGCATGGAATTTGCTAATGCATAAATCATGCTAAAATACAAACCTCATAAGAAATAACCCCCACCTCACAGGCTTTCAGGATCTTTAATACAGGATATAGCTATAATACCTTTTTGTTGTTTTACATTGCTGTGTCTGGGTTATCTTGGTGACATGAGAAAAAAAATATTTCCTTCCCAGTAATTCATCCATCGTAATCCTAAACCCTTAAAGAATATTAATATGTACGTATATGTATATATATATCAGGATAGTTAAAAATGTCAAAGAAAACATGATTGTAACAGCTGGTAGAAAGGGAGTGGACTAATCCAGGCAGCACCACTCTAACCCTTCTTTACAAAGCATTTGCTAAGCAAAGCCATCGTCTTCAAAATCAAAACACAACAACTTTGGAGCTGTAAACAGAATCCCCCAGTACCCAGCAAAAGCCACATGCAAATACAGAGCCTGTACATGCTCCTGGCAGCTGAAGGAGTTCTCGCAGCTACAAATTCAGTATGATAATATATACCTAGTACGGTTGGGTAGCTGCCTGAACTATTTGGAGTCTTATCAAGTTGTTGACCAACAAGCTCTCTGCCCTCTCAACTCCCACTCAGCTTTAGAGAGATGAAGGAGAGAGCTCAAGAGGTTTTGCAACTCATGTGCGTAGTTGTTTCTCGAATCTTAACTGTAACAGAAGAGCAAACAGGATGTGTTTCACACATTTCTGAGACACTGGGAAGAATGAGAAATGAGTCGAGAATTAGAAATGAGTGGATGCTTCATCCTCCATTTGTATATACACGGGTGACAAGACTGTTGTCTAACCAGAATCTTAAAACGCTGGCTGCTGCCTCCCCCAGGCTGTATATGTGCTTGTGCACAGATTATACCAGAGGCTGAGGATGAGGGCTTTGTTTTTTAAATCCACAGTCCAGCAGAAAGGCTGGCACCTGATGTACATTTCTATACAAAGGAGGAAAAGAACCTGCTATTAAAATCTTGAAATTAAGTAATGGTCTCATAGCCCTAACTTATTTCATGTCTATCATCACCATTTGACCTCTTGCTTCCTTATGCCATAGGTGCACAGTGACGACTCTTCATCCACCACACATGGCAAGTACCATCAATTTACTGGACGCATGATTAACTCTCTTCCCAAATTGGTTGCTTGGTAAGAGAAGCAACGACAGTAATTCTGCAGCTTTAAAGCATTACAAGGGCCCAAAGCTGCCAACAGTCCTGCACATATGAAGCAGGGTTAAATTTCTTGACACAGAGCTAGCAGAGCTTCACCAAATACTAGTGAGAAATTCCTTGATAATTGGTGCCCAAGATGACATGTCTTCATTTGCTTATGAAACTTAAGAAATGCAAGGATTAAAAGCACTGAGAAATATAAAGCAAAAATGACTGTAAATACATATGTCTATACACATGCATATGTACAGCACATGATATCCTCTTCTTTTGGTGACTTACACTGTATTTTGCTCCCCATACATTTCTGAACGAATTAAATACTGGTTTTGGAGTGGAACTTATTCCACTCCAAAACCCTTTTGAGTGTTCTTGTTCCACATTGTTGAGAACAGTCTCTCTATTGTGTGATGTGACAAAGCAGCTCTAGAAGACTGTAATGTTTGACCGTACCATGCTACTCAAGTATCTACAGCAAAGGACACGGGCTTTGCCCTGTTGAAAGATGATGAAGTGATAGTCTCAATTACGTGAGCTGATTGAGTCTCCCTTTTTAATTCATGAAATTGGAGTAGGTTGATTAATGCCATTTTGGGAATGAGAGAAAAAGATACCTACAACAAAGGAATGCTGTAGTAATTGGCACTTGCAAAAATAGAGGCAGTGCTTGAAACCTACCCTGTAACACCAGCAGACACCTGGGTTTGATCATGCTGTGGAATATAAGAAGCCTCAATGATATGCTTTGACCGAGAATAGTAACAAAAGAGCTCTTGTGAAAGGTGCAGAAGAGGGCTAAACAAGCCTCAACTATTACCAGAGTCAGTCGGAGTTAAGGACACTTTGCATCACCAAGGAGATGTGCAGTACTTTGAAGAATCAAAGCCTAAGTATTAATTATTATAACTTACAATATTGGCCTAGCTGCTACTACTGCAGCCCTAACCCTTTCATCTTTCACCCTCCTGCAAATGACAATGCCTAAAAGCCATCTATTCCTGACTGCTTACAGGGAGGAGCTCAACGACCTGTCCCAGTGTATCATCCCCAAGCTCTTCTGTCTCCATATCTACTACAGCGCTGTGTTGTATTATTGGCATGACTGTCACAACCAAGTCACGTAGCTACAACGTACTTCACAAATGACCAAGGGTTGTGGCTCGAGTTTGTTGTAATGTTTAAAATAGCTCACTGAATATCATTAAATGTCTTCATAGAAGCTATTTCTGAGTGTAGCTGTGAAAACAGATGTCTGGAGAGTGGCATGTTACAAACCTGCAGTGAAATGACAGATCAATCTTTTTTAGAGAGATTTCTGGGGATAGGGAAAAGCCTGACTCTGTGCCAGCAAGGCAATGAGAGCTGCCCAATCAGGGCAGAAAAAGATACTGCCAATCTCTCCTGTTATACTCAGTGAGAGCCACCCCTGCCCTCATCCTCTACTCATGCAGAGAACCCTGTGGCAGGTGAACAGATGTAGTTCTTCTGCAAGGGCAGGAGAATAGTGGAAAGGTCTGCCTGGACCTGTGCTGCCTGCGTGGGATTCAGACCAGCTTCATAAATAGCTGCCTTTCCCTGCACATACAAAATCTGGCTTTAAGTACAGTGGGAGTGTTAATAAAACATGCGAAGAGAAAGATTCTAAAACTGTTTCTCAGACCCCATTGCTGTTGATGCTGTAACACAGAGATAATGTACCATTACCAAGGAAATTATGGTGTCCAATCCCATACAAGTACTATTTGGATGAAAAGGAGAAAGGGAGAGAAGGTGGAAGGCAAAGAGAAAGACAAATGGACCAGGAGAGGTAGAATAAAACAAAAGATTTAAGGAAAGGGTTTGCTAAGAGAAGTTATTACACCTAACAAGACAGTAAAGGATGTAGTTGTTTCATGGTTTATGGAATCCCATCCTCTCACTATTGTTTAGACAATGCCATGGGGCTGCAATAGTTTGCCTCCAGGGATTACCCACCCACATAACAGCTCTTTGTGGTACATTCCTAATTAACATAATATTCTTTAAAGCAGCCTAATCTTTTTCCAACTCAAACACAGACTTCAGTCCTGCCAAGAGGCTCTGTACACACTTAGTAGAGATAAACTGTCCCAACTGGAATAATGACCAATTACACTGGTATTTAAATCAGAGCAGAGGGTTGGGGTGGTTTTTTCAACATATAATCTAAAATATGCCCACACCTGCATTTTTTTACTCATGCACAGCTTCAACTGAACTCAAAATGTCCTGTTAAGGTCCCCTGCAAACTATACACTTACACCAGGGATATGTGTGGTCCGGAGAGCATGCTCATGAACGTACTGCAAAATTGGCCCCAGAAGGATCTCGCCAATGCAGCTGTTTAAGCAGAAATGTAAATTCTGCTCATATTCAGCAGAGAATGAAAGAAGATACCAGTGGTAACTAGGAAACAAAGACACTTGAATAGGAAGACGTGCAATAAGTAAGATCACAATGTCCTTCATTCAGCTCCCAAACTTATGTGTATTTTCTTGGTTTGTTTATTTACAATGCACATAGTATGGAATAGTAATAGAACTCAAGTGGCACTAAAGGATTAAAATGTAAGGGAGAGTAGCTTCAAAATCCTTTACAAACTGAAAAATATTCAATAAAAAAATAACACCCCTTCAATTTCTTTTCTATAGGTAGTGTTTTGGTTTTGTTGGGGTTTTTTTCCATTCTTCAAAACAGCAACAATCTGTTGTGCAAAAGGTGGTAAAGGAAAGAAGTGGGATCTTGTATTTAAGGCGCTGGACTGTGTCCCCTGAAACCTGGGTTCTATCCTGAGGACACACCATACCCATAGCCACAGTAACTGAACCTCACTTATGCACAAGTAATATTACCATTCTTGCCTACTTCTAAAATATACTTCATGAGAAAGTGCAATAGACTGTGAAGGATTCTTATATTACAGTGACAGACACCATAAAATCATCATATTGTAATAAACTGGAAGAGTTACTAGCCAAAAAATTGCAGTTATATTGAAGGTTTCTCTCTGTTAGGAGGAGGATAGTCAGACATGCCTTTGGTCAAACCCTTATTTAAAAAAGAAAAGGCAAATAGTTTTATTTTCTAGACAAATATAAATACCCAGACAACAGATAATAGCTTCCTTTCCTAAAGCTGTTAAACTCCTTTCTCAGCCAGCAGTCTGTTTGAAAAGCTCTCTGCTGCTTCTAAAGGCCATAGTATCCATGTTTCCATGCTACCGATCTCCTCCTGTGCTTCTTGTTGCATGTACAACCCAGGTGGTTTTGACCCCACACATGCTTTCTGGGCACATACACATGGGCCTAGTATGAGAATTGTGCCTACATTTCTCATACTAGGCACAATGAGAGGCAGATGCTAAATACCAATTTCCACTATATTTGACCCTCATTTTTTCATTATAATTGATTATTTAGTGATAGCATCTCACTGTTGCAGTGATGGGTTGGAACACAATTTCTCTGAGAGCTACAAAAATCCACACTAAGGTGGCTTTGCAATTAAAACTAATTCAGAAGTGTCATTTCTCTGGAACAGGAATGTTCTGCAGAGAGAAGATTTCAACAGTACTCAACACAGATGTGTTTCAACGTATAATAAAATTAATTTACAAATAAACTGATTACAAAATCATTATATATTACAACAAGTACAACTCTACAGTATTCTCTAGTATACTGTTTGCATCATAATAAAGCAAATGAAGGGCTATCAAAACATTTTTTTCATAATACATATATTCTATAGGAGTTTTAACTTCTTTTTCTATTGGTTTTATTGGCTGTTTGTAGAAATACCACTAATTTCTACTATAAATGAGTTCTGTGTGCTGTGAAATCCAGTATACACTTTTAGTTATGACTGCACAGGAGAATCACGAAAAAGTTTGTAAAAGACAGGCATTGCCTTGTGTTTGATAGGGCAAATTAGTTCTGTTCCACAGGAATAAAGAGACCATTACATATGTCTTCAGAAGGCTGCTGCCTTACAAATGATCACACATTTTCCTCTCCATCAGCATCCTAATTTCCTGAAGATAACCTCATTTTATCACTAACACACTGGAAGTCCACAGCTGAAACCTGCCTCTGAGATGTATGCTGTAAACCTGCTTTCAGCTGAGTTTGTTATGGGTTTTTCTGATGCTAATTGTGAGATGAATCACGATCTGGATGAACTGAGATGTTTGAAATCACCAGCACCAATGTGCTGTCAGCATTGGGTCATGGCTGTGCTAGAATGCTGTATGAATTCATCACCATTCCTCCTCTAGTGATGGCATTCTGCTGTGCAAATGCCTAGTGAAGCAAAAGAATTCCCTCACTGAAACAGAGGATATGTTCTGTACCCAACAGAACAGCAATGGAATACATTTAAAACAGAAAACTGATTTGTATGAGCTGCTCGAGGAGTAATACTGTTATGCAGTCAAGCCTGGACAACACAGAATGGGTGGATAAATATGTAAACTGAAACCATACAGGATCATCACCTAATGCACCTATTTTTAAAGCATATATTCACTTGCCCGAGTGCCTCAGCATCATTTGAATACATCTCTGGAACAAGCACACACATTTTTCTTTTTGTGACCACAGAACAACATCACAAGATCCAAACACACATGGTACAAGCTCTCAGGGATGCTGCTGCTTCACATTGATCTCATGGGGCTCTCTTTACCTCCTGACAGTTACCCTGCTCCTGCAACACCTGATCTCCTCCCTCTGGGCTCTGCTCAATGGGCCAAACTTGTTTAATTCTCCATCTCTGGAGAGAGTGAACTGCAATACCGACCATGCTTGCATTGCAACTCACATTCATCTCTAAATCTAATCTCCTCTTTTCATTTCATGCTACGATAACTTAAAATACTCTATGAGGATAAACAGGAGGCAGCAGAATGCCAGTCCTGGGGAAGGAATTCTCTCAACCCAGAGACTTCAGGAAGCTCAATACCAGAAGGCCTCTGGCTTTTTCTCTTCTGAGCCTCCTTTGTAGGTCTTTTTGACTAAGTGTGCTCAGAGATAAATATCTGAGCTTCACATCTTCATGAATTTTGTAGCTGAAACAAACTTCACAAGTCACAGTTACCTGACAGCAGTGGGGAAAAAGGTTCAGTTCATTCCATGTGACTGGGAATAAGCATTTTTTGTCTCATCATTAGTTTTTAATACTGATTTTGATCCTGTTAAATGAAGTTGACACTTGATTTTTGTTCCCTTCACTGTACCAACATTTGCCAAGCACTTCTTTTCTTAAAGCAAGCAAAAATCCCACAGTTGAATTCTTTCCTCAGGAATACTTTCAACTTCATTAATTTGAACAGTCATTCAGGACTTTCAGACACTAACTACACAGCGAAGAGGTCAGAGAAGAAAAACTCTGATTCCAAGTTAAAGTCTGACACAACTGCACAAAACCAACAGAACATTTCCACTGAATGTATTTAATCTTTGCCTTTGCCTGTATGCTTTCATTATGCAGGGCACTGCCACAGCAGATTCAAATTCTGCTTATCAAAGACTCCTTTTAATTCTTTTCTGGTGTTCCCAATGCCCTGTCGCGTGCTCCTCTGACCCTCATGTGCCAAAGCTAAACTCCACAGTGAATTTTAGAGATGACTTTTTCCCTGTGGCTACTCTTCACTATTTACTTCTTTCTGTAGTGCAGCTGACATTCCCTCTAGCAGGGGCAAAGATGTTTTCCCAGGTTCTGTTTTTCTTGCTATGTATTTCAGAAGAACATTTTAGGAAAACATACACAGAACTAAGTGGCTGTGAGATCTTACATTGCAGTCACTGCCTACTATACAATAAAACAAGTCATCCAGAGAAATTCTCTTTCTCCTTTATATATTACAGGAACCTGACTGTTTTTCAACCTAAAAATAAAAACCAATTCAGAAAAGAATTGAATCTACTATGAAATAAAGCAAATAACAGGGGACCTGTTATGCTGCCTTTATCAATTCAGGGATGGGTCTCCTGATTTTCTCATAAGGTTGCAGAAGACATTCAATGCTTTAGGGGTTTGTGGACAGAGACTCTACCACAACTCATTAAACTCTCCTCAAAGCATGAGAAAAGTTTTTGCAGAATGATGAAAAATACCATCTCTATTCATCAGACACCAAAGGGGATAAAGATACGTGACCTGCTGGAGACTTGAAACTAGGTTTTTACAAAGAATACCAAGATGGACAGGACTATGTGGTGATACTGTTGTCATGAATCTTACTGAAATGAACTTATCCTTAACCAAGAGGTTTTAAATCAAAGCTGTTAGTGTAACAAGTTATGCAGACCATAGGATAGCTCTTTTTGAACAGCTGCTGATTAATCCGCTAAGCCTGTGAGTAGCTATCACTAACTTAATTCTTTCAGAATAAATTAAACATGCAACATAACCAGAGCTTCTTTTCTCCCCAGATGATACCATGCTCCCAGGTTTTTATTATGTGCCTATTGTTTTTATTATGTGCCTATTGCTTTAATATATATATACACATAACCCTAACTACTACTATTACTATTGTTACTTAGTAAGGTTGGCACATAGTGGCAAAAAGATGCTTCAAAGAAGCAAATGGAACACTTAGGTTTAAAAATGTCATAGGGAATCATTCTGACTTTGTTAAAGTTTCTCCTATCAGACAGCAAAACCCAACAACTTCAATGCACGAACCTCAATTTGCTTCTTGTCACTTTTTCAATGAGAAAATCTCTTCTCTCCTTGACAAACCTTGCTGTCAAATGAGACTCTTGTCAAATTGGCTTCTTTGGCAAATCCTGAAATCTTTGGAATGTCGCTGGACTTGTATCTATTACAATTGCTAACATGGGATTGCTTTCGCCCCCCTTCTCTGGGGTTTTCTTGCACTGCAGTCAGGACTTAAATCATCATGTAACTCTTTTGTCAGCTTGTCATTTAGGTGGACAAAGGGCAGTTCTGCTTGACAAGTGTGTTATAGGCATTCAAAATTCCATGAACAAGGCAACAGAACAGGAACTGATAGAACACTAATAATTTCATGGAACTTAATGGTGATAATGTATATTTGCCACTAAAAATTGAAACATCATTAATGTTCTCATAAAGGCACCCAAAAGCAAAGATGTTTGCTGTGAAGTCAGACGTACTTATCTGCCTTATGTAACATTAATGAGGTTTCCTGCTGCTTCTGAATTAACTTCAAGCACTCTCACTGTAATATTTGTTTATAAAACCTTAATGTTATAGTATTTCAATTTTCTTTTATGGGGATTTTAATATTTCCCTTGCTAATACATTTAGCTTTATTAAAAAAAACAGTCCAAGACACTTCCAGCAGAATCTTCTCCAAAACCTGCTGCCAATTTCAGATTTCATAATTTGAAATTAATCTGTGCTAAAATTTGACATTGATAGCTATGTAATGTAATATATAGGTTATCCCCCCAAAACCCCAGTGATTGATTGTGGCAGTATAAAGCTCCAGCTAGATTAGATGACTGAAAAGGGGACCAAAAGGTTTAATTCATTGAGATTCAGTTAGAATCTGTATGATGGAAGAAGTAAGAGCTTACCATGACACAGTAGCAGAGTTTATGCTTAGGGAGCAGTTCATGGTTTGCAAGTACCATGTTAGCAATTGTAATAGATACAAGTCCAGCGACATATCTGCCATATGGAAGATACAATTAACCCTCATTTTATCAATGAAGAAAGTGCGTCACATGGAAGTGCTTTGGTAAATACCAGAGAGCTCCTTCATTCGACAGGAGGCAAAGAATCCTCAAGGTCAACTTTTTGAAAAGGCTGACAAAATTACACTTCATCAAGCTTAGGCTGGATTCCACACACTGCAGAGGTGCAGTCCCCTTCCCTGCCACCTGCCTCACGGACATCAGGGTGAATGCGGTTAGACACAAGTGTCTGAATGCTCTAGGTGTTTGGAGCCCAAAAAGCAAAGCTGAGTAGGTAAGTCTGCCCTTAATTTACACTTCCAGGAAGAGTTCTGACACACCCAAGCTGCTGATAAACAAAACAAATCACATAGAAGGCAGAAAGTATGACAGAATTGTTCGCATTCCACATATCCAGGACTCATCCAATTTTAAAGAAAAGCACAAGTTCCTATTAAAACCCCATCTTGGATAACACTGAAGACCTTTTCCTAATTCTGAGCTCCTTTTTAGGTACACCCCTACTAAAAAGAGATTGTAAAAACCTCACAGATTAAAATGATTGTATCAGGATGTACTAGAGACAAGAAAAACTAAATCACACGTTGTTTGTTTTAACAGATGGACTGGCTGGTCATCAACAGCAACCTCCTACTTAAAGGCCAAAGAACTGGATATTTCCTTTGTAAATACATGTATGAATTAAAATATTCACTAATGGTAAAGCATCCAAACTTGCTGGGCAAGTAACTCAATGAAAAGTTCATGTACTTATCTGAGGAGGTTGATTCAGAAATCTCATACATATTCAGTACTTAGGTGTTTCTTAATCAACTCATCAAAAAACTTGACTAATTGAATGTTGATTGCTTTCTGCAGCAGGGTGAAAGCTCTTCCAGACCTGGTTGGTGTCATTCCAAGGACTGATTATAGCTAGTTTTTAGAACTGACTTATTCTTAACAACTGCATTATCTCTAATGAAAATTCATTCATTCTCCTTATTACCTCAGAAGAAGCAGCAGCTCACTGTTGCTATCAGTTTTTTTTCCAGTTATCTTAGCAATGTTTGATAAACTGCACACTTCTCTGTGTACATTTAAAAGTAACCAGGAAAATTACTATCTGGGCTCTAGCTAGGACTTTCTGGACCAGAAGGTTTATATTTGCTCAAGTCAAAGACCAAAATCTTCTATCATGTATATCAAAATCTTAGGAGAAGATGGTTCCCCTATGGGGAATCTAGACAATCATTTTAACGTAAGTCTACCTTTCAAAGTTTCAGTATTAAAACAAAACAATATATATAACATAAAAGCAGTTCATTTGCCTATTACATTCATTCTTGATAGAAAAATGTATTATGCAATCACTTTGGTACAGCAATAAATGGATTAACAAAGAAATTGAGTTCACAAGAAATCAGCCTGAAGGAAAAGGTGAAAATATTAATTCCTTCAATAACATGCTCCCAATCTGGAGGGAACTTTCTTCTAAGCAAGACATTTACACTTTAAGGATCTAGTCACATACTCCTCTTTGTGGCTAAACCTGCAGAGCTGGCAGCATAATTTGCTGTCATCTTGGGACTGCAGTTTCACTGTTGTATACAATTTCAAGGACAGCTTTTTTATTTCACCTTTATTTTTACTGTAAGAGCCAGAACTCCTTCTCATTCTCAGTTATTCCAGTGTAAATTGAAAGCAAAGCCTTGAAACTCTGTAGCATTACTGTGGATTTACAGTTTTACAACTGAGAGCAGAAAAGTGCTCCTAAATATTCTAGGTTATTGTGAAATGGTTTTATTGGAGAGAAAGATATTACTTTAAGGATAAAATAGGGAAATTAATCAGAAAGGATTAAAGTCAGAAAAATCCGACATTTCCAATCACTTAAACAGCACAAGAACGAAATCAACTTGTCTTACCATAGCTGTATTACACTAATCCATTTATTTATCTTTTTCCAGAGGAAGAGGTATAAAGTAATTGCAGAACTAGCTAGATCCCAAGAGTATATTGCTGTATAAGAAAAATAATCCACTGAGAATTTTCCCAAAGCTTTGTAGGACAAACTTTACTGCTAGACAAAAATTGCTCTTTTCCAACACATTGATGTCTGCTTTTGATAAGACGTGTCTGGTGAAGTGTAAGGATATTCTGTGAGCACATGTTTGCTCCTCAGTCTTTCTGCATAGATGGTCAATGGTGATATCAACAGCTTTGTGTGATGATGGGAAGAAGCAGGCAGCAGTATGAATAATATTGTGGGACCTCACAGAATATACCACAAAGACCAGAGAAGGAGCACAGCCTGAGCTGGACACCATAGGTTGAGTTGCTGTCATCATTGTTGCTAGTAGGAGAAGGTGCAGAAAATTCATAAAGACTCCCAACATTCCTACTCCCAGCAAACCTACAGCGGCTAGCCAAACACTGAGCAAAGTGCTGCCATAAGAGAACTGAAGGCCAAACACTGAGATCAAAGAGTTTCCCAAACTTTTCAAAACCCATTTTGATCATGCCAGCAAAACTCCAGAATGCAGTCTGTCGGAAAGCAGTCATGCAGTTATCTAACACACCAACCAACAGCTGAACCACTGACCTCAGTATTTATGGAGTTTAGGCCTCAAGAAGGCTAAAAAAAACCCTAGTTTTTCAAAAGAGAGCAAGAACACAAACATTCAGTATTTCAAGATCTCTATTGTCAGGTCCATGGACTTTATCAGTGACAAACATGGCCCCAAAAACTGTTCTAGTCATAGAGTCATAGACTCATAGCATGGTTGGGGTTGGAAAGGACCTTAAGATCATTCAGTTCCAAGTCCCTTGCCATGGGCAGCGACACCTCACCCTAGTCCATGTCACCTGAGGCTCTGTCCAACCCAGCCTTGAACACTACCAGGGATGGAACATTTACCAATTCTGTGGGCAACCTGTGCCAGCACCTCACCACCCTCATAATAAAGAATTTCTTCCTTACATCTAACCTGAACTTCACCTGTTTAAGTTTTAATCCATGACCCCTTGTCCTATCACTAAAGCCCCAACTTTCTCAGCCTGTCTTTGTATGGGAGGTGCTCTGGCCCCGTTATCATCCTCCTGGCTTCCTCTGGACTTGCTCCAACAGCTCCATGTCTTTCTTATGTTGAGGACACCAGAACTGCACACGGTGCTGCAAGAGGGGTCTCAAAATTTGACATATTAACCTAGGGTATTGAAAAATATTGACAACTTAACCCTAGGAAAGTATGACAGAAAATTCATTCTTATCAGAGTATATTAAAAAAAAAAAAAGCTTCAGCAACACTTTTTTACATCCAGATTTTGTTGCACGCTTCATTTTTTTTTAAGCTGATCCTCCCAAAAATCTCAAAGGTTTGGTGAAAAAAGAAGTCTAAGCAGTGGAAGCTGAGATAGAGCACTTTGAAATGTACAAAAACATCTTCTATTTTGGATTTCCTCAAACTGGTAGAGCATTCTAAATTTACTTAATAGAAGTAGCAAATGGAGAATGTTAACACAGGCAGGGGATATGAAACTATTTTCACAACAATTTGTTCAGCCAAATAACAGGAGACTCTTAATTCCCACCTGGTGAAAAAGATTACGAAATGCTGCGTTTGACTGAACCTGACTAAATAGCCATTACCTTGTATGAAAGGCCCTTAAAGAACTTCATGTTGAAATCAGTTAAAGAAGAAGCAAAAATAAGTATTTTGAGATATCAGCAGAATCATAGAAGTGAGAAAATATAAAGAGAATCTGAATTTACTCTGATTGTGTATTTATCAGTTTATCTTTGCTACTAAAGAACAACAAAACCGTAACATGACTGATTTTCAACTGTCTGATTTTCAGACCAATAAGAAAGTTCAGTTGAGGAAGAGAGGAGATTTAACTCTTTTAGCAGGAGGTTTAATATCTGTGGTTATTGTCCTGGGTTCAGCAGTAGCAGTCATTTTTTCTCCTTCTTGGTAGCTGATGCAGTGCTGTGTTTTGACTTTCAGCCTGGGAACAGTGCTGATAGCACTGATGTTTTTAGTTACTGCTCAAATGTTTACTCTGGCCAAGGACTTTCTGAGCCTCATGCTCTGCCAGGGAGGAGGGGAGGCCGGGAGGAAGCAGAGACAGGACACCTGACCCAGGGTAGCCAATGAGGTATTCCATACCATAGCACATCATACCCAGGATGTAACCGAGAGTTATCTGGAAGGGCTGGAGCTCTGGGGGGGTTGGAGGAGGTATTGGTTGGTGCTCGGTCGGGAAGGGTGGGGTGAGTTATCGGTCAGTGGGTGGTGAGGTGTTGTATTCTCTGCACTTGTTATTTCCTTTATCATTATTATTATTATTATTATTATTATTGGTGGTAGCAGCAGTGATTTGTGTTCTACCTTAGTTATTAAACTGTTCTTATCTCAACCCGTGGGAAGTACATTCTTTAGATTCTCCTCATCAACTCTCTGGGAGTTGGGGGAGGAAGGGGGAGGGGTGAGGGGGGGGAGAGGGTGAGAGAGAGACTGTGAGGTTGGGTTTAAACTGTGACAGTTCCCTTCTCCAGGCTTTTTTAAAGTAGCCAATAAAGTCCTGAGAGCATTTGTGAACTACCTAGTTGAAAGGCACAGCATTACAGAAATACAACCTATGGGTAGATGAGGACAGAAAAAAACCTTCTAAAAGGACTAAAAATACAAACCCCCTAATTGCAGAATGCAAACCTCAATGTTACACCCTTGATTTAGTGCATATTATGATTTCTGATTTCTCATTACTGAAATGTTTGATTTTCATCTGCCCCTCCCTGTAATTTGCTGGCAAAGTTTCCATGGGAAAATTGATTTGATACATACTTTTCATTTTAGAACTTGTATCTGCAGTATCATCAGACTAAATGTATTACTCCCTATAGTGATACAGTTCTCATGTTTCACTTCCTCCCCCCCCCCCCCTTCATGGTGTTTTTAGGGAAAAACTAATTTATATGGATAAGCAGGGAGAAAGGTTTTATTTTCCTTTTTTCCTATAGTGGGACAAGATAAAAACTGGTTAATCACAAGTATTTGACACATTAATTTTCTGTAATTAAATTCTCTAATGGCAATAGCAAATAAGTCCAAGGACCTCTCAGCTGTTAGAATTCTTTCTTTGAATCCAGGTATTTTGATGGTGCTCCCATACAAAAAGACATACAGTTCTAGCCTCTATTTTATGCCCGACAAACACTTTCCTGCAGTTAGCATTCTCCATATTCCTACGTATTACCTGCTGCATAAGAATATTAACATATTATACAACATGTTAATAGGAAGTTCTGTATATCAAAACACCTTCTGTCATTTTATCTAAAAAAGCAATATTAAGCATGAATACCATAACTGGCCTATTTACTCAGCATTTTATCATATTCCCTTAAAATCTTACTGACATAAACCAGGCAAAAGTGTACTGATTATAACAAAATCATTATGTGAACAAGTTTGTCACTCTTATTTCAGACTGCAGTCTTTTTCTACTGCTTTTTGGGTCTTACTTTCATGCCTTCACATTACACAATGACTTATGTACAACCTACAAGCTATTTAATGCAATAAACTGGGGAAATCTTCCTTCTGATGATAAGAGAATGTGTTATAGTTGGCACTTCGGCGGTGGTGTTTGAAGAGTCTGGTATCTTTGCCGTGGCTTCCTTTAGTGTCTTACTAATTAAACCTCACTGGAGCGCCTGCTTCAGTAGATAATTTTGGTTCCTGTTTGTAGTCACTGAATGTATTAGTGGCTTTATGAAAAACGACCCACTGGTTGACAGGTTATAGGAGAAGAGATTTGTTTGCTTCTGTAGCTTGTAGCTTACTTCCAAGTAACGGATTTGTTTGGTGGAAATATTTTGATCTTGACAGGGTTTCTAAGTTGTAGTTTGTGGGAGATTCTGACCTTGTTAGATGCATTGGCTTTTGTGCGCTGCTTCTCCTTTCTGCCTGTTGCCTCCTTGACTAGTGCTGCTTGCTGTGATGCTCAAGGCAGAAGTAAGCTCCTAGAAGCACACCTCGACAAGAAGTGCTCTCAATGGATAGCAACAGAGGCCAGCCATGGAATTCTTATGCATTCAGTAATTGCATGCCAGGAGATTTCTTTGTTCCTTACAGCTTCTTCTAATTGGGTCTTAACAATTAAATTCTCATTTGGCCTCCTTATGTGCTTGGCCACTGTCATGGTTAAACTCTCTGTAAGGATATTTGGAATCCAATCTTCCCACATCCATACAACATCATCAGTTCTACACAGGTCCTTGCATCCTATTAGTACTTTTTGCTTGCAGCATTGACGTTTGTCCACCTGCTAGACTAATCCCAAATGACTCTCTCCTGCATCTGTATCTGTTGGCTGATGTCCACTATGTGGTAAACTAAATTGCTAACATGCATTTTCCCTTCAATTTTCCCATCTGGAAGTTTGATTTCTTTTGCTGCCTTTACAGCAAGAGTCCCTATGCTGGTTATTGTCCATTATTATGTTATTCTCTTCACTACACACAGGTATTCTATAGCTCTTTATCTACTAATTGTATATTTCTATTTTTACATGAGCTTTATTTCAATCCTTTTGCCTGTTTTTCTGAATTCCCTAACTTCATGAATTATTTCTGCTCCTTTAATTCTCTGGTTCAGTATGAGCCTGCTCACCAGTGTTTCTTAAATGCCCAGAGATCTTAATAGACTTAGGATAGCTTCTCTGATCTCCTTTGCTCTCATTACTAATCTATCAGGAATTAACTCACCTTTTAAGATTTGATAATTGCATGAGCCAATCATTCGGTACAGCTTAGCTAAATACTCCTTTAGTGTTAACTCAGGTCCTTGATTACACAGGTTGAGTATCTTGTGACATTTCTTTGGTTCACAACTATTCCTGGAGTGCTCTTACAGCTTTTAGGGATCCCTTTGCTGCTAACTAATTGCTGGTGGTCGGTGTAGTAGCACTTCTGCTCAGGTTTTGTTTGCCTTTTCCTACAGCACCCACAGTGACCTGAAGAATATTTAACAGTAAACACATCCCGAATCATGTCCATCTGCTCAAAGACTGGAGTGTGGTATTTTTCCATTAATACTGTTTGATCTTTGCTTTCTTTGCTTATATGTACCTTTAAGAGTAGCCTCGCTTTTAACATTATGTTATCTCCTCACCATAAGAAAGAAAGATCAAAACCATGCAACGTTTAGGCTATGCCTTTCCTCACTAAAGAGAATTTTTCCTCTCAACTATTGCCCCTATTGATCACTACCTAATATAATTCTCCCTGTTGAAAGAAGTAAATTGCTGCTAGAAAAAACCTTTTCCCAACCTCCAACAAGTTTCCTGTGGCCCACAGAGCTGTGTTTTCAACCACCATCTGCCGGTTCTTTAATGAACTATTTACTCCTTGCAGCTCTCCTGTAATGCGTTGAATGAGTGTTTCTCTGAATATGGGGTCTGCACATACTGACAGAACATACACCACAGCCAGAAAAGTCCACGCATTTCATCTGTCACTGTCATGAAAACAGCCAATTACAAATGATCTGGCAAAGTAACTTTAATCTAACCTGCTTGTCATGAATTTGTTAGACCAAAACCATACAGTTATAGGAAAGAATCAGTTCACTTCCAAAGCAAAATTAGGAAAGAGAACAAAATCTTCCCAAAATCTGTAGAGGCTAATAACACAGATTTATACCTTCATCTCTAAAAATGTTGCAGCCTAAGATGAAACTGCCAGATTTCACTGGGTTTGCTGAGTGCTCATCTCTCTGTATAGAACAAAGGGAAATCTTGACTTCAGGACACCAAGTCTGCCAAGCAAGTTGATTGCATTAACTGGAGATCAATGCTAGAAATAGGGAAATTACGACAAAGACACATGGAACCTTCCAGAGAGACTCAGAACAACCCATTCCCAGTCCAAAATTCAGAGATATTCTAGATGGGCTAAGATACCATTTACACTGGATTTGTATTTGATTTGGTACCATTTGAAACAAGCACTACCAGGTGTTATTGATTCAGTGCACGTATTTAAGCTGAGCAGATCACTGGAAGAGCAGACAGCGTTTCAGACTTTACCAAAATAGATGTTCCACATTATAGCAGTGGTGGAACAATCAAGATAAAAGAGGACATTGCAGCTAAACCTGAAGTTAAAAATCTGGTTGGTTTATATTAACAATCTTAGGAATGTTTTCTTCTTCTCCTTTGCTCCTTAGGCTCCTGCCTGTCCACCTAGATGGTGGAAGCATGATTACTCATTCCCAAAATTCATTTTGAGGGCCCCGGAATTCATGAGGCAGAATTTTAAAGGTGTATATATGTTAACATCCATACGCAGCACGTATAAAAACCATTATCATAATCTATTTAAAGTCATATTTGAAACAGAATTGCTGCCCAGAACCATTCTAGAGATGGTATCACTAGAGATGATACCTTCTAGATGTGATACTTCCTAATGGTGACCTCAGGAAACGTGTCTTTAGCAAGTTTCAAACCGAAAGTGGCAGATAACATTTGGAAATTGGACACAGTAGACAAAGCCTCTCCTTCAACAAAGTTTTACAGGCAAATCTTTCAGCTTGGGTCATGTGTTAACTGGAATGCAGTTCCCACAACCTGCTCTCTATTCCTGGGGCAGTCATTTGACATAAACTCAGAGTAGAGTCTGTTTGATGCAAAGCTTTTTACTGCTTTACATTACTAAATCCTTAAAAATTTAAGATAAGCAACAAACATGCCTACAGGAAAAGCTTTCATCATCTAAACAATTTGTCCAACAAGCTGCTTACATAAAACATGGGAGTTTTATTAATAGGAACAAGGCTAATAATGTTCAAGCTGGAAGATCATTCATTCCAAATGATGTGCACAGTGGTAGGTATTAAGGTTTTTTGCAGTACAAATCCACAAAGTGTGTTTCATGAATATTAACAAGAATCTGTAAGAGCAGATGCAGTGATCTATGATGTTGGAATGGAAGATGTCTCCAAAATCTCATTGATAGCTGCAAGGGGGGACTGGGGCTGATACCACTGGTCCAGATGGTTACACAGGTGTACAGTCAGTTAGAAAACTACATTTCCTTCTCAATGGCAGGCTCTTGATAGTAAAGATAGCATTACTTGAATATAGTAACTATAGGATCTTAATTATTTGATCTCTCTGCCTTTAGCCAACAAATACCAATAAACAAATTTTGTTGGAGGAGCCACTAAACGTGTCTTTCTCTAATAACATGCAAAGTTATTTGCACTTATGGAAAGTCAGAGTAAAGTAGGTATAAACCCACTATTGCTAACAAAGCCAAATCTCATATATCCATTTTGCACAGAGAGAGCACAACCATTTCCCAGGAAGAGGATAACAAGGCCAATTGTTTATTGGTTTATCTCTACCACCATTATAGAAAGAGCTACCCAGAAACAGTAAAAATCTCTATCATCCTAAATCAAGCTTGATTTAGGAGAGCAAAAAGCAACTCCCATAGAATATTGCATCTCTTCCTATTGACATTCCTGTTTATTTCAGTGAGAGTTGTTATCATTCAAGACTACAGATCACAGCATCTGTCAAAATCAAGCACTTGAGTAACAATTTCCCCCCCATGAAGAGGTTTATGCTCTCAGGGCTCTACTGCTGAAGCATAAATAGTGAAAGGCCCATCATTTTTAGCTTAGCTAATATGATTGCATATGCATTTGTTGAATCCTTTTATTACATATCAAAGACATTTACTACTTTGTATAAGACTTGAAAGAATAGTTTGAGGATTTGCCAGCAACAGCTTATAAAGAAAGGTTTACAAGAAAAACAGAAGAAATTACAGGTATTCAGAACTATTCAGCATGTAAGCCTAAAAAGCTTGAAGTAATGTACTTCTGCACTACCTGAGAACAGATGCTCTGCTGAAGTAACAACTTCCATGGAAATCTGATCCAATAATGACAGGAAAAAAAAAATCGCTGCTGTCCATAGAATCCAAAATTAATATAACATATCCTCAATTTGGGTGGACTTTGAGTAAGACATTCCGACCTCCACAAGAAATGAGTAGCGCCATAAATGCATCTAAACTTTGCTAATGAGCAAACTAAAGGAAAACCTGAACAGCGTTTGTGACAGCTTATCTTCCATCTGTTCAAACAGCTGACCTTGGAATTCTCTAAGTACTGCTGGGCAAACTTTCCCTCGTAGGGTAAGAGCCCACACTTGCTGCTAGTTGCTGTAGCTGTAACTTCCATCTTGAGGAGCTAACACTTTGCAGTAGATAGACCCAGTATTTGGTCATTCTCAGATGTTTCACTGATTTAACAGTTAAAATGCACAAGTTTGCAGAGGGACACCAAAACAAAGCACCTACATCAGGTAAAGACAATTTACATAGTGGTCCTAAACCATGCTGTGATGTCTGTTTATACTGTAGACCACTGGCTGATGGTGAAAGTCACATCAGTTCAAATCACTTTTAATCACTCATCCAAGTGTCAACTTGGATCACTTCAAATCACTCATCCAAGTGTCCCCAAGCCATTTTAAATTCACTAGCTGTAACTGAAGAAAATTGAATAAATCTATTTTCAGGTTTGAAAAAAACTGCTTCTTTTCCAGTAATGACATTTTGTACCTCTGTCCATTCATGATTTTGCAATTCATTAACAACTATTTTAAGCTTCCACAACTTTTTCCCAATGCCAAGAAAACGACTACTAGAATACTTTTGCTTCATGAAACAGTTTTGGACTGATAGCAGTCAAAATGCAGATGCCAGAAAACTCACATAGCCCTTTCTTGCAAAGGAATTTTCATGGCCTCACGATTTTACAGCCTCTCTGCTGAAATATTGGGTGTGATCCTGCATCCACCTGAACAAACAGCTCCAGCAGTACTGAAAATTAATAAAATGCTGAACAAAGTCAAATAGCTTAGATCTTACTCCTGTTCTGATGACTTACTTATGCAGTCATCTTAGGTCATTCCTTATCTATTTACAAACAACTGGAATTTATCCATAATCTTTCTTTCCCCTCTACACATTGATTGTATTTATATTTTCCATATTTTTCATTAATTTAATAAAATCTGGAGAGACTCAAATGATTGGAAGTTTGATTAACTTTATCACTTAAGCAATCATTTTATGGTAGGTTTGGAGCCAATCTTCCCTCATATAAAATGTATTACAAGCATTACAGCTCTCCTTCAATAGAAGGCTCCTGCCAGAGCTGAAATATAAGTTAAACTGTTTAAAATCAAGGGCCCCATTATATCACTCATTCCACTGGTTGCTACCCAGGCCAAAAGCCATTATTTATTCTTCTCACTGTATCACACAGTTTTAATGAAGAGAGGGGTTAATGTCTATGGAATAAGCAACAAAGACAGTAAAACTCTTTCATTTCAGTGCAAAGACTTGGACTTTTGAAGAAGTATCAACTAATGATATGCCTCATTTGCAGCAAATATCAGTAGAACATCAGCAGGTTTTTTCCATGAGAAACCCCAGAAAACACTCCAGACTAAATCAGTGGTCGAAGATCATTTTCCTGCTCTGTGAATGTAATCCATCTATTATTGTCACAGTAAATTGGGAACGGTTTTCTTTCCAGCCCTCAACACTATGCTTATCAGATCTTCAAATGACAAATCAGGGAAACATTGCTGACAGATTCAGAAGGAGGTAACTTCAAATAAAGAGTGAACTTCTACATTCAAGGCAACTATAGAGCCATTGTTAACCCTGTTGCTGATGCAATTCAATCATTTAAATGGACTGTAATTGAATTTAAAGAGATCATCAAAATGCCTACCAACCACCAGTTCTTATCTTGGCTCATCCCCTATCTGAAGACTCCTGAAGCAAGATGTTTCCTCTAGCACAGTTTTTTTACCTTAGTGGGAAGCTGCAAGTGAACCACACAGGGACTACACAAGAATGACTGTTGGGACACCACAACCTACAGAAACGCTACCAAAAACAGTTGTCCTGAGCTCCATTGGCCCTGCCATGGGACAGGCTACACACAGCAGGGAACAGATGAAATGGGAAGAGAAGAAACTCAAGACAATTCTACTGATTTCCTCAGTAAGCAAGATCAAGGCCCTCATTTTCAACACTATGAAGTACCTGATGTTCACATCTATTCAGTTGAAGTCCTGAAGGTACATCAGTTATAGAATTTCCAACAACCTAAGGAACCAATTCACACTGAAAAAGATTCAAAAACCCCAACATCGTCTCACACCTTTGTTGTGGGTTATTTTCCTGAAGGCTTATCCAAGAAATTTTTCTTCCATTTTGTCCTGAGTTATAATGCACAGAAAATACACAGTAAAATACACAGTAAGTATTTGAACTTGATAATTGGGTCCCAAGTTAGAAGAAATGCAAATTCTGGTTCCCTGCGTGCCTTTTATTTTTATGTTTTACCTGAAATTTTAAGGGCAATGGAAAAATGGCAAGCTTAGAATTGCCTCACATCCTACTGCTCGTTATAAGGCAGGAAAATCATCTGACACTGAAGAATTAAAAGCTTATCTTCCTACAGCCCATTTCTGAAGCTTTAGGACACCAGGAGATACCCTTGGTGATGTGAATTTTTCCTGCATAGACCTATTTAAACTTATGTATTCATATATTCATCACTTGATAATCCATATCTTGGCAACATATCTAACAAACACAACTAGCCTCCCACTGCCACTAGTTGTAGTGATACCACAACTGTATCACTAGAAAACATCCCTAATTGCCAAATTTCTATAATTTAAATAAATAAATCACAGCTGTACAGCAGTGTAACAAGTAAGCCATACTTTCTTTCAGCAAAGCAATACCACTTGGACTATGTATGAATTATACAGTGTTTGAGGTGACAGAAACCTCTAAAAGTTGTATTTGGGATGATTAAAAGGAATTTAAGTTCACAAAGAATATTTTCTGTAATTTAAATCCATAGTTTAACCTGGAAGTGATTTGTTTCAGGAAAAAAAAACCCACAGTATTTCCAATAACTTTTAATTAAAGAAATGACAGAAAGAACACAGCCTACATAGAAGAGTGGAATCTGCCCAGAAAATAAGAGATAAATGACTAAGAACTACTTCTTCTAATGTTATAGCTATAATAAATGAGTCAAATGCCTGATAAAAGTATCTTGCAATACCTTGTACATCAATTACTACATAGCTCCACACGTTACAACGCATATGAAGCCCCTCAGTTTGAGCTGGAAGGAGTATTAAGCAGCTGTTAGTACAAAATCTTGCATAAAACCATTTCTAGCTCAATATTGTGCCTATTTAATCAGTGTTGCCATAGTATTGCTAATTCTAATGAAATCTATCTTCCTCTGCAGCTTCTTTTCCATTCCTTGCTGTTTGTTGAATCCAATTTTTGGCTCACGCACAAGATTATTTCAGCAGATACAAAGGTTTTCTACTTTTTCTTATCTCACTCAGTGGTACCTTGTGTGAGTAACCTCTGTTGGGCATTTGAATGGAAAAACAAACAGACAGAAGTTGTAGATTCACTTAAAAGTTAAGGAAAAAAAATTAATCAAGATATGCTGGATAAAGTCCAAGTAAACTGAAGGAATACAAAGCAAGGGTTGGGAAAGACAGCAGAGTTACATGAATCAAGAAATAGAAAGGCTTAAACTTCTGCAGATCCAAATTCTAAGCTGCATGCTGAGTTTTGGCAACCTGACTCGGAATGAGCTAAATGAAAACACAAGTGAGCTGGAACAAACCAAAAGATGGCTTTTTGCTCTTATCATGCCCAGAATGAAACAATGATGGATTAAGAAAGCAATAATGAGGATTTGGAATGAAAACACGGAGACACACACACATCAGTAATGAAGGTAAAAGCATTTAGCAGGCTTAAAACTATTGGTGCACTGAGATCAAGCAGAGCAAACCCAGGCTTTACTGTCTCTAATAAAAATGTACAGTGTGATTCTGTATCTTAAATAAAATGAGAAATGGGAAGGATGTCTCTCTAATAGCCCAGGCAATTCTCCTCCAAGGGATAGCAAGACAGCTACTTGTGCATATCATTAAACTGAAGCCTTTCACAAAAGCAATTAGCAAGCTCTTTACTATGTTCTCTGCTAGGGAAACTCACAGGACTGAGGTGGTCACAGCACTGCTTCATCTGGGGTCCTGAACCCAATAATGAAGAATTCTACAAAGTGCCACATGAAGCTGATGGAGTGAAGTGATGCAACAGATAAGTGAGTGTTATTAATGTCACATGTGTCTGGCCTCTGGGGTACCTCAGCCAATCAGCTGCAAGAAAAAACATTCTGGATTTAATAACCAGCAATTCCAATTGCTGTATCCCTAATGACCTGACTGCAAAGAATGAATGCACTTTTGTCCATTTCCCCCCTTTCATAGCTCAGCTGCTTATAAAGAAATCAATCATAATTTATTATAGTGTAGTACACAAATACTGAAAACCTGTTGCATTTAAGTATTATTAGGACACATCTCATCAAAGTGTGTTCTGCACAGGATGTAGTTGCAGCAAATTATGCCTAGGTGGTAGGCAGCAACATATAAAAGTTAACACAGTTCCTTCATTTTGTACTCAAAGATGCTTTCTCAGTATTTTTCAGAGGAAGGGAAAAGAGACCAAGGATGGTTATTTTCTGGGGACTATATGAAGGCTTTTAAAGTAAATGAAGAATGTGAATCTCACTAAAAACTGTTACAAAGTCATTGATCCAGTCAAGCAACTAAAAACCTCATTCTGATTTCAATGCTGTGGATTTCAGCTAAAGAGCTACAGCCTGCAGACCATGAGACAGGTTGGGATGAGGTAAAAACTGTATGATTACCAGAGGTACTCAACACTTGGTGATGTCAAGAATTGGACACAGATATGAAATTGGCACACACATTTTGACTCAAAAAAGAACTATAGGAAACCTTGTAAAATAACATCTTAGAAGCAACAGAAAAAACATTCATTCAGTCTTATTTGATATCAGTTTTAATTAATGACTGAAAAGTCACCAAGCTTGTGTTATACACTCAATAAAGAAAACTGAGCAGATCATTTCTTGCTCAGTCACCTTTTTAAGGCTGACCCTACTGTCTCTCCGTGCATGAAACTCCTACTGCAGTCAACAGGAGCTCTGTATAGGAAGAAAGAGGGATGCTGAATCTAACTATTGGAAAACGCAGTTTCTGAGGGTAGATATGTTTGGTTTTTTAGTACTTGATTGCGTCACAATATGACTTTTATGGTCACAGGCACAGAGGATCTGAACCCAGAACACTGAAATCAATGGGAATCTCTTTTGTTTCCAGGCTTTTTTGATTAGATTCACAGCAGTTCATTTAAAACAAGATATGAAACCGTTTAAAAGGTTAATTTATGCCCATTTTTCCCCTCTTGTACATGCTGTGCAATATATAATGCTATAAAATGGAGTGTGTTCATAACAGCCAGGCCAATTTACAACAGACTCTCAGATTCTTTTTGCAGAGATCATATCAATTCCAGTGATACTCTTCATACCTAAAATGTTGGATATTTCAGCTACTAGTAATGCTTCTAAAATCAGAATGAACTTCTAAAGTGCATCTACTGTAGCATTTATCTTTTGCTATCAATATAGGGCACTGTGAACTATTTTGCTAGATAGGGCTAATAACAGCCAGCTGAACGAGAAGTGACTTTGCGGCATATAGGTGACAGGTCGTACCTTCTTGCATGTACTTCATCTGATTTCAGGTCAGTCAGCTGCTATTGATGGGTAAGAAACACAGGTTATTCTGCAAAGCTGCTTAAAATAAAGTATTTGGCATTGTCCACGGGTTGAGGAGTGACAAAAGAAGGCAAGCTAGAATTAAAACTGTGCTTAAGGAGAACGAAAACTTGGAATGCTGAGGATTTCTCAAGACAAACCTATCAGTTGCTGCACACATTTCTATTCAGTTACACCTCTTTTACTTCAGAGTTAATAAAATTTGGCTACATAATGCTTCTTTATGGAGACTGATGGACACGTTTCATGCTAATTCCCTTCTTGAGTTAGTAAGTCTTTATTTGCCATGTCATGGCAAAAATGATGGCAGGCAGCCTAGCAGAAATGCCAGTGCATACTTTATAATGTCATTAAGCTGCAAACCAAATTAAACTATTGACCAAATTAAACTGTTGACCACACATACCATCTATGCCTTGTCATTAAGGGCTGGAGTGACACCATATGGGTAGCAAACTGCATTTTACATAACTGACACTCAGACTTCACAGCAGAGACCGTATGATAATGTGCCTATGTAAGGAGCATTGATGTCTTTTCCCCATGCACTGAACTAGCAAGAAGAAAATTGGGAAACATATCAAAAATTACCGAGATATGCTTCACTTCAGGGTATTTGCATTTTATTTACCATAATATCCTGGTTTGGAAGCCTGCTGAGACGGAGAAGCTCTAAAGCTCAGAGGATTGGCCGCGAATAACGCTCTGGTCCCTGCTGGCATAGGCACTGCAGGATCCAGTGGTACAACTGCCCACCACAGCCTAGTACTGACTCCAATAGTCATGTATTATTTGCCCATAGCTCCAGCCATAGCAGTTCTTCCACAGGCAGCACAAGAACAGTGCAAAAAGGACACACTCTCAACTTTATGTACTGAGATATGTGACTTACATTTCTTGTTCTATGCATGCAATTTCCTCATATAAAATCTCTCTTTTCTTGTTATGGTTTCAACAGCTCAGTTTCTGATTAGGAAAAAAAAAACCCTGACAAAACCACCTTGACTTCTTGTTGTCACTTTGCCACTACGTTGGAACTTTGCTCCTAATGGCCTTGATTTAGGTTCAGGCACTATCAGCAGGAAAGATGCTGAGTTCCCAACAGGGAGAAACATGCTCCTGGGTTTTGACCATTTTGGTAATCACTTTGTTGAACAGAACAAACATTAGCCTGGATCAGCATCCTGTTCCCAAGGATCTGTGAAGCTGGTACATCTGTTCCTTTCCTATGGACTACTGGGCAGGATCAGAGCCGCTGGAGGCTCAGTCCTCAGAGAATGTAGATAATACCAAGACAACTCAGAGTAACAGTTAAGCAGACTGCATCTTTCCTCAGCCCCCAGGTACCCCCAAGCAAAAGCATAAAACACACTAAAATGAACACAGGGATATGAGTTTTAGTTCCTTTAATTTACATTAATCTGTCTTCACATGAGGGACTTGTTGCTAATTGGCATGATTCAGTTAAATGAGGAGATATTCTGAGATTAAAAACCATAGATCAGCTGTTTGGATAATGGAATGGGGAGCAGACTTATAAAGCACAGGAATGAGGAAAGGAGCTGTCATGCTCTGGAGGTTACAATGAAAAATGATCTTGGGAAATGGGAGGAATGAATAAGGCAACAGTCAGTACACACAAAGCAGCACCATTACAAAGCAGAAATCAAATGAATAACCACAAAATGGGGATTGACTAGGTAGAAATAATACAAAGCAGGATCCTGGAGTATCAACAGACTGCGGGTTGAACAGGAATCAGAACTGCCAATCTGTTGCAAAAAAGTAAACTCTTTTTGCTAGTGTATTAGCAGGAAAGTCTTAACTAAAAGATGGGAGATAATTATTCTGCTCTATTAAGCACCACTGATGTCCTCAGCTGGAATATGGCTCTGTCTGGGTAAAAGTATAAACAAGACATACAGGATAAGAGGATAAGATGAGGATAAGAGTTCAGGGGGGAACAGTAAAATTGATAAAATTTTGAATATGACTAGTAAGGAACTGAAAAAAGGAAACAGATTGAACTAGTCAAGAAAGACTCGACAAGGGAGCTATGAGACGTCTTGAAATGAGCAAATGCTTGTCATAAAGCAAGCAGTTATCCTTGAAGATTGTTCTCTGTATCTATGAAGACAAAACCAGGAACAACAGACAAATTACAGCACACGGGTTTTGGTGAAGTGTTGGGGGGTCTTTATAAGGAATCAAACCACCTTCTTCAGAAGTTTACCGTTAGCCTGGGCAAACAATTGTTAGGCCTCTATGACCTCTTTGAGACCTGTGTTGGGGCTAGGTCCAGCAGGAGGATGGGAAGATGAAAGCATTCCCTGCTGCCTTTCTGGCCCTGGAGGCTCAGAGGTTCTGCTAGTGAATTCCTCTCTTTAGAGAAGCAGTGGGAACGAGCACTGCTCACCTCACTGGGAAAGAGTATGAAAAGTATGAAGCCATGGTAAAGGTCTTGTTTCTGGTGAGCTGCTTTCATGCAGTAGAAGCTTTTGTAAGTGGAAAGAAATAATGATTTTCTGAGAACCTCAATTCTCCAGAGACAAGTGACATGCCTTGAGAAATAAGATTCCCTCCAGTTGAACTTGACACATCCTCATTCTCATTTTCCCATTTCCTCATTTCTTATTTCCTTGATCATCTTTGGAAACTTTAAATGTGAGACATAGAGGCTCTGGGGAATGCATGAGGGATATTTATGTGCATTTACATACAATCAGCGTATGACATATTAGAAATAATTACTCTATGACTAACCACAAAAACTACTCAAACCCTTCTAGCAGTATCTTCTGTAATTATCTGCTTTTGTTGAAGTTGGTTATAATTCCATTGCATGAGTACATAAAAGTAAAAATGTTACACATCTTCATAGGACAAATTAATAAGGATATGGCCAATGTTACTATATCCATCTACAGATGTCACTCTATCCATCTACAGAAAGAGGCACCCTGTCAAATCTAGTGAAAGCCTAATAAAGATACATATTCTTCATTTTAGATGATATTTGGAGTGACAATTATGCTGTAGAAGAAGAAATAAAGCTTTCTGAGCAAATATAAATGCTGTTTCACAGCCAGAGGAAAATATTAAAATAACATATTCTTTTGGGCACTCTTCCATTTCCCTGTGAGCAAATAAGGCGGTTGGAAGAATGATCATTCCCATCAGGAGGTTCTGAAAAGATATAAAATAGATTAAACTGCTCTTGTCTTTGCGTTTGAATACAGAAGCAACAAAAAGTAATTTCAGTTCAGAGAAGCTGAAGGTAAACAACAGTAATCTTCAGTTTCATTTTCATTCTGGCAGCTCTCTCCTTGCTGATGGTTTGCCCTTAATTGCTTTTCTAGTAACCTAGTTGAGCATAACTGTCTGAGGTTGTATTTAAACAAACTCACTTTGTTTTCTTAAAGCCTGCAGGACCAGCTTTATTTCAGCCCTGGAATGTGCAGTTGTGATTTCTGTGAGTAAAAGGTCAACCTTTTAGCTCTCTTTTTAAAAACTCAGTATTCTTAGTATTACTATTTTCTGTCTCCACATAGACATGCAATATTTGACAGCAAGCTTTTCAGACATGATTCCCAGTTGCCCTACACTCACGGAAGCATCTGAAAATATCCTATTGTAGCAGCAGGTCTAGTGAAAACTCTACAGTTATTTGGAGCATGGTCCCTCTAGGATGCTTTATTGCATCCTGTGTTTTACCCAAACAATATCTCCCCTTTTCTCCTGTAAATACTCCACAAAATCAACCTAAATTACTCTGAAATCAGTCTAGTTGATTTTGAAGTAAATAGAATCAAAAAGAAAGCCAGCATCTAGGTTGAAATTGTGCCTTGACTAAGATAAATGGCAGAATTCCCAATGACTACAAGGAGGCTGATATTTCATCCTTAGAATATATGGGCCTGTAAACTTTAAATGCTTCTGGATTACCTAGAACAAACAGCATCAAAAAGATTTCATCAGTTTTTTTCTTATTCATTCATAGAAATTAGCAGTTGAAGGGAATACAGAGATGCAATGATTTTTCATCTGAATGAAACGCTGGATAGAATTTGCATGATCACTCTCAAAAATGTGGTAAAAATTCACTCGGCCAAAGGAATAGTCCAATGGCATGAAGCTGAAAGAGCTGAAGGACCATCACCAGTGATTAATAATGAAGCCACTAAATGGATGTGGGGCAAACAGGAGTTTTTCATCCTCAGTGATAGTGTGTGGGTGCTGACCAGTAAAGGGCAGGATGGTATGTGGCAGACAAAAAGGGTGAAGGTGTTAGATGGTAACTGGCTTATCAGTGACTGTTTCACAACCACCTGGAGAGGTTCCTGCCCCCTTTTTGCCCACTACTCAGTCCGCTCCCTACTTTCAGTTAGTTCATAATCACCTCGATAATGAACACTGATTATTAAACAGTGAATCTTGGAAGGATGATGGACTACATGGGAAAAGGAGGAACAATTTGTGGAACTGTTTGTTTTTTCCCCATGAATAGTTCTGCTAAAACTAAGAGGGCAGCTCTAGTAAAGAATTACGGAGCACCCGATTCATGAGGTCACACTCAGGGATTTAAACTAAAAAGGGGAGTAGGGGAAAAAAAAATTTTATTATTCTAATTGCATGCAGAAGGAGCTAAAACTCAGCTTATATGAGCTCATCCCCAGCTGGCATTAGAGCTGGAAAACAAAACCTTATCTCATGATTCTCATCCTAACTTTTTATGGAGTTAGGGAACAGATTCATGCACAGATGTGAAAGCTAGAATTATCCATCAGAACATCTAGTGTCATGGTCTACATATTGTTATGAGAAAGTGCAGGAATAGTGATTGAGATAACCTATAGCTTCCCATGGCCATTCTGTATTATAGAGAAGGTGCACAATTTAGTTGCACTCTCTAAAAATGTAAGTGTAATTTCCAACTGAATTAATCTGGGTTTACTTCTGGCAGTTGTTTTTCTAATTTTCCTCTGTGAGATTAAAGATGCTTTAGCAGTCAGAGTTTTCTTTAGCATCAAGGAATTTATACTGCCCAATCCATCACCTTCCAATTTGCTTTTTTATAAACTAAACCTATCAAACAGTTTAAGTAGAAGGTGGCTGCGATGGCACTTTCCCTAACAGCTATGCTATAAATCTGGCAGAAAGATGATGATCACAAGGGACAGATTCCTACTGGAGAGGAGCACACGAGCAAACCAAGTAGAAACAAAATTCAGACACTTCATATCACGGTCCCATCTTGTTCCTAACTTGTTTAAGGTGATTTGCATGTACGGGAAATACCATTTGCTATACATGCAAATAGATTACAATCCACAAACAGGAGCTATTAATGTTAAAGAAGTAGTAATAAAAAATAACCAGCAGCTTGCAATGCATGAGGGATATGTGCTATGTACCAGTGACCGTGTTCCACAAAACCAGCAATTTGAGGGTATCTGAAGGCAGAGACTGTCCAGTGTTCACTACTCTTTTATCAGCACTCTTTCCATTCAACTGATCCTCACAGATTGCTGTTTCTGGATTAAGGACATCCTCAGACAGCCTGCAACTGTATCCAGAGTAGACCAATATGTAGGACAGCATATCTACACATTTGCTTGCCCTTGGCATATGGAATGCATCCCTCAAGATGGCCATTGACCAAACCTGACTGTTTTTCCCATCAACTGTTCTGCACTTACGCTTTTATGCCAGGAAAATAGGAATTGTGTTCACTTTAAGACATTTAGTTTATAGATAGCTTCTGGTGCTAAAAATGTCTAATTGTTCAATTGTACCTTTGTTCAAACCATTCAGAGGAAATTCCGTGGAAAAGAGGGGATGTACAGAACACATTTCCTGCATTACCAGCACAGCCTGTCTTCTACTGAACTGTACTAACTGTGCCAGGCAGGAGCTGACCTGGACTATTCAGACAGGAGCAGCTGGGTGCAGAAATTTCAGTCACAGCACTGCTGCTCAGAGTCAGGTTTAAGTATCACAGTTATCCTTTGTCATATCAATGATTCACTTGTAGTGCCAAAACAAGTCAGCCCTCCACATAGCAAAGATTTTTTACCTTCCTTTCTTTTCTTTAATTTGGTCCAGGAGACCATACTATCTCAAACTGCACAAATCAAAGCATAGAAGCTAAATCATCACTAGCATTGAGTGATTCAGGGAGAGAAATATACACACTGAACACACATAAATCATACAGGAGCGATATCCTGCAGGCAAAAGGAATGATTTTAGGCATGCGCAATAGCTTTAAAGTTCAAAATGTAATTTATAGATGCTAAACACTACCTGGTAATCCTCATGCTTTGTTTTATTTTTCCTATACCTACAGTCATACTGTGTAAAAGAATTCTTCTCTAATAAAATGCCATAATTTAATGCATTGATGGCAATGCTGATTTAATTTTCTGCTTCCATTGGTATTTTCTAAAGCCATATTATACATTAAAAAAATCATTGGCACTAGGTGTAAAAATCTGTACTTCTAATCATCTATGTAGCCAGAATTAATGGTCCAGTACCAGCTGTCATGTGATAAACTGATCAATCACACCCTATCTGCACTATCCACCATAACACAGCCATCCACCAGCAACAACATTAGCATTAAGAGAAAAAGATCTCTTGGCTCTGAGCACGGATTAAAGGATTGTTTAACAAGATGAAAGCAATGAGTGATTTCAAACAATGTGGAAGCACCGCTTGTTTCAAACTGAAAACTGAAGATTCTGGTGAGGAGCACGAGGAATGCAAACACCGTGTTGGGTTATTTATGGAAGATACAATCCTTGGAAAAACCAAAAGTTCAGGAAAGGAATGCCCATGCTGTCTTTCGTTCTACATGAAAAAAATGAAGAAACTGAAATACTGAAGAAAGATAAAACTTATTTTGCTCAAATGAATGTACTGGGACAAGCACATTCCATTAGACTTATACTCTATATGTGCCTGAGTAATTACTAGTCCAGTTTAGGAAAACCTTCCCACATTTCATGCCTGGAGCTTTATAGCAGGTGCACACATGCAATCATATCTCAGTTCACAGCACATTCAAAGCACATAAACCAAGGTGGAATTACTGAAGAGCAATGACAAATCAACAGTACATGCCCATGCTCCCAGTCAGGGTTTGGCATCATAGACCTTTGGAAAGATGTTTAAAGAATCTCAGGTGCATGGGAAAATCTTGATTCTGGCAATTCTTCCAACTCCATAATGCCAGAAGTCAACAAGTCCAAGGAGATGGAACAGATTACAGCCCTCTTCAGACCCTTAACACATTGAGTAACACATAGGGTGAAAAAGGTGGGGAAGAGAAATGTTATATTTGTAGTTTATCTGCCCTGATCATATCCTACATTTGTTACAGTCCCAGTTGCATATGCCAGTTTTACTGCTGAACTGCAAATTAAGATCTTAACACACACACACACACACTCCAATGTCCAGGTGCACCAGCAGTTAAGGAACTGGGAACCATAAAGCATCTGGCATGGTCTCTGGAAAACATATCAGCAACTCTTCATGATAGGAACCGTGTTACCACTTTTATATCTTGGGAGGATGTGATAAGAATCTCTCATCTCTCATACTATTTAGTTTAACTGGAAAGAGCAGAATGTAAAAGTGCCATTTCAAATCCTACTGCATATTATTCTAGCTCCTCTGATCCTGCCTATTTGCAATAGCAGCATCATGACCACATATGCGTAGACTGTTCCACATAGAAACACACAGAGACCCGTCGGGCAGCTAAATACCATGCAGCTGCTTGCTTGCTTCCCCTGCAGTGGGATGGACAAGAGAATTGGGAATAAAAGTAGAATTCATGGGTGGAGATAATAACAGCTTTATAGGACAGAAAGGGGAGGGAAAACAATGATGATGATGGCAATAGAAGAATTAGGATATGCAAACCAAGTGATACACAATGCAATTGTCACCACCCACCGAATGATGCCTAGTCAGTTCCCAAGCAGCAGCCCCCAGCCAGTTTTGCCCCTAGTTTATATATGGATCATGTCATTATATAGTATAGAATATCCTTTGTGTCAGTCTGGCTGTGCCCCCTCCCCGCTTCTTTGGGACGCCAGCCTCCCCGCTGGGTCGTGAAGAGCAAAAAAGGCCTCAACTCTTATGTAAGCACTGTTCACTAGTAGCTAAAACATCAAATTATCAATGTTATTCTTATCCTAAATCCAAACCACAGCACTGTTCCAGTAACCAGGAAGAAAATTATCCCAGCTGAAACCAGTACACGTGTATATAGGTATACCACCGTACACAGAAGATGAGCTTCTAGCTCCTAACAACTTGGTTGCTCGGAATCTCCTGTCATGACTTTGAAATTATCTGTTTTGACTAGTTTGAGAGAGGCTACTAAGGCTAGTACATCATCTATCTGTGAGGAAGAACTAACAGATCTGTGATTAAGATGACAGTGCTGAAAGGAAACATAACAACAAGCCTTCATATAAAGAAAAGGCCACCAAATTTAAGGTTGCACCCAATTTTTTTCATGTCAATAGCACAAAACACAAGTTTTCAATTCAAAGGTCTGAACTGCAAAAAGGGAAGTTCAGGTCACAAATTCCTAATGGTTAAGAATTCCTGTGAAGAGTACAAGAATAAATTGCTGGGAAGACTGTGTCTTGTGCTGCAGGTCTTTAAGAACACGGTGAAGAAGTGTCAGGAACGATGCAGATATGGCTGATGCTGCCTTAGGGGAAAGGGTGGATTAGCCAGTTCCTTGAGAGTCTCTTCAGATAACATCACCCCTTGTCACTTCCAAAGCTTCACAAGTTCTGTGTACTGAGGAAGTGATGAACTAATTATTTACGTGAAGAGTCTGATAGGATGATATATCTACTAAACTAAGATTTTGCTGGATTTATAGTTTGTTCCCTGCCATTTTCATCTCTAGCAGATGAGGTGTGAAATTGCTTCAGTAGAAGGACGCAGCACATAACAGCATCAGACAGCAGTTAGAGGAACAGAACTAAGACTGTCAGACTTGGGGATCATGCTGAGCTCATAGCTACCTCTGAATCTGGAGGTTCTTTCTTGATGGAGTATTTGCCAGAAAACTGTGGAAGTCAGAGATCTGGTCACATGCTCATTTTTTAGTGGATGAAACTAGTGTTTTTTCAGGCTCCTGTTAACTCATCCCATAGAAAATAGCACTGAGCAGCAAACCTACAAAATGGGACTCATGCACAATCCTTCGGCTTCATGTTGCTTTATCCACTTTGGAGCTTCTTTCAAACCCATGGCCTCATAATACATAAGCATTTGAAAAATAAGGACAGATACCTCAGAGACCATCAACTTATTCCCAAATCTGCTAAAATAAATATGCCCATACACATACAAGAGACATGACAAGGACACTGGGATACTGGTCACTACATAGAAGGACTCCAGCAGAATTGATGGAGTGATCTGAGGCACTGCTGTGACTATTGTGTTAAGGGAGGGCAAGAGATAAAAAGGTGGCCTCCTAATCCCTCAAAGGTTTTAGATATTTCTACCAACACTATCAACATTGGTTTTGCATCTTTGTACTTTCATCTGGAGGAGAAGTGGGCTAAATCCATAAACCAAGATGAGCAAATCACTTAAGTTTTAAACGGAGAAACTAATTTGGCCCAGATTTGCTCATGTATTCCCATAATATATGATGTCTACATGGACAGGCAAATGCAGCAATACAAACGCCCAATTGCCAGGTTCACATCAGAATGACTGAAAAAGAGAAATACCCAATAAGCAAGCATTTTCCATACAAGTAATGCAAGTCTAAGCTAAATTTAAATCACTGTAACTTCACCAAGGAGGCTGCACATAACTGAGGGCTGAGTTTGACACTGATGCAATTCTGCCTTTGTGCTCTACCTCTTAGCAATCCATTCTATTTGTCATACACGTCTTCCAGCTTTATAAGCTTAAAGGAATTTTTAGTAGGTCTTCTGCTCTCCCCAAATGAAAAGGAAGATGCAAAGGAATTAATGAATTAAGATTTAATGCCCAACTTTAATTGCCAAGACAGGGCAATTATATTACAATTCATTAAAATAAAATCCATTTGCCACACACATCCTCACCCTAGGCTCTTCATGTTAAAGCCATGTCACGTAAATTCACACCAATCAATGGAAAATAAAGGCTACTCCTGATTTTTATTAAAACGCTGGTTAATTCACATCTACCATAATTGAAGTACAAGAGAAAACATTGTTATTAGTTCCCTACTACAGACCACACGAAGATTTTAATGAACTTTTTCATTTAGTCAGCATGCCAAAAATTAATTTCTCAAACTAAGAGTTCTTATCAGTGAGGAAATTGCCTGTGAATAAAAAGACCTCTTTTAATTATTCAGTGTCTTAAAAAAGTATGCTTGTGAATATGTCAGACTTTGATAATTTCCATTTGAAAACGCTCATTGTGCCAAGGTACTGGACAAACACATGGAGATACTAAAAGAGAATTTAATGTAGATATCCCCCAAATTAATAAAATTTAATAAGAAAAAACCCTGCTCCAGATATGCCTTTAAATCTTCTCTTCTTGGCCTCTCCACTGCACAGAAAGAAATAATTCCATCTTATCCTACCTTGCTCCAGCAACCTGCTGAAACCTCATTCTGCTCACTATTGCATTGAATACTAACTTCACATCTGAAGGTCTGGAGAGCCTGGATTCAATACGTTAATTCAAAACAATAATTTTTTATTTAAAAGCTGCACAGAGATCACAGAATTCCAGTTCTTTCAGAAAAGCAAGCAAAAAGACTTGTTTCTCTTTGCTAGATTGAGAGAAAAGACAGCATATTAATGGACGGGGAAAAATCAGCTATGCCAAAGGACTGTCATACAGAAAATTCATTATTAAACTATGGGATTTCCCCCCCTCCCCAAGTGTTAAACATCATCTGCTGCATACTGTATTTCTGCTTCTCTCAACTCTTTACTCCTTATCTCTTCCCAACCCAAAGGAAAACAGTGAAAGTGACACTATAAAAAACTTCCAGCTCCGGCAGCCTTCATCCCAACACCTCTTCCCCCTCCCATTATCTGGTGCTTTGCCACATTCTTAGCTGGGTATTCTTCAAATACTCTAGCCTTCACAAAGCTGATACAAAAGCGTAGAGGCGTATGTTCCGGAAGAATCCTGCTGGTGAAGGACATTGCTCATGGCTATTTAATGTCCCACATTTCCTACAAGTTCTCCTCTTCATTTGAAAGCCTGGCAGATTTTTTTGTTCTTTAACATTACAGAAAACATGGATATAGCAATTTCCAAGTATCCCGCGTCACTGTAAAACTGAGTTCTGTCTCATCAGCACAGCTGTTGGTGCAAAACTGCCAACTTCAGCTGACTTGTTTTAGTAGCATGTATGACCCATCTCTTGTCCCACACAACAGAATGAACCTTGAACAGCTTTTTGTGCCTCAGGAAGCTATAAAGGCAATCTGCTGATCATCAAGAAGTATAAACATGTTCAGAAGTGTCCTGAACAAGCACACTGTGGGCACCAGCAATGGCAACAGCAAGTCAGTAAATGGACCAGTTGCTAAGGATGTACTGTCTGTCCCAACCTATAACTAAGGGAACCAAAGAATTTGGAGGAAGACTTACAGGGAAGAGACTCTAGAGGGAAGCCAGAAGAAAGGCAAATGAAGGAAACTGAAAAGAATCAAGGACCCTGCACCAAGGCTACCACTATGAATCCACCCAATTCTTCTGGACCCCAGCATCCCTCCTGCAAAAGGAGTAGGTCATGTAATGAACTACAACAATAACCAGCTCAACTTCTCTCCTGGGCTACACTATCTCTTCCACAAGGCATGGAAGTAGTTTCAAGCATAAGATTCACTCAATTTAAGTTTCAAAACCTGGACAGAATCCTCACAGATTTAACAATTATTGTGCTTCTGACCTGTTCTTCTCTTGGGAAGTTGAGATCACAGTGCCTAGAAGAGGTCCCCATATGCGTTTTGCTCTCCTGGACAGGATCTGTGCTATGTCTGGTTCCATCTACCTTTAGTCTTCTGAAAGTTAATTAGTCTTAGTTAGACCTCAAAAGTGGCTTCCCTAATCTGAACCATCTATTTCAGTGTCTGCTACAAAGACAAGTTGACAACTACCTCAGGCTAGGCATCTGGCTTTAGAACAACTGCAGATGAGATGAAGTTAGGCAACTGTGTTCTCTTTAAAGCTGCAGCCTATGAAAAGGAATTTATTTACTGGATCATTACAAAACCAATATATATCACTTGAGTGCACTCCTCTTGGGCTCAAGCTCCCTGCTCCCACTAGATGGGTGGCCTCTCTTGCTTCTTTCATCTCAAACCTTTATATTTTTCCAATTTGAAAAATACAGTGACTGACTGATACAAACAGAGCTATTTCCAAAATCATATCAACAACTCCATCTGTCAAAAAATTCATCTTCAATGCAATTTCAAGAGCAGAGCTATCCGCACTAGGTGTTTGCAATAGTTCCATACATCAAACACGCTACGCACAAATGCACCACATGGCACTAACAGGGAATACAACTTCCTATACAAAGTCAAGGGAGAGCAAAGATAAAGAAGAAAGCAAAAATCAAGATGATAAGAAACAGATAAGAAGAGCAGAGAGAAGAAAGATAAAATGTTTCGTGGGTGGTGAACACCAGCTGAAAATGATTTTTCTTTCAAGTCACAGTATACTTAATTTATTTATAAGCACTGGAAAAAAAATGTTATTTGCAGAGTCCTGTGTAGGAAAATACACTGGAAGTGCCACTTATTGAAAAAGCAGCTCAGAAGGAGAAACACAGAACATGGAGACCTATGGGGTTGCTGGGGATGGACTCTTCATTAGGGACTGTAGTGACAGCACAAGGGGTAACAGGTTAAAACTTAAACAGGAGAAGTTTAGATTGGATATAAGGAAGAAATTCTTTACTGTAAGCACGGTGAGGCACTGGAACGGGTTGCCCAGGGAAGTTGTGAGTGCTTCATCTCTGGTGGTGCTGAAGGGCAGTCTGGACAGAGCCTTGGGTGCCATGGTTTGGTGGGAGGTGGGGTTGGAACTTGATCTTAAGGTCCTTTCCAACCCAAACCATTCTATGATTCTATAAAATTGTTCACCTAAATATCAAGTCACGTTTCTTGCAACAGAATGGTGATGAAGCTGGGAGAGGTTAGGCATGAGAACAACTAAGTACAGCCTATATTCAGCACATAGCAACAACATATTTAGGAGTTCTACAGAGGAAGCATCTAAAGATGAAAACTAATAACTCATGATCTTTACACTCTAAAAGATCAAGACTGACATATTTATGTTTCTGATGCTGGGACATATCATTCACATTAAGGTCCTGCTGGTATTCTTCAAATAGGCTTGTGCTTTTAATGGCCTTACTAGAAGATGGCTTTGCCAGGTTTGATTTGGGTACTTCATACGGTTTGACCTTTGTAAAGCTGTCAGCTCAACTGGACACTCAGATAGACTGGATGTTCTCTTACCATGCTTGTTGTGGGGGATGGAGGGCTGATGAAAGAAAAAAAGAAAGAGAAAAACCCAAACCAAATCCAAACCAAAAGGAAAGAAAGGTGAAATTGCTTAAAAGCTTTCAAGCTCTATCATGGAGGCAATACTCATGCAAATGTGCATTTTGAAGGGTTAGGAGAAGTAGCTTGAGTCTTGATGTACATACATGCAGAAGGACCAGACAACTGCAGCATTGCTGGAGACAGGCACCTTTTCTAACCATGTTTTTTAATGTCAGCAACCTGAGAATCTCCCAAGATTTCATAAAACCCCTCATATAATTAAGCCATTTTTTCAACCACTCAAAGCTATTGAGCTTACTGAAGTAAGCAATGTGGAAGACAGTTAAGACAGACAACCTGGAGGATGAATAAAAGCCTCTGGCTTTTGGTTGTATAAATGGCTATCAGCTGGATATTCACTGTGGTTATTCACCACCATGAAGGGGTGCTGAGAAGCTTAAATTTAAAAAGAGCACTGCTACTTGAAAAACTAGATGAAAATACAATGCCTTTCTAAGGGCACAGTGCAGACAATCACTTGTACCACTTGTATGTCAGGTAAATTGTAGAGAAACCCAGAGGGAGGGAGGGAAACAACAGCACTAGCATCTACAGAAGAACGGACATTTTTCAGTTCTGCCATTAATGTCAAGGATGCAAGGTGGTGATGACTGATGAAATCAAAGGTAGAAATGTTGCTTATAGAAGAAGTACACCACTATTGCACTATGCTCTCCTTTGAGAGAGATAAATATGACCTGGATTTTGAAGATAAATAAGTCCTATGGGTTAGAGTGAATTTGCTGCAACTATAAAAACTATTAGTGCTAGAGTTCAGAACAGATTAACAGTTCACGGACACCTTTTTTTTAGGTGACACCAATTCCTTAGGTAGCTTTATAGTCTGTTAAGAGAGAATCAGATGCGTTTTTCTTACATATCTCTTTAACACTATGAAAAGCGGGAGCTCTTCCCTTCTGCTCTTCAGGCTTCTGCAGCCTGTGTCAGCGACTTTTCATTGCTTGGTTTTAAACATGAAAGGTCATTACAAAGGTCTCCACTGAACAGAGAAACAGGCATAGATGCTGAAGCCTTCACAGCAAAGACACATTTACTCTTAGAGCCTACTGCATACATTTTTCTTTTTTAATGCCCAGCAATTAAAGGCAAAGAGAAACTCCATTAACACACTGTTGTAGCACATTAAAATAATTACAATAATCCTTACTTACACTGCATTAAAGATACCTGTAATGAGCAATGATCCCTAGAATTGCTTATCTGTACATCCATCTCAGAGAGCTCTGTTTATCTGTTAAGGACAAGACTGCAAGTAAGGGACTAAATTATTTAATTGCTCATCTTATAAATTAAAGCTATCCCAGGAACAGAGCCTACTCATAGTACAGATTCGATTCTACTGTCTTGCCTTGTGGTTTAGCAAATGTAATAGTTCCGGATTTTGGGGCAGCACTTGATCTGTATGCATCCCTCAAATACAGCTAAAGAGGCAGTGCAAGAATGCACATATATAAGGCAACAATGCTGTTTACTAATCTCCCCTAGAGAAAACAGACCAAAATCAAATCCTCAAGCAGAGGTTTCAAGGAGAACAGTGGCAGTCAAATTCTGGTCTTCAGATGCAGCTTTCCTATCCCTACATTTTAAAGACAATGTATGTAAAGTTGACAAAACCTTTAAGGAAAGCTGCTGGGCATGGACACACATCAATGGCAAGATGCAGTGATATATTGCAACTAAAGGACAGAGAGAAAACAGAACACAATGAAATGACTAAATGTTGATCACCAAACTGATATTAATTTTCAACATACTATGCTCAGAGAACTTTGGAGTGCAGGATATCTCCAAAATATATATGAAAACTTTCTTTATTCATCTTGCTGTGTATTGCTTGGCACCACTGTAGCTTAGTATTCCAAATGACCAAAGACTGCACAGCTAGAATGCAAGAAACCAGATTAGAGCAGAAATAGTATTTTATGCAAATATGTTTAATCTGAAGCAATAAGAACAAGAAGAAAAATAGCTGCGATTCAATTAGTGTTTTGATGACCTGGGAAATCAGGTTTGTAGCAGAAAGAGATTTAATTCCTAAATACACATTCATTGTCATGCTTTATCTAATGAATTGAAAGATAATAGTTAACTGACTTCATGAAAATCTTTAGGATTTGAGCACGACCTTTATTCCTGCCTAAACAAAAAAAAAAACCCACAAATATCCAAGTCCAAAGCCATCCATAGGAAGTGCTCCTGACTCTATGTTAGAAAGCAAGATCAGGAATAGCAGTCAGAGGAAATGGGCTGCCTTTTGCCAGAGGTTTGCAAGCCTGCGACAACCATGGTTAGTATCTATCTTGCAGTTTATGCACGTAACATCCAACCAGGAAGAACCTGGATTTTTTCAGGTGGTGTCAAAATGTCTGTCAAGGATACTGATTCATTTATTTTCTCTTTGCTTTGACTGGAAATCTATTTTAAGAAATACCTTCTTCAGCATTTCCTCTGTACTTTCAATGAAATTAGCTGCTTTCCATTAATCAAAATACAATCACGGAATCGCAGTGCTAGAATGGCAGTGCTGGGAAGTATGTTGATTCCATTCTCCTGCTCCACCTGTGATCAATGTGTCATTATCTGCAAGACATTTATCTGTTATGTTTCAGAACACCTTCAAAGACAAAGTTTCTACATCCTCTTAAAAATCTCTCTCCCAATGCTTAACTATTGCTGTCATTATAAAGGCTAAAATTAATCTTCCCTCTGTGATGTAAACAAATTGCTCCTTGTTGTCCCCACAATGGGCAGAGAACAATTCCTCTGCTTTGCAATTAATTTGATGCATTTGAAAACAGGATTTGTGGGTTGCTTTGTTTTGCTGCTTTGAGTTTTTTCTGTTGTTTTGTTTGTTTTCTCTCTGCAGCAGAGGTGCTTTTCTCTTTCTGTCTTCCTTCACAGAGTATATTTTTCTGCAACTGTGATCATATCTGTTACTTTTTTCTGGGTACTTTCAATCTGATTCATACTATTCTAAAAGCCTGGGTCTCAAATCTGGACATTGTATTCCAGCCAGGGTCTTACTGGCACTGACTGGAGCCGAAGGATTACTCATAGTTACACATGCCAGAGCAACATTCACCTTTTTTGCAGCAGAATAACATGATTGACTCATGCTCTGTTTGTAATCCATTGTAATCCCCCCCATTTTTTCTCTGAATTTATTAGTATCAACTGTTTTCCATCCTGTTTTGTGCAGATGATTATTCTTACTTAAGAACTTTGCATCTGCCCACACTGAACTTTATCCTTTGTATTCAGACCATTTCTTGAATTTCTCAAAGTGACTGAATTTTATTGCTGTGCTACATTTAATCAGTCTACTAAGTTCAACATCTACAATTTAATGAAATGGTGAATACCAGTGTACTCAAAATAGATCCAGAAGAACCTATGCAATTTATACTACCAGCCTGACATAGAACCATTGACAGTTACTACCAGGATGCAGCTTACCAACTGATCTTGTATCTGCTGCATAATTATTTCTTTTAGACAATATTTCTTTAACTTGCTTATAAGAGTAATGTAAGCCAATGTCAAAAGCCTTATTAAAGTCAAGATACAGGATACTGCAAGCTTATCCCTGAGTCTCAAAGCCTGTAAATGTCACAGAAGAAAATTAGTTTAGTTTGACATCCATACCAGCTTTATTCATCCCCCTGTCTTCTCAATGCTAACAAATGTTTGCTTTAGTATTTTATTCAAGTACTATTTTCTTTCCTTTTTGTTCAGGGTTTCAGGTTCAACTCATGGGATATCAATTCCTATTTTCTCCCTTTCTCTAACTTTAAAAATACAGATGCTGCTTGTCCTGTCCAGTCTTCTACAATTTCATAAACTAAGATAACTTTTAGTATCTTTACGATTCTTTCAGCCAATTCATGTAAACCTTAAGCAATTCCAGTTGATTTGTAGCCATGTTCTTTCCCTAATATAGAATCTTACACTTCAGCTGGAGATATTAACTATGATAGTATGTGGTCACAGCTGACCTTTTAAGTGAAAGCCAAAGCAAAGGCAGGCAACAATGTTCTGGCCCTCTCAGCAATGACATTTCTGTGTCTCCCTCCACCAAGCAGCAAGCCATAATTTTTCTGGAATCTTCTCTTTCTTTTAATACACTTATAAAGAATTGGTATTCTTAAATCCTTGGCCAAACATCTCATTTTATACTTGGCTTTCTGAGCTTAGGGCTAGCATGTGCACTAACTGAAGAGTTCAACCTAGTTGTACTTTATGTAACTTCTTGCCATTGCAGTCATGAAGAGCCTTGTTAACCAAGTTCTTGGCTTTTGGATAATTTGTGTTTGTGCCTTCTGTATTCAGGAAATGCCAACTATCTTGGTTCTTCTCATTTCTGTCTTAAGTGATTTTGAGTTAACTTGTCTTTATTTTGATGTTCTCTTCCTAAAAATTCTGCCATTTACCTTTTTATAGCCATTGTCACTCTGCCTTCTACTTTTAATTCTCCACAAGAGTCCCTGTTTTTCCTCTAGAATCAAATGACAGTCTGTAATCACCTATTAACTCACAAGCATATAAACATATTTAAATATTGTGCAAATTACTCTCTGACTGGCTAGTGATTTAAAATTGACTCTGACATGCACTATAAATCTACTGCTATACCATCCAGTATTTAAGTCAAACAATATTTCAAAGCTGGAGACTCAGTCCCAATTGGTTTGACCTTGTTAAACCAGAGCACAAACCAAAGCAGGTAGTTTGACTAAGATCCTGGGGGCTCTCTTGCAGCAAATAGGAAAGAAGCTTTGCAGGCATGGGGTGTTTTTTCTACCAAACACTTTTTTTTTAAAGGTATAGTTAAGTTTCTGAAAACAGCTCCCATATGCAAAGCAAAAGGAAGTAGACCCTACTTACTATGTGATGTTAATAAGAGCAGCATAAGGCTCCATGGTATTGCCAAAAATGTATTTACTTCAATGGGACCCAGATGAGCATGGGGAAGCATGGATTTCCCTTTGAAAATCATGTTTGCTTCAGAACCAATAAAATTAGAGATATTAAAGCAAAGCCAGCACCGTTATTGACAAAACTAACAAGTGCTCCCCAAGTGCTAATAAAATTCCAGACATGCAACCTATCGATCACTGTCTCAGTTCAAAGCACATCTGCCATACACAATCACACACAAGGCCCCCATCTCTGTCACTTCTGATGCCGTATTTAATGACAAAATTGGCTGCTTACAAGCTTATAAGGAATTTAATATTGTGCCTCTAGCATACAGAGAACCACGTGCATCTTCTTGGAGAATATAAGCAGCCATATGTGCTTGAAATGCATTGATGGAAGATAGTGCATTTCACGTGCTGCATTTCAGCTAGTGTTTTCCGTTGATTCAGTTAGGATGCTTTTAAACTGTACTGATTTACTGAAGATTTACAAACATAATTCATGTGCAGTTGTCCTCTGAATAAGCCTCTAAAACTAATTCAACCACAGTCAAAAAATAAATTGCAAAATAAGTTACTCAATTGAAATCCGCCATCTGAGGCACTGTAATAGAAAACATTTATTATAAAACTAACATGTATTTGTGGCTAGAGATATGTACGGTACTAAACAACTCTTGGAAATGAATTTATTCAGGGTTTTCTGAAAGAACATCTTAACTGGGCTAACAGAAAATTACATGTTCAAAACTAATGGCAGGTTCTATGATTTCCATCCTACATCACAGGCTTCCCATTATCATCCTTTTTGTTTTGGAAGGCTTATGAATTTCAGGCAAACTTCACCCTGCACAGCTGCAGGAGGCCTAGATTTGCCTGTTAGATACTAGAAAGATATAGGTACAATTCAGTGCAGAAGGAGAGGAAGCATGAATACTAATACATCCATCTCTAGATACAAAGCTTCAAATTTGACAAATCCACTTCCATGGGGCTGCTGGACTGTGAAAGTCGAGGATATGCTATGCTGGAGGCCACAATGCACTCAAAAGCAGTGTTTCCTCTTCAAAAGTGAGGGTATTTTGCCCGTTCAGACTTTCATTAGTGCTCAAGGGGAATTCTTTGAAATGATGGAGAGTTCGTGTCTGCAATTAATAATGATAGTAGAGTCTACAGCAGCATGCCTGACACTGAAGTCAGTCACTGATAGGTTCAATTCAGGCAGATGAAGGTTTCCACAGAGTACAGTGGAAGAACAATTTGGGAATTTTTTTATTCCCTGCCCAGGGCAGACAATGAAAACCCTGAGCAGTAATATCCCCATTCAGATTTCCCACTTACTGGGGAAGAGGGCTGGGAGTAAAGACAGTGAAAATGAAGACAAAGGCTGGAAAACAAGGAGGAAAGTTCAGAGTATTTCTAGTCTTTTTGTTAATAAGAATGGCAGCTCAATGCTCTAAACATTTTTGGATTTGGAGCTCATCTCTGCAACACAAGCACATGCCATTAACTTCCATCACTCCTTTGTTCTAGGCAGCAGTGCTTTACAAAAAGCCATAGGGCAAGCGCACTGGGCACCACCCCAGACTGCTTCCAGAAGCTTTAAACCTAACAACGTGTACTCTTGCTTGTGCAGCTTATCAGGAAAAGTAATAACATCTCTTTGTCCCTAGAATAATTTAGCACAGCTATTGAGAGGTGGCTTTTAGCAGAAATTTTCAATAACTTAAGACTCATTTTTTTGGTTAACAGTTTTCACTTATAATAATACATAGCCTGAGTGAGCCAATTTTCTGGCAAGTCTGAAGAGGTGCAAAATCTCAGACACATTTCATTACCATACCAAAAATCTTTTACTTGAGAACGTTATGCCACACTTTTCCCTGATTCCCTCTTTTTCTTTCTCCCATGCAGATGGAGAAGACTCGGAAAGTATGTCAAGTTCACTGTCAAGCTCCTTAAGAACTCTCAAATGACCTTGTCAGAAGAAAAATAAATCCTAACCCTTTGATTCATATTTTAAATTCCTGACTAACCTGCCCCTTCCACTCTGCTGCTTTGTGGCTTCTGCAGCTCTGACAGAATTGAGTTCAGTATTAATGACTAGCAATCATTTTCAGGCTACACGCTCTCCTGCCTTCTGCAGACCAAATGCCTCGTTAGCTTAGCTCTGCGGGTGAGATGCTCACCTTTGTATTGGTTTCTCCTGGGTTCAAGACGAATAAAAAACTGGGCTTGTAGCGAGGCTAAAAATAAATTCCCATTACTCAAATGCCCTCCAAGACGCAGCTGAATCATTGAAGTCGACTTCCCTTTAAAAGACACGTTCTACAAAGGTACCTCGTGTGACTCTAGGGGTGGTTTCACTGCAAGTCATGTGCCAGCCAGCTTGATTATGCTGCTGTTGTTTTTCAGTGCATAATTAAATAATTCAATCTGCTGAATAAAGCTAGCTTTATGCTTGAAAAGAATATAGAGTTGGTTGGACCCAGCAGACTCTTCTATAGAAGATACAAATAAAGTAGAAGCTTAAGGCAGAACTCTGCTGATTTTCAAAACCTTTGAGTACTGCTGGGTTTTAAATCTGTTAAACATACTGAATCCTCCAGCTGTCTTTGTGAGATCACTTCTGGCAGGTAGCAGCTACCCTCAGCTACTTCTAATCCCGGCCCCCCAGCTCCTTCACTGGGATTCTACAATCTGGTTCCCATATAATGACTGCACAATTAGAATACTCAAACATGAATTTTGATTTAGAGTTGAGAAATAGATTTTAAACATTAAGAACTTGTAAATCTGTCTCACAAGCAGATATTCACATAAGTTAGCCTTGGCTTAATGATGCTAGACTCCGATTTACCCAGACAACCCAGGGAGAGAGGCAGCTGTCTGCTTTCATTCACCCTCTGGAGAAGCTTTCTCTCTTCGATCACTGTAGGAGGAACCTTGCTGTTGTGAGGTTAAAATTTGCCTTTGGGATATCTCTCAGAATAACAACTGTGTTGTGAGAACAGAGCTCCTATGCATCTCAGGAACAAATCAGGGCTCCTTACTGCAGTATCTGCATAGGCCCTCTGGATACAAGAACCCAGAAGAACATGAAATAAAAGCATTTCTATCTCCAAAGAGAGATATATAAGAGTAAAGGGGGCATTTAAACACCACAAAGACAACAGGAACAACATGGAAAAAAAATGTCAGGGCAGGAAGAATGGAGAACTAAAGACATTAAATATTTTTGCAGCTTGCACGGCATGAAAGATCTAGGACACATTCTTCTCACTGTTCATTTTTCCCTGCATGGAAAATGCCAGAAATTAAATGTGTGGTGGAAAACACCTGGAAAAGATAAAATATTCCTTCCTTCCTTCATCTCAGCACTTACTATTTAAATAGTTCTCTCTATATATACACATCTATATAGCACATACGCATTCACACACACACATATATCTATATGCATATATAAACTATGGATATGTACGAAGAATGACCTATTGGCCAAATACAATCCATTTGCAAGATTTAAATGAGGCAAAAGCAGTGCACAGCTCTCTATGCAAGGCAAGGTATCACACCCAGACTGCATCGCCCAGTCTGCATTCTGCTTTCTTACAACAGACTATCCATAGTTTCAGAGAAATTTTCCACTGAAGGAGAACTTTATTTTGTAAAGAGACAGGAATCTTTAACAGATGTACGATTGTTTGTATTGCTTCAAGGTATCCACGTATGATTTCAGGATCTCTAAAGCGATTTGTGGTTTTGCCCAGAGCCAGACGTCTCAGGAACACAATGAACAAGACACTTAAAGCAGCTCTAAATCTGTTGGCAATATTTTTTTTTCCTTGCCAGGATTCACCTTTTTGTTTTTCCTCTTGGGAAGACAGAAGGGTCACAAGGCCTCTGAAAATGGTAGGAGCATAAGTTCCATTTGAAGTCAATAGGATTTGTAAACCTAGATCCCTCAAATACCTTTGAAAATCTCTGTTGATACATGCCTTGGCAAAAGCATCACCTCTCCCTTTCCTTTGACACTGAAGTTCCATTTCTATAAAGACAGAGAATCTACACTTTCACCTCTAACACATATAAGCCTCCAGTGATATTCCTATGAACTACCCACACGCAATACAAAGAACCTGTTTGGCAAGGAAATACAGAAATAGATTCAGTAAAGTGAAGTTTCAAAAGCACCTTCAGAGACTTCCAATGGATATTTTCTTCCTGAACACTTCAGGAATTTTGAAGATTCAAATCTGTGATCAGCAAAGTTGCTTCCTTTTATGACTCCTGTTTGTAGAATAAATGACTGGCAGAGCTCAAACTGGAAGTGAATAAAGGAAGCATTGTGGTTTCATCTCCTCCACTGGTCTGTCATTTATTTAGTTACTCCTTAATTCGTCTGTTCATGCCTTTCCTTCTCCTTAACTGATTGACACTTTCTTCTCATTTGTGTGATTCATGAGTATAATTTCATACTATTTGATTTCAAGATACATAAAAAAGTTTTGATGCAACATGACTTGCCTTTTCTTAGGCAATTAAAAATTAGCTCAGTAATATTATTAGCTCAATAATTTGCTTAAGCAATTTGCATACAGAAATACCTTTTCTGAATGTAAAATCCCAACAATTCCATATCCAGAGAGCCACTTCACATTTTGAAGGGCAAAAGAAATCTCACACTCTACTTGAATGCCACTTGATTTTGAACATGGGATTCAACAGAAGGGAGGATTGTGCAATAGACCTACAATAACTGAAATTCATTTGTATTGTAGTTACCATGTAATGATCATTCTTTTCTGTATAACTTTCAGATGACATCTTTGAAAATCCTGACAAATTTCAGAGCAGATGTAGATTGAAATTTATAGAATACCATTCTGAATAACATTCTAGGACACTGGTGGTCTGCAATTTAAGAGGTGTGGTGTTGAATAATGAACCAAAGCTAGTCAAAGAAATCCAGGATCCTAAAAACACCTTAAGCACTGGAAAAAGTCCACCGTCTACCTGTGATGTTATAGCTGCAATATTCTCACCTCATATGTGTTCTCAAGCAGGAGATGTATGAGCTTCACTGAACATTACAAATAGGAAAAATGAGTAACTGTTGAAAGCAAACAGAGAAGCTAACTGCCCTGCACTTTTCTGTTGTGTGGTGTTATCCTCCACAAATCAAACAGCTGATACCTGCTTCCACCCAAGGAAAATATGTGCAAAATGTATTTTTTACCATTTGTCCTGGAAAAAGTACATTCTAGAAAGCTTGAAGAAATAATGAAATACAAGCCCCAAGTGGTGTCAGTGACAGATACAACAAAGAAGAAAGTTAAAGTACAATATTCTGATTTTAAGACAAAACTACGGAATGCTATCAGCTTGCACTGCTTTTGTATGGGCCTTTCAGAAGATGGACTGCTGAGATCCTTTGCATACAGTGTTTTTTACTGACAAAATATTAAGTATCCAATACAACCCACCACACCTAGCAACATCAGTGTTTCCAGTAATATTTATCTATGGCATTAAGGACAACTGTCTCTTACAACCCCATCTGAAAAGCTTTTTGCAAGCTGTAAACACCAAGCAGAGAAAGCTTGATAAGTTGCTGAGGTCTCTTTTAAGTTGTCAAGTGAAGTTCTTTCTCCTGGCATGGATGTTGTTTCCAGTGCTATACTGGTCACAACAACTAGAATGTTTATGAGTATTTTCCTGTTCTTTGGTGGCTGGCCTGGAAATTGTTGAATTACTGCTATAATGTAACAATTCATCACAACAAGGTGCAAAATGTTATTTGCAGAATCTATATCTGAATCAGCAGCATATACACAACACCCCTTCCTTTCAAAAAGCAGCCCTGAAATTCATACATCACAACTGGTTTCAGAGAATTAGCCCCTTGAATATTAGGAAATGCATTAATTACATTTATGGCATTCCTTTAGGAAAGTTTTGAACATGAAAGGAAATGTATGTGAAGATACCTGTTTTAAAGTGCATGTGAGACCAATATTCATGATTACAGAAGTCTTTCTAAGCATATATATTATCACTGAACATAAACTGAAAGGGATGGGGATTAAAACACGTGGCTGAAAAATAGAGATGAGTCACACCCTTATACATAAATCACCTTGAGCTGTGACTAAATTGAGAAGGAGATGTAAGTACGAATATAGCTCTTCACTAATGCACGGGACAGATGAAGGAATAAAGGCAAAATTACACGGGGACATTACAAAATAGAAGAAGAGAACCATAAAATGTGTACCTTGATCGAAAGGCTTGCTTGGATTCCAGTTTCTGAAATAATCATCCTAAATGGAGAGAAAAGAAAAAGAAACTCAGGAAAAATATATTTTTTTTTTTCCAATACTATATTAAATAACTGAAGTACAAATGAATCAGCTCATCATTTGGTTCTTATATATTTAGCCCAAATCAAAAGGTCGTGTCCTAAAATGCAGTAAATACAGGTTAGAAATTGAAGAGTAAAAAAATTCCTTGTATTCAGCACCAGGAATTTTTCCTCTGAATTGTTTTTTGAACTGTGCCCATTATTATATATTGTCTTCTATTATTTCATATCAATCTACAACTTCTCATATCAAAGATAAGAGTATATTGTTCAGATAACATAGCATAATGCATATCATCTCGGTGTGGCAAAAGGTCAAAGTAAATCCAAAAATACTTCCATTGATTTGGACACATGTAAATGACACCATTATGAATGTACAGAAACACAGCAATATTATCATAACCATCATAAAGTACAGTAACATCCAGGAGTGCTTGCAGTGAGCACTTCTGTCACTGTTGCCACTATTAAGTTGTTAAAAGCTTCTTAAATCTGATGTAACCATATTATTCTGCTGTGAGTCTCGTGGTTCTGATTTACATGAGACTGATTAGACTTGAAAATGGAGAAGGTAGGAACTATTAGAGTGTCTGAGTCAAAGATTGTGGTGCAAACAAGTCTCTTTACAAAAAGAATGGCAAACTCTTCTGTGTGTTGGATCAATTTGTATTCTTTGTACTTAGCAAAAACCTGAATGCAAAGTTCCTCCCACTTTGGGTGACACCAACCCTAGCCCTGAGGAACAGTTATATTTAGTTTCAGCATATTCTGTATCTCTCACTTGTGTCCTCTTCGAGAGGAAGTGACAACAACAGAGTAATGTGCTTGAAGCGAGGAAGCATGGAAGATTGATACGACTGTGATATTTTTCTGCATATTAATATTAATTTGCTTTTTAATATATCCAGTATTCTATATTCATTTCTTGAGGGCTGCCACTGAAGAGATGTCTTTATCAAGCTGTCCCTATATTTCTTTTTCCTGCCAGGACAGTAACCGAAAACCCAGCAGTGTAAGAGGCCTAAATTACTTCTTCCATAGGGCTTGCTTTACTATTTATCTCCAGTACACTGAATTTCACATGCTTTCATGCTATCCAGCCACCCTAACCTGGAGTATCTCAGAGACTTAGAATCCAGCATGTCATGCTTTCTGGGGTCAGAATAGCCTACAGGGCTGTTACAGGAGGACTCTCCATGCCCTTGCTGAACACCAGGAGATGCACCTCACAGCAGCACATTCTCACCCGAATGCTACAGACATCATGAGAAGCAGAAAGTGTCAACGCTTCAGGCACGAGAACTGTGGAATGTGCCATCCTGCTCCTCTCTGCTGCTCTGGGGGCAGGTGAGAATGGGCAAATGCTCCCCCTAATGAAGTGGCTGGATGTAATTCTGCATGAGTATCAGGAAGAAATGTATTTTCCTTCTCCAAGCATATTGATGCTCAGTGTCTATACTGGCTTCATGGACAGTGACGACGTTCCACAGTAAAAACAGAGATTATTTGTCATCATTTATTTCAGATACATCAAAAGCATCAATACTTTTTCTTCAGAAGCATGGGGTTTTGGCACCAGAAGTACAATCACAGACTTGCCTTTGAATTACACAGCTTTGTTAATACAAACCCCCCTCATGCTTATCCAGTGCTTTGTAACTGATTATGATGTAGTGCTGAATTCACCAAGCATTCATCACTGTTCACAGTGTGTTGGGTTTTAAGCTTTTTGAGCAGAATAATTTATTTTTCCAGCACCAAAATATTCTCTTTTTTTCCTTGCTTACATTTTTCCCTGGGTGTTGCTTTGCTGTTGGGTTTGCAGCATCCCAAACTGTTAAATAATTCAACTCCCAAGAAAGATTTCTTATGCTGGTGGCATACGGAGCCACGTTTTAAATAAGGATTGGAAAGGGGGGGGAGGTATCTCAATTATCTCAAATATCAATGGAATGGTTTACAGAAAATGCACCTTCCTCACGAAATAATCTACAAACCACCCATCTCTTCTGTAAACCTATTCTTCTCCTTTATGCAGACCTCTTTAGTACTCCTTTTTGAAAATGGAAACTATGTTTATTTTAGAATATGCTTGAAACTACAGTGTAACAATGTAGGAAACGACACAAGAAAAAGGAAAAAAGGCCGTAAAGAGTAGAATAGAGGAGACCTTCTAGGTTTCCAATATATAAACCTCATTATTATTTATAGGAGTAAATAATGACTACACATACGTTAGAGCAACATAGTCAATAGCAGTTCAAAATCACTTCTTCCGGTTGTACAACAGAAAATAGAACACTAGAGTTTCACTTCAGCACTGATGCCAGCAAGAACTGCAACTGAATAGTCATGGCACTGTAAAGGTGAAATTCATGCTGTAGATATGGTTGAGCAGGAAATCTATGTCTTATTTAAATACACACCTACAGCTCTGGCTTGAAGAATGGTCAGGGCTTTGTGCCAGTACTCTGCAAGGTGCTGAAATCCATACATTAACCTGAAATGGCTTTTGTTAGGAGGAGGAACTCTTTAACAATTCCAAATGGACATCATCATTTCACTGCAACTTCCTCCAACAGAAGAACAGCATGCTGATGTAGCAATAACAGTGCCTAAACATAACATGAATTTCCAGGTGTGTGTATATATATATACACATACAAATACAATCAGCTTTATTAATGACGTTTAACATTTCAATTCAATAAAACACCTTCCTACCAGACAACTGCACAGAAATCTACGCGCTTACTGAGCTTTTTACTAGGACAGATACTAACATGCTTAAAACACCTTATGCCTACAGTAACATACAAAGCTATTACATCATCTTAATATTAACATGTTAATAAATTGATATTAACACATTAATAATTAACATGTATCAATACATATCATTTATAACAATATAAACAATTGCTCATAAGAGTTCAAATATGAATTATGATATGTTGTAAATACTTTTATTTACTCTACAGATATTTACAAGTTAAAAGTGAAAAACCTACCTCAACTTCCTGAATACGCAAGCATTACAAATGAGAAAAGAAAAAAGAATGAAATAAAACAATATAAAAATATGTTAACATTCATCAGTTTTCTCCTTGGTGACCTTTTAAATGTGAAATCACTTATTTCAGACGATCTTCACCTCCAAAGGAAATAATTTCTCTCTTTTCTGACCTTGTCACCTTTGCTGTCACAACCCAGTGTTCATCTGCTGTGCTATTAGCATGTTGCTCTTGTAAAGCACCAAGAAAAAGCATTTTCAATTCCTTTGGGCTGACAGATGAACCAGAAAGTGATTTTCCACATATTCATCTGTTACATACCTGATATAGAGGAATTATTTCTTTTTCCCTAGCTGCTTTTAAAGACTTCGACAGACTTTGAAGGGAAGGCAAAGCCAGGCACAGACCCACTTCAATACAACAGGTGACAGCAACTGAGAAGTATTTTTGATGACCAGATATTGAAAAGTATCTTTCTCCTTGCACAGAACTCACACTTTGAAGGTTTTGCCTGTGGTTCAGTGAGTCAATCTTTTAATTAACTGAAGGGACTCTGCACACCTAAAAGCATACCCATAAAGAGAAGACTTGATACTGCAAACCACAGCTGGATCTGACTCCCTTAGCTTAACCCTGCGTTAGATAAATGTGATGTACTGGCTTGGCCTCTGCATACAGCCAGGAATGAACACAAGCCCCAGACTCCAGAAGAATCCAATTGCAAGGCTTGGGCCAGGAGCTGCTCTTCACTGCTGTGCCTGTTCATCACACAGAATCATGGAATCCTCCTTCAAAATTTTAGCCTCAGGAAATTTAACTGAGAAATAATTTACAAGCACAGCAAATGAAAAGCAAACAGAAACTGCTGGACTTGGGCCTTGGTTCTGCATTTTTATGAATTTGATTGAAGCAATCAAGAGACGAGGAGATGAAACACGTTTTTGAAGTGATTTAAATCCCTTTTGCTATACCATGCACACTAAATTATTGCTTCTTAACGAGAACAAAATATTCTTTTATCATTCAATACATAGGTGTCAACTTAGATCGATATACCATCAAAGGCAACCAAAAGAATAATCGTATGTTACACTAAGTATGCAAAGGACATATTAAAAAGTGCATGTTTAAAAGTTCACAAAAGCTTTCTTACAGGCAAAACTATTAAAAATGTCACTCATCAGACCCCATAGATGCATCAGAACTCATAGACTGGGTTCTGATTTGCAAAAATCAAACCTCAAAATAGATCTGGGCCTGACACAATTTCCTGTTAGTCATATCAGAGATGCAAGCAAACAGAAACTGACCTTAAGAGCAGGACATTAAGGTGTGATTACTCTTCTCTTAACCTCCCGTATCACTACAATAACAATACAGTTAGAGAGCTGAAATTAACAGTAAAACCAAGCAGGCCTATCCTCTTTTCCCCCTACCAACTAAGTAAACAACAGCTTCTTCTCCTCCTGAAGTTTAAGTGTTTGAGTTAATCCCATTAAACCTCCTCCCTTGTCACTTATTGGTTTAGTTATTACCTAAGACTTGGTATTGTGCAAGAGTTAACAAAGCATGGTTAATTTAACACACAGGCACTCTCTATAATTTTATTTACTTGTCAAAGAAGCTCCTGCAAGATGCTCTTGTTTATAAATAGAGCCAAACATTAGCTAAATGGGTGCATAAATATTTATATTTTGGTGCATTAATTAAGCTTCTAAGTTATTTGTATGAATCAAACAGAAATGAGATGCTGACTGAAAAACCCTGCACAGAAAATCCTCCCCATCACCAATCCCTCATCCTAGGTCCTTCCTGAGGAAAGGCATATAGAGGGTGTAACCCCAAGGACTGTCAGATAACCTATTGGAGGTAATCTTCATTCCCAGCCAACAAGAGGCTAAATTTCAAAGTATCTCCAGGAGGGAGGGATGTTTATTAACACTGGTTTGCAGCCTGCTCTATGGTTAAACCTTTGACACTCACAGAGACCAGCTGGGCACAGTGGTAATAACTAGCTCATTGCTTCATTTCAAATGAGGAAAGATGCAGCTTCGTTTCCTGCCTCTCTACCTTGCAGTGCAGAAGAGCATTCCAACACCAAGCAGTGTTACAGCACCAGCTGCTACTTGCTAAAGTCAATCTAGCCTGGATCATAAATGTCTCCCCAAGGCCTATGGCCTCTTGTAAGCAAATAGGTTGTGTCAGCAAATCTAAAGTTATTTATTTATTTAGGGGAAGAGAAAATATTTTGCCCACCAAGTACTTTAGTGAATAAAGATTTCCCAATGGAAGCTAGTGCTCGGGGTCTGCAGTCAGGAGCTGACTCTAAACTCCTAAGCACATTAAGAGATCTCTAACTGCCTCTGAACTCGTGAGCTCTCTCTCTTCAGGGCCTTCAAGGAACCCGGGAAACAAGATGCTTTTGTTTAGTGAATTAGTAGCATTTGTGCTGGGAATATTTCACTTTACATTCAGTAAAAGAAATTTTGGAAAATCTAGTGCTATATTTCCCAGAAAGGCCAAGGATGCAGGGGATGACTTAGAAAGCGAGCAACACTAACTGCTGAAATTAAAAGAAACTACTCCAGACTGAAGTAGTAGCACATGTCATGAAAGGTCTGAGGATGTCAGGACCTGCCTAGAGTGCTGTAGCTATGTCATTAATAAAAACATACTTAAATGCTTTAGCCTAGAATGAAATGGTAGAAAGGAGTCACATTGGACTTGTATATGATGCTAAATCCATCAATACCTGTTCATAAATAACAGTATAAAATACATAAATGCATATCCAAGTGAGTGCTTAGATATGCATGGCATAGAAAAGCTCCTTGACCATGTATTACAATGTCAGGCATCCTATAGGACTCAGATCACCATCACATCACCTTTTTGTTTGGCTACTGCTAACATGCAAAAAGGTACCTTCTGCTTATATGGCCCAGAATGGCACATTTTTTTCTTATTTTCATAAATTAAAAGAGGGTTTTCTGATTGTTTGGGGTGGTTTTGTGCTATATCAAACAAAACTTGTTAATCCTGTTCTATTGCAAGACTTCCAGGAGGTTCCACGGGCAGCACTAAGGAAGCTATGCTGAAAGCTTTGCCTACAGCCTTTCTTTACCCCCAGTCACAGTGAGTCACTGGGAGAACAAAAGATGTAAAAATTTGATTTAATAATTTGGAAAAATATTCAACAATAAATTCCTACTGAGCACACATCAGACAGAATAAGACTTGTCAGTGCTCAGAACTCAGGCATGGGCCTTTCAGACAGAAATCTTTCAGCTGCTCTATTGGGGTTTTGTGGATTCTTTTTACTTTTGGGGGAGAGGTAGAGGGATAAAAAGACAAATACAGTAAGAATTAAAAATATTTCATAAAAGCCCCAGACTGCCCTTTGATTATCCCCTGATGCCAAAGGGTACGTCTGCAATGTCAAGGGTAAACAGATGTGCTTGTGCTTCAAGCAGGATAAATGGGGGCCAGCTGGGAGCCAGAAGCTACAGAGTTCCTTTAGCACAGCACTGTGCCAACATACACAGCTGACATATCTGGGTGGCTGGAACAACCCCATAACTGTCTACACTAGGTTGTGCTGAACCTAAAACTGAAATAAACCCCTTGGTTTGATTATTCTTTGCTGGCACTTTCAGTAGACTAACTTCAGAAATACATCATCGCTTCTGCCTGAGCTCTTCCTCTTGTCAGCATGTGTTAGAAAGCCTCTTAGTCCTCCCTAGAGTTAACTAATTCTGCCTAATTTTACTTTTGTAAAGGTTTTCACACTTCAGTATGTCCCAGCATCTACACCAGGTGATGCTGCAAGCTACAATGCTCTTGCTAGCCCAGAAAGGTAAAACTGAGGAGCCTCCCAAGGTACGGGCTCCTGTGTTGGATGTGCTGTACTGACACAGATGCTGCAACGCCAAGGCCAGATTGAAAAACAGATCATTATTTGGTTGCTTCTGTTCTAAATTAACACGAGGTTCTCACCAGCTGCAGTGCCTCAGCCACACAGAACTCTCTCAGAGGCACTGCAGAGTTACACTCAATGAGTTTTTTCCTCCAGCCATGAGTTCTCCTGCCATGGCCTCTTCAAATGGCCTCCACTGTGGCTATCAGAGAGGCAGCAAACAGAGGGAGGAACTGGGATGGAGGGAAGACAGGCAGTGGAATACTTCTGACAAGCCTGAGGATGACAGGTGGTGTAGTGATGATTTACCATCTCAGCTGAAATTATTTCCTCAGGCAATCAGATCCTGGGGCAAGCTGCAGGAAAGCTCAATAGTTACTGACCCCTAAATCTGTGAGGTCCTACTCATTCCAGCATTTGGTCCCAGACACTTCTGATTTCTTTGGTTGCTTCCTGATAATACTCTGATGACTTCATCATGTTTATGCAGATCTCTAATTAACCAGAGCTCCCCATCCGCCTCCCTCAACAAACACTCTTAATTCAGCTTCTGAATTTCAGTCCCACTGATAGACAAGAGATAAATTTATAATCACTTATTCTGTTTGGAAGGGATGATGTAGGTGGTAAATGGGAGACAAGTAAAACGAAGACAGCAGCACCAGAATTCTGGGACAAAGAGGACTAAAGCTCCACAGGATTCAAGAGGTCCAGGTTGCAGCTGCTCTTTGTGGGCTCATTACCAAGGAGTTCCCAACCAAGAAGCCCAGCCCAAGCAAGGTGGCACAGGGTAGCAAAACCAAGTGCCCTCCATGGGAGGCCAGAAAGCAAACATATTTCATAAGATAAGCTGATAAAACAGTACTTGGCACTTGTACTATCTGCCACGCAATGTATACGTAAGAAAGCAAAGTCTGCCATGGAACATACTCATGTCATTGGAGTTACATTGTTTTCAGAGGAGTGGGAAAACACCCCAACAGGGTTTTTATTTCTTAGCTAGAAAGTACACATGATCTCTTGCCTAGGAGCTCTGCACTGGTCCTCAGTTTGACCTGTGAAGAAATGCTTACATTGTGCAGCTGCTGCAGCACATAGGACAGACAGAAGCATCCATGGGAATCATTAACTCCTTCTTCCACAACATGAGTAGCACCCAGTCAAACAGGAAGCAAGCAGCAGAGCCACAGATTACAGAAATATCTTCCCCCTCCATCCAGGTAGAATTCCTTAAAGCAGCATTATTTTGGATCTCTGAACTAACATTACCCATGAATTAACAATTCACTGAATCTACTGAACCTTTATAAAGTTCCAACTAATGCATAAAAATAACATGAGTGCCTGCTCTGCAAATGAAGGTTCACACATTGGGAACCTGGCCTTGTGTTGTTTTCGCACATGATCATTTGCTCGTTTTCCACTTAACACCACCACTGTGCCTTTTCTGAGGATTGTTATTGTGAATATGGGTGAAGAATGGCCTCCTGTAGGTTCTCTCTCTGTAGAAAATAGTATTGTTAATAAATCATATTCTCGATAGGTGTAATATTTAAAACCTACCTTGAAAGGAGAGCTACTAAACTCTTTCCACATCTTAATTTTCATTCAAAGTCTCAAATTACATACTTAGAAAGCAATTCTTTATAGGCAGCTTGAAAGCCAAACACATTAAGCTTGAAGGTTATAAAGCTACTGGCAATGTTACTTCACTTTCAGTATCCTTGCTGCTTTGAGAGTACATTTGCAGTAGCTGTTTCTGACAGATTCACTGGCTCTTTTTAGCTGAACATTTGGGGTTTGTATCTGGAGAAAAACATCCACATAAAAGAATCCCACTTTCACATATGAAAACTGCTTTACAGTGAATAACACCTTACATAATGATTAAATACATAGAGTTATTTCTTATCTTACAAGAAGTCTTCAGAAATCTGTTTTGAGTCATGTGTTGGTTTGGAGTTTTATTAATTTACCGTTATGGGACTAATCTCATTATGAGATAAAGAGAGAACTCCCCTAACACTAAAGTTATAAAACAAAAGTTATGAATAATATCATACTGATATTCCACTTAGATATACAAATTCCAGTGGTTAAAATGTACAAGGATACAAGCAGCAGTTGAATAAAATCAACTTACCTAACTTTGATATTTAGTGACATAATTTTCTGAGATCTATCAAGACTAGTTATTATGTCTTAATTTTTTTAAATTGCTTCTTTCAATGCATAACTAACAGACTAGAAAGAGACTGCGTGAATTACACTGAGCTATGAGCAATGATCTGTCCCTGGGAGCACGTGTGCATGTTTGTATTTCACTTGTAGCTTCAAAGGATAATCAAGCTCTAAATACTGTGGAGAAAAACCTTTGCAAAGGTGCAATCAAACGAGCCATGCTGCTGAAAATAACAACTTTGCAGCCTTAGCCAGGATTTGAAATGTCTTAGAACTACAGCAGGAAAAACACAGTCATGGTGAAGAAGCCTACGAAATAACCAGCTGCTGATTGAGACAGGTGTACATTTTCAGGTCAGAAACCCTGTGAGCCGTCACAAATGGGTGGTCTCCATTCCAGGTTATAATATTATTCTGTTAATTGTCTCTGGTATTTTATCCGTTCTAAAAGAAAGAAAGGAACACATTGAAAACTGTTCTGCAAAACTCACAGGAAGCTTAACGGAAACAAGAGTGAAATACCAGCAGCAATTGCTACAACAAGAAATCCTGTCCTCCCTCAAGAAAGGGCTCCTCACTTTGTTCAATCATCAGTAGTAGGTTATTTTAAATACCTTCATCAGCTTATAGATGATGGTATTTAAAACCTGTGATGAGACTGCCTATAACAGTTGGAGCTGGTTGATGCAAGTGAAGCCCCTCCTGACCATGTTTTGATACTGACAGGCTCGCATTATGTTTACAAAGTTCCTGCAAAATCATAGGAGGTGCATGACTGTAACATCTTCCTGATGTTACCTCATTAATCTATTAAACTTTAATTTAGTAAAATTAAACAGATTATTCTTAACAATAAACTAATTTCTTGTGTCAGCTGTAAAGTAACAATAACAAAAAGTTACCTTTTGTAAACAATTGCTTTTTCTTTCTGCTTGAAGCAACTGTATGTTGGAGAGACACAGGTTTTGTCAGAATGGTATTTCAAAAGTTTTATTTCAAATAAATAATAATAATAATAAAAAGAATAAAAAGGCCAAAGAAGCAGAATAATCCAGTTCAGACAAAGGATCGCTAACCTGCAGGAATGGCTCCAGTGGGATTTAAATGCCAAGGCTGTTAGTGTCCACATCACAAAGGTCTCTGAATGTACTGATCCTATTTTATTTCAGCAGAAGACAGCACCTGACTGCCCAATTTGTGCATAATTTGTTCTCAAGAAGTCCAAAGAACACAGTCTAACGGCAGCTTCGGATCTGTGCTGAATATTTTAAGCCACGAAAGTCACACTAGAGTTCCAGCTGCATTTGCAATGAAGATGATCTAACAGCTTAACTTGCACACCTCCATTTGCTTGCAAGAGTTCTCTCTAGCACATCAACATCATTATTACTGGATAGATTTTACTCCATGTGGCAGCTGCAACCATCTCAATATCTTACCCTCAAGGAGGGAGACCACTCACACCTTGCACAATAGGCCCAGGACTACTAATCTGAAAGTAACTGCAGATACTACATCATCATGTCAGTTACAAATTGATATGCTAACAAACAGCATGATGTCAGCTATACTCACACTGTATTTCCATTTTGCTTCAGAATCGTGACAAATGAACAAGCAGAGACTCAAGCATGATACAATGATGTTAGAATAGTTCAGAAACTTAGAACTTCTTATTTATGCTTTCATTGGCTCTTGATTCATCATTTAAATTGAGTACAAAGGGAATTTCACCCAGCACACACACCAAACCCAATATTCCATGTGAACACTGACTATTACTGATGCATGCTCAGAGCTTCTCGGAAAGGGACGAATTAAAAGTATTACATATATATTGTATTAAGCTTCCAGAGCTGTGGTTATGATGATAAAGCAACATTCCGGTTAAGTTCTTCTGAGCAAATTGAAAAAACTGACCTTTCATTTTTTTACAGTAGCATTCTTCTTGGATCCAGGACAGACATCTGAAAGAGCCTCCTATGGGGAGATATAATGCACTCTTGAACTTGCCAGAATATGTGCCTCTGTGAGCAGTGATAAAAGGTCAGTATGTAGCATGGCATCGCACGGAATGAGCAATGACATGAGAAAGTAAGATGTAGCAAAACTTTATTGTATAGTCTAGGGAATCTTCTAACCAAGTGGCTATAGCTCAAGAGAATATATACCTTCCACATCTGAAAAAGCCATTTTTGAGCTGTTCTCTTGCAAACAGAAGTATGTTCCTGATTTCTACATATTACAGTTGCTCACTTGTAAAGGGATTACATCATGAAATGGGTCTAAGCAAATCAAAATAGCATTTTAACAAAGAGTAGAACCTGAAAAAAAGAGCACTGAGACACACTGAAGAGTACTGAAGGTCATAACGTCTTTAGGCACAAGAGAACATTTGAATTTTGATCAGCTGTAATTTTACACCTGAGGTCTAGTACAACTAGCTATTTAATTCTAACAACTGAGAAAATAGTTCAAACATGCAGTGTAACTAATCTCTAAACCTTAGAGATGTAAAATCAGAGGTAACATATCTTGGAGAGCAGCTGTATCTAGAGAATATAGGAATACTAAGTAAATGTGTTGAGGATCTCCAGAAACACACTGTAATTGAAGCCACCCTACAACACAGACACATACACACATTTCCGATGAATTTTACACATCTATAAAGATTACAGTGAGTAAAACTCAACATTAATATCTCATTCTCCAAGTATTCTTCTGTTTCCTGTTCAACACCATACACATTTTATACTCTTTCCTTGATTCAGTGGCGTGTAGTAGGAAAAGGCTTGAGGCAGATGCTTTACAACTAATCTACCCACTTGTGGGGACTTTGTTTCCTTCTTTCTTTAGTGACCTAATTAATGAACATACGCCTTAAGTGCTCTTCAAAAGCAATTTTTCATGCTGCTAAGCCAAAGCATTGACTTTATTCATGAATGTCACAAGAAGTGGAAAGCTCTGAGGATTCTCCAGCAAGATGAGATGTTTTATTTGCAAATTAATAATGCAGATTGCTTCAATAGACACCAAAGCTAAGGGCTGAGAATTAGCATCACCCTTCTATTTGTTCCAATACATACAATAATGGGCTTAGAGAGGAGTTCATCTTAACAGGTTTAGCAAAAGGAGAGATTAAAATCCACCCTCTAAGTAAAATGTCCTGAAATGGTCCCATCTCACTTTATTAAGTATTCCTTGTTGGAGACAGGCACAGATTTAGCATTATCTTCACAGCACCCAAACTCCATCTTTTTCATGATTTTTAGCTCTTTTCTGCTTCCCTGCTGTTCTGGAAGGTGATTTCTTTAACTGCAGAAGTGATTTGCCTCCATTCAAAACTGCCTCCACATACTGGGTTTGCAGCTTATTGTATCTAGTTCTGCACGGTAAATCTAGAATTCCTGCCTCAAAAAGTCATTAAACCTCAAACTAAGGTGGGGAGGCAAAGATTCATTAATCATAAATCTTCATAATTCAGGATTTTAAGACCTTCAACATCTCCTGATTGTCTCTTCAATTTTACAGCTTTTCTCCTGAAGGTTTGTACTAACATTAAAGAAAACTGCACAACTACCTGTATATCTTTTATTTCTTTCTGCAAGGTTCAGTGGTTCTACATTTTACAAACACTGTAAAGATGTCTCTGCAATTGCTGACAACTGCAGCAGCAGAATGAGTGTTTAGTGAAGATTGTTAGCAGTTGTTTTTCTTCTGTGTCTATTGCTTCACCTTTAGCATGCAACTCCCTGAAAGATTCCTCATTACCTAGGTTTCTTCGCCTCACCTCAGATTTTCTTCTTGGTTTTGCATTCACTCAGGCTAAGAACCCCTTTGCTCTCAATGAGGTGTTCAATATCCCTCAACTTCATACTGGGTTTCAGCCACCTACAATAAAATATTTCCATAAAAGAGCTTTCAGTTACTGTCTTCTGTCTCCTTTTTTCATCCAAATAACTATAACTTGATCATCAGGATATGCATCCAGGGTTTTTTTTTATTTCCTCTTACTATAGCCTTAGCCTGGATTTTTGCCTTTCTGCAATCAATATCTCCAATGTATCCTCACTTCCCATCTTCCACACTGGCATTCTTCAACATGCTTTAGAACAACTCCTATTCTGCTTTCTATTTCACTCCGGCTGTCATCTAGATAGCCGTGATTTTTCACTGTCTGTCCTGGCACATTTGATGGATTCTCAGTACAGTTTCTGTCTCCTATATGTCCTAGATATCTTTAATTACTTACTTCTCTGTTTAATTTGCACTCTCTGGGATAGATTATATTCTCGGCTACATCTGTATAAATCACAAATACGTGAACGGAAATGAGCACATTTGTGCAGATGTAAAAGTGGTAGAAATGAGAGCAGAATATGGACTAAAGAATTAACACCTCATTATTTCTGTACAAATGTAACTGATTAAGAGAAAATTATTAAATGGGTGGTGGTTGTTTTCTGTTCTCTCCACACTTCAATTTGTGATCTCTCTTCTCCTGCTGTCCTGGGGATGCTGCAGCAGCATTTTCTAGCAGAGGTTGCTTAGAAAGACTAGATTTTGAAGCAAAACTAGCTTTTCACTTGTAAGCTAAGTGTGTTTTACTTCAGAACGCACTGGGTACATACCTTGTGCTGTAAAAATTGGGAGTGTTCTTGTGCCTCTGCACAGTACTTGTACACCAGACTTCAGTTTCTGCTGTGTTTTGGGGTTGTTTTGTATGTTTTATTCTTCTACAAATCATCTACAGGGGAAGTTGATGCACTGTAAGGTTGCATGGGAATGAACAAGCTGTTCATTCTGGGGATGTGTTCTTTGTGCTCACAAAACCTATTCTGATAAGAACAGCTGGATGGGCTTTCCTGGGGAATTAGTTGCATTGTATGCAGACAGGCCTTCAATTCACTTGACAGATAGCCACAACTGAAATGTGCTTTAGGAAGTATTAGCAGAAACAATAACAGCTCTTCTCTCAAAACACTCAAGTTTTGTTTCTCAAGCCCAGACATATTAGGCCATCTGGGCAGCCATTAGTTGTGGAATAGTTTAAAGTTTATTTCAATCGCTGCCTCTTGAGTGCGATTTTCTCTCTATAGTAATCATCCCACTCCCCACACCCAACTTGAATCAGGGACAAGCAAAATTCTCCCAAGTAAAATAAAGCTGTGTGTGAAGCATAACAGAACTCAAGCACAGGACAAGTGAAGTAGACTCAGCTTGAAAACCCCTTCAAAGAGAATAGAGAACCCATTAGGAAAAGCTATTTGCAAGCAGCTCACTTTCTCACACACTCAGGCCCACTCAGCAGCCAGGCTACAGCAAAGCAGTGAATCTCCAGTGCTTCTGTGCTGTGTATTCACATCTGTGCTCAAGAGAGGCTGCCAACTTCAATATTGATTGTGCTGTCCAGTCCAAAACACACTATATATGTCACTGATCTGTGCCAGCTGAATAAGCCAATACTGAATATGGGGCAAGTGCCAGAGCTCAATGGCAAGACTGTGAGAGAGGATTGTTAGCTTCTCTCAAATCTTTACTACAAAAGAAAGACTTTTTCTTTGACCAATCCATGTTAGGGGGTGATGGGAAGGAATTTGGTTTTCAGGGGCAGTATCCTGGAGGAAAATCCACAGAATTGTTCATTTTATTAGAAGATGCCCATTTTGTTATGTTTTTGGAAAACAAAAGGAAAAGGCACACAACCCCCACAAACACTCTTTAATATGCTCTATTTGACGTGTCTGGTTTCATTCAAACAATTAAGCTAAGCCTTTCAAGTAACAGAGGTAAGACAACTGTCAAATACATCAAAGGGAGGTCTTTGGGAGAGTATGCAATTTCCATCGCAACTGTCTGTGTGTGTAAGAGAGGTAAGCAATGCTGCTATATGTTCACTGGCATTTTTTACAGGCAGAGTAAAAGGGAAACAGGTACTGAGAAAGGTTCTTCAGCTGCACTCATGCTGCCCATTTAATACTACAGGATAGTAATGACATCACCAAAAGTGGAATCTGATCCATTCTTCTTATATAAGAGTTGGGTTTAGATTAAATGTAAATTGCAGAGGTTTAGACTTTCCATTATGTAATTTAATTGCCATCCTCTCCCTCCTTTACACAGAATAAATATAAATGTCTTTTTGGCTTCTTATTTTGTATCCTTCAGACAGACAAAGCATGGATGAACCTATTAAACACTAGACCTGTTGTGTCCTGGTGAGAGTGAGGGGATCATTTGCTTTGCCTCCTCTGACCTGCTATGGAAAACTATAGCACATTAATAATTTCTGAGCCCAGTCCCAGTGTGAGGTGGGAGCAGAGTAATTTACTGTGTCTGCATTAGGATTTTCCCTCATCAGGCTTTTATACAGCTCAGTGGAAGAAACTAATACCTATAAACTTAACACAAATGTATTTCTGTTGAGGCTACATTGCTCTTACTCAAAAGTGGAAATTAATAAATAAGTCTCCCTTAAATAAGCATCCATCATATAACAAATCCTAAACTCATTCATGCCATAAATTGAACTAATTATAGTAGAGATGTTTCTTCCCTAATACACAACAGATCTGTAAGCACTGAGAGCACAGTGATGCTCATAATCCAAATGCCTATCCAGATTAGCCAAAACAGACAGATTCTTGGATATCATTAGTGGTGAAATGGATTAACCATATGCTGTTACTTTGAGAATAAACCCTCCATCTTTATTCATGATGCACTGTTCCTCTCAAGGCTGTATGAACAGCCATGACTGTATTACACTGACAGCATGTACTTGCTTAGGTGTTGGTGGTACCTCCTAGAATAGAAGGACCAGGTTTGAAGACACTGCAGGGCAGCATTGCATAGGAAATGAAATGGCAGTACATCCCTCCTTACTGGCACGGGTGGGCCGTATTTTCACAGCTGCCTGAATGTGGAAAAGGCTGAAAAGATATCAGCCCCATCCTCTGCCACTGTTTTTTTCCTACATCATCTCTTCACTGTCTCAACACAAGCACTTACAAAGCTAACTACGGGGTAACCTGGATCAGGAGCTACACTGATTCAAGTTTTGGGTGGGCTCTCTTTCTCTCTGCCTCCTACTCCTATTCATCTTTCACTCCCCCACTGGATCTCCTGCTGATGCCCTGATGTTAGTGAGCAGAGCAGTGCCTAGCTACTATAGGTACTCTCCAGGGCACAGAGGTATTTGTCATTTGGTAAAGGGGCAGAACTAATAGGTGATATCAGAGCCCTCTGCAAAATCACTAAAGAGGGGAAGAAGAGCCAAGAGAGGAATTCAGCTCCCTCTCTATCTGATGGGATTCAAAACACACCACACCTGCTTCTAAGAAGAATGCTGTGTCCACTTGACTTGTGCCTGAAAGGAAGAAAAGCAGGAGGTGGCCTCCAGTGCTTTTCTAACAGAAGATTCAGGAGTTCAGAACAGGCAGTTGTATTCCCTGTCATCATAGAGGTTTTTTTTCTTTGCTGAAAACTGTGTCTTGACTGATAATGAATCACGATCACATAGAAAAATACATAACACGGCACTCAGCATAGTATTTAATGTACCTAAAGGGCTAACCTCATCTATTGAACCCACTTGTTTACAGATGCTTTGTGAGACTTAAACGAGTCACTGGCCTACCAGTGCAAGCAAATAGCAGCTTTTCCTATTGAGAACTGGCCAAAACATGCAGAAGACACCAAGGAAATTGATGCTCTATATTCCTCTGTAATTCCCTTTAACACATCATGAATTCTCACACTGTCTAAGACATCCATATTTATTATTGCTCTACTCTACACATTTGATTCTAGTCATGCCATGGTGATGTAGACAACATACTGAAGTGAACATCCAGACCCTGGAAGGTGTTACTCTTACTTTGCTCATTTTGTGGATAGGAAACTCTGACAGTGCTTGCATATCCCAACTGCGGGATACAGAGGTAAGCAGTAAAACCAACAACTTCTCCAAGCAATACTTTTAAGTGCCTCAGTCTGCTTTCAGGTCACTTCTGGCTCAGATATCTTCTTTTTCACAGGAATGTCAAGGCTGTTTACTTCAAATTATGCAGAAGCAAAAATCCCACAAACCCAACAGACCAGTTAAAGCACCATGCCCTAGAACTGCAAGTGGAAGGGAGGTCAGTGGCAGTCAACTTTGTCACCACACACCAAAAGATCTGCAACACACTGTGCTGAGGTATACATCAGCTTGTACCTCTCTAAATAACAGTGGAAATGGTGTGCTTGAAACCCACAGCACAGCAATGCCCATGCAACACATCTGGCTAAAAAGGTAGCTGGCTCTGAAGACCCATCAGAATGACAGCAGTAGATGGACTATCAAATCACAAAGACCTTGAAAGGAACTAACCACAACAGTAAATACTTAGTGGGTTCAGAACGAGTTGAATCCTTTAATCCCTGCCACTTTCCATATTCATAGGTTTTTATTTTGCCTGGTGTTTACACATGGTTTATTCAGTGCTTGCTGAGAGGGAGCATGTAGTGTAAAGGGCCAAGGCCTCATTAGACTTGTCTAAAATTACTGAAAATTCCAACCAGGTCCCCTGGAACAGGGATCTTTCCCCAAACCACAGGGACAATTTCCATGCCAAGTTTCAAACCTAGCAATGTTCCTGTTTAAAAAAAAATGCTTGGAGTATTTTTCACAGAAGGAATTCTGCATACTCTTACCTTTTCCAACAAATGAAAACCAAGGATCTTGCGAGGAAGGGGCAAGAGAAGTTGTCAAGAGACCAAATGCAGTATTATTTAGCTGCTCAAGAAAGCTCTGAAGGTAGAAGGGGGGCTGAACTGGAAACAAATTATAGCTTCAACTCCAGGCACCTTCTTTGAAATTCATAATCCCATTATTTCTCATAATTCAGGCTTTCCATAAACAGACAGGACAACTATTCCTGTACTTATATGAATGTTGCCTCACTCACTGATATCTTTTCAAACCAGGAGGCACCAGTGAATGCCACCATTAGGGCATCAATATTCCATCAATGCCACCAGTGCAAATTCAAAAAAGGAACAACATTCAACTTCCCAAACACCATGGAAATAACTGGGCTTTCTTGTGATATCCATATTTACTACACCTTCATTGGAGTATAACAGACTCCCATGGCTTAATCACCACCTCTAAACATGTTTTCTTTAATGATGCCTCCCAACATGCTTTAGCAATTTTCTATTATTTAAAATGCTGAATGCAAGTGAAACAAATGCATGCATAAGCAAAAACAAACAATGCCACTTCCAGACATCAATACACACTGGCAAATACACAACTGTAATAATGGGCACATTACATATTCCTAATGTTTCTCATTAATCAAATCTTGTTTGTATTAGAAGAAGGAAATAACTGTATCCAAATTAACTTGCCAATATGATAGCCATTAATAATAATGGAGAGCGAAGACTCATAGGATGCAATCATGTTACCAAAGTAATAGTGGTACAGAAATAAAACCTGATATAGTCAATACAAGGAGTGAAACAATGTGTTATCAGTTGCATATATAAAGGGTATTTTGCAGGTTCTTGTTTCTCTAATTATAACTCCTTAGAACTGATGATATCTGTAGCCCACTCAACAGCTCAGAGGGGCAGATAGTCCATAGTGTCACAGTCTTCCTCCCCATTAGCTCATGTTTCAGCACATGGAGACAACCTGCTCCTGCACCTTCTGGAACACTGTCCAGCCTTCCCGGACTCCTTTGCCATGCAGGACACCCCCTCAAGGGACTCTGTTCACCAGACTCCTGAGCAAGGCAAACTCTGTCCTCTAAAATCTACGGTAGCAGCTCTGCTGACTCCCTACTTCTCCGAGAATCAAAAACTCTCATTCCATGGGTGCTACGCCCAACATGGCCTGCAGCCATGACATCACCCACCAGTCCTTCTCTGCTCACAAAGAGGTCCAGCAGAGCATCTTCCCTAGTTGGCTCAGGTAGCTCTTCCACACACTCTAGGAACCTCCTAGACTGCTTCCTCTCTACTATCTTATATTTCCAGTGGACACCTGGTAAATTGGGACTCCCCTATGAGAGAACAAGGGCTGAGACTTTTCCTAGCTGCATATAGAATATTTAGTCTGCCTCTTCGCGCAGGTTGGGTGGTCTACAACGTAAGATGCACTTCAGTTGGGTTATGGATCCCACAACCTTTTCGGTGGTACAAGCCCTAATTTCTATATGACTAGCCTCAGATGCTTCTGTGGTTTCTAACACATTCATAATCCCTGTGTAGAACATATGGAGACAACTTTCATCCGTATCTTTCCTAATGCAACACGAAGATACTTAGCAGCAGAAAAAAAACACCCATTTACTTTATGTAATTTGATTGAGAGTAGAAATAGACCTCATCAGGTATAAAAGGAATAATAATTTTTCATGGCTAACTAAATTTCCAGTCTAGTTTCCTAAGGATACACTGTTTATAAATTCCTTTGGTGTTAGTGTTTGAGTACAGGTCTTTCCCACCAAGTTCTGAATACACTGATCTTAAAACAGTGTGACAGAAGGGTAGGGTGCATCAAAGATAACTTCATCCCAACATGAGAGATGGATGAGGAAAGAGATTTTCTAACTGCCCCTAATAGAATACTAAGTGAGAGGCTGTGGTATGAACACATATATTATTCATGTGCCCAAGGCGCTATGAAAGCTGAAAATGCTTTCACATGGCACAAATCTGTGGGAAACAGAGCCTTGTTATTTTGCTGCTCTGAGAATATTTATTCATTCCAACTTAATTATCAGTGGAGACACTGCAGACTTATCTGTGTTTTCCAGGTCCACATGTGTGATTGTAAGATTTTGGCATTTGGCCTATAGCTGACAGGGGATGCAAGCAATAGGAACAGCCTGATGCAATTGGAGGACTGTTCCCCACCTTGTGACCAATTAGTCCACTTGTTATGATTTAAAAAACAAACAAACCAAAAGACTAAAAACTGGCAAGGTTCTAGCAAGCGTGGTTACCTTAAAAAATACAATTTATAAAGCTTTTTGGGACCTAAGTCCAACTACTCACATGGTTTTCATTGGAGGTAATGCAGCATGTTCCTAACACTTTCAAAACAGAAGATAACTTACTTTGTAGATCTTCCCTGAAGAAAATATGATTATCCCAGCTGGGAAAAAGACAATATAAGTCTCCCACATTACTCTGACACATGATAATCAATGTTTCACACCTATATGAAAAAATATACCAGAGGTCAATACTCGAAACAGTTAGCAGGTGAAGGATCTCGATCAACTGAAGCGAAGATTTTACACAAGGCATAGATATCACTTGGCAGGCCTGTTGCTCTTTAGCTTTCATTCATACTGTCACAGTGGTAAGCAAGAAATGAGGGAGGAAAGTGATGGCACGGAAATACTGTATCAGCTCCAGACACTATGTATTAAGCAGCTGCAGGCAGCTGACAGCATCAAAGATAAGCAGTGTCAAAACAGGTCAGAAAAATCATTTTATAGGAATCGAAGATGTTATTTAAAAATTGGTTTAGTTTATATGAGCTAAATTCTTGTTATCGACCTGTCAAGAAGCCATGTTGCTTAGGAATTCATGAAGGTAGAAGAAACTATAAGCATGTTTTCGTTGTTTGGGGCTTTTTTGATGCTATAAAATTTTAAAAGGAGACATTTCAAAGCAGCCATTAAGAGATAAATTTTGCCACCTTTTCACACCCCAGAACTACTCAAAAGGTAAAATGTGATTAGCACCGCGTAACGGCAAAAGTAAGGCAAAGATGACAACTAGCAGAGCAAAATTCCAGTACAAAAATGCAACAAAAACCCAAAGAAACAGACCAAAACTACATTATGATGTTTATGCCAATAACTAAGACTGCAGGAGTCTGCAGCTTTTCTGTTTGCTTGGCTCAGCAGATGAAGCAAAGATATGAGAATACTTGGTTAGGGTCAGCACTCAAGTGCAGCTTTATTCTCACTCATGATTAAAGGCATTCCCTGACAGGTTGCAGCCCCCTGCTCTGCCTTGGAATTGTTTATTTGCCTGCTGAATATTTTCCCATTTGCATACCATACTTAAATATTGATTTATGCAAAAGGCCAGGCAGATAACTTTTCTATTGCCAGCTGGATGGAAAAGTTGGAAGACATCCCAAACAGACCCTAACACAGGCTTCCATTAATATGAAATGTAACACTATTAACCAAGGAGTCAGAGAATACATCGCATGAAATATGATGCTAAATATCTCACTGTCTAGGGATATGAAGGTTAAACCTCTAAATAGGAGAAAGATTTTAGCAGGGCACACCACATCTTTGATTAAGTGCATTCTGTGCTTTGAAAGAGCAGCCCTCCTGAAACAGTGCACTTTTACTGGACGGAATGCAAACACACACTTGCCAAAGAGAACATTTGCCCAAAATACAGTGCAGAAACATGCAGCTCTATGATTACCAGAGCAGACAAATGCCACTGTTTGCTATTCCTCTGCACAGCTTGCAGAGAATGAAAGTAAAACTGTGATGTAACATGTGAGTCCAAGTTATGCCTAGAGACATGAAAACACCTCCTCTAAGCCTTCAGTACAGAGTCCACATTGAGTACACAAGTCATGGCAACAATGTTCCTTACAATGCAATGTTCCTTGTGCTTTTAGTCAAATAAGACTTGCTTAAAAATATCCATTTTGACATTATAGCTGAAACCTCATCTCTAGTGACAGCAGGCCAGCTGAGGTCATTTCAAGTTGCAGATCTCATTATTTTAACACAGACTATCTTCTGATCAAAAATACCTCAGTGCATACACTTGAATCCTTGATATAACATCAACAAGTTAATAACTATGTTGTCTGAAATACCTAAACCAAAGCTTTACTGTACATTTCACTTGCGGCTGTGCATTTATACAAAACAAACAATAACTGCTGAGAGCCAAGAAAGGGTGTTTATCACTAGGCTAGAGCATCCTAATGTTCTTGTGTGGTCAGGAACATAGGTCCTTTCCCTGGTGGTCTGAAGATCTTGAGAATGATATCTCCTTCAGGATGTATTAATTTACCCATTATACTCTTAAATCATAATCTTTTCCCAAAGCACACTGACCATGAGGACAGGGGCTCCACAGAGTAGGTCATGTAACAACCAGACACAAATGGTTTATATCCCACCACGTGCTGGGCTATGTGGATGGAAGTACTACTGTATGAATAGTGGCAACAGGGCACCCACTTCTACATTTTCTTGGTCTTTCTTAAAAATATGATCATGTTCTCTTACAAAAGCTTGAGATTTATGGTCTTTTGTGTCCACTATTTTTGCTTCGATCAATTTTAAATTATACAGCATGAAAGCTCCAAGAGAACAACTTATAACAAGAGTCAGATGGTAACTGCAGTAACAGGTTTGAGCCCCTTTGCTAAAGAGCAAAGCACATGAAGGAATGTTGCACCCTCTTCCTGGATGTCTCTAGAATTCAAACACTGATATAGAGCACCTTACCCAGCTCTGCTGCTGGAGATCCTTTTGAAGAGCTTTAAAATAAAATGTAATTTGTCATGATTTAAACTAATAACCTTTAATCCTGTGAAATGGGATTTAAACTGTAGAACAGCCTTTCCCCGTCAGGAATTAGACCTGGGGACCTTAGACCCTCTCTGCTGCTCTGACTGCAGCAGAATTTGCCGTGTCCTTACTGAGTGCTTGTTCTTGGTAGCTGCAGACTGAGGCTTTTGCATAGTGAACTTCTTGCCTACTCTGGATCACCTCTTAGACTAAATGTGAAGGTCAGCTTCAACACACCATCATTTCTAGGGCCTAGCTTTTTATAGTCCTGTGTTAAAGGGTCTGGCTCTTTATCTGGAATACCACAGGACCAAACCCTTGGGCATTTTACTTAAATTATTTTAGAAGAAAAAAAATATATATATATTATATTTCTATTAGGAAAAATGCAAACTGAGAAGTCTCACCACCTTGAACTGCTTTCCAAAAATACCTTCTACTATGCGTTTGGTACATTCCCTGAGGGTACAGCCGTCCCACAGAGGATACAATTACTGGAGAGAGGGAAGTAACACTTCCCTCCAGAGCTCCCCACAGAATTTCACCCTGTAGTTTTCCTTCTCTAAGACTTTACTGTGACCAATTATTTTGCAGCCTAAAGAACAACCCTGCCAGCTTTGAGTCCACTTTTATTGATAAATCCCTTTCCTCCCAGAAAATAAAACTCGATCCTGTATATAACTTTGCTTAAGTGGACTGAGATTTCACCTGAACAATTTATCATCCTTCAACAGAAGACAACACCAATCTTATCAGCATGGTTTGGGTGCCAAGAGTTCAATTAGAATAGTTTGTAGCAGGCTGTCTTATTGAAGCTGGGTGACCCGAGGTCAGCACTGATTGCGTATTTATTGATGTGGGTCTGGTCTTGACAGTTGTTTAGAGAAACACAAAAATAAACAGCAAGAACTACACAGAGAAAACAGCTTCAGAGAGAAGCCCATCATAGTGCTGCAAAATAAGCAATTCTTGATTATACCTCATATCCCCTCTAATGAACGATGTTGCTGTATCTCTCTCACACATAGGGACCAAATTTTATATGTATCCCAGATTAGGTTTAGGGAATGTGCTTCCTTTGTTATCTTAAAGCTTCAAAACTATTAAAAGTTACAAATGTTAGCAGATCCCAATACTGGAAGGACTGCTTTAACATTACACTGCTTTAATATTAACAGCACTGCAAAACTAATCCTAAGAAAGTTCTTTCAGTGGTTTTTCTTAATTCTGTCTAATGTGGGTTTTTTTACATGTAAGGGATAAGAACACACAGCTCTTGCGAATTCCAAGATAGCGATCTGTTCAGAAGCCTCAGTGTGACAATGCAACACAGATTACAAATGCCCTGTGCTTCTAAAGCAATTCTAAATTTAAGGAAAAACTCAACATCTCATTGACAAAAAACCCCAAAACAACCCATGCCCAAAAAGGCCTCTTATCAAAAGGAAAGATATTTTTGTTTTATGGTCTAAGAAATCACCTCATAATAGGAAACACTTTTACATGAAATGAAATACAGGAAACAAAAATATGAAGCAAAGCTATAGACTTATTTTAAGATATCCATTCTGGAAACTGTGGTTTTACCACTGACTTAAAGAAGGTCAAGATTTCAGTGTGAATAACTATGCACAAAACCTTTTAATACACTATGACTTTCTAATTGATAACCCATGGAAAACAGAATGGCCTCAAAGTACTTTTTATTAAGCTCCAAAACAGTTCTCTGAAACCAATTATGTTTTCAATGTGTCTTTCTTCTCAGCACCTTTTACCTGAGTCAACTACTTCTAATGATGGAAATCAAAGCTCAAAATCCTTCCTGAAACAACATCACTTGGAGAGAACACATATAAATGAATATTGGATAAACTGTAGGTAGTACATAACAGGTTATCAATGTACTCCAGATATATATAAGCATTCTAACGCAAAAAAAAATCTATTTGCCAATTAAAACTATTACAATGAATGGAAGCCTGTTCCACCATAGGCACAGCAGTAGAGAGATATGTAATAACCAGTTATGCATATAACAAGGAAGTTTATTCATTTATAAGAAATAAACTATTCCAGTAATAGCTAGATACATCCTACTACAGTTTGTCTACATCTAGTCAAAGAATTACATATTCTGAAGTAATTACACTTGAGTGAAACCACATTCAAAACCCTTAACCCCAGTGCCTGAGTACTTCCGGTGGATTTTTTTATTATAATGGATACTTGGAAGCTATAACATCTTTAGCTTTAAATTATTCGAGTGAACAATTACTTATCTGCTGCTCCCACAATGTGGGGATGCATCAACATCCAATATCGATGTTTTGTGAAGGACAACAGAGCAGATAATGTTTAAATCTTTCTTAAAAGCAAATAACTCTGACTTGGCTAATTGTTAAGAGCAGTGATTTCAATTTAATTGAATGGAAATAAAGCAGTTAAGCATTTAAGACTTCAATAACCTTCCTAAAAATCAATGTTTCTTTTAAACTAGCTTTTTAGCCAGGCCTCAGATCTCACAGCTTTATGGAAAACAAAAATTAGTAAGGTTACAATACTTCATGGTTTTCCTTTTCACCCAAGTTCCCTAAAAATCCGTTTAAAAAGATCCTTTTTTTTTTTTGAAAACTTTCCAAACAGTAAAAAAAAAAAAAAAAGAAGAATCAATATTTTGCTGGGGACCAGACTGCACGGAATGATTACTGCTTGCATGCATATGTGTGGCTGTCAAAGAATGACCGATTGCCCAGATGTCTGATGGTCAAGATCAATAGTTTCTTTAAAAGGAGACCGTGGAAGGTATTGGATCCAAATAGTTTATTGGTTTGTGCTCATCCTTTAGTTTAATGGCAGCTCTCAGAGTCACCTCAACCATTATTCTTTAAGTTCACTTTCAAGTAACTTGTTCATCACATGGCCTTTTAAAAATACTCTTAAAAAGCACTATCTCCCTCTCACATAGCTTTTAAAATACGGGCCATGTTACATATTTCAGCATTGAAAAATGGCACTTCTAATCAGTTATTCCATAAGGAAACTTTACAATTTACTTTCAGCCTCTGAAGCTTTACCTCTGTGTTTAGCTACTTGTTGGAAATGTGTTATATTTGCGGTGTTAACTTTAGTCAAAAGAGCTGGTAACCTATTGCTGTTCAGGTAACCATCCAAATACCTGTGGGCCCGTCTCAAAGTTGGGCCAAACTTCAGTTAAGTATAGAGGTCTGGAAAAACATATTCTTCTATTATTATTTGGTCATAATCCAAACAGTCATCAAGTGCAGTAGGTAGCCTTCATTGTTCCATAGTTCATGTAGTTGTTAATTAAGTCAATCTGTGTTTCATAATTGCCTCATAGCTGTATTTTCTAGTTTCTGGCCAATTCAGTTACTCTCTTTACAACATCCCAAGTGTCTTCCCATCCCCTTGCTCCCACCTCCAGTTTTGTAGGGAACCTGGTTTTGCTACAGTAAACTGGGCTGAATTCTGGTCTCAGTTACTCTGGTGATACAACAAAGTGCAGAGGGCAGCCTCCTGCACCCATCATATCTACACACACACAAGGGAAGCCAACAACATCAGTATGGGACTGAGTCCATGATGCCAGAGCCTGCCTCAGGCTTAGGTGCAAGCACACCACGCTCCTCACTGCAATATGGTCTTTTCTGTGTGCATCAGCTGCCAAAACCGGTAAAACCTTTAAGTGACTTCTTGACAAGCTTACTTCACATTTATAATCATGTCTCAAATGTAGAACACACAGCCATCATTAAAACAAAGCTAGGATTAAATACAGCGTCAGAGGCTTGAAGGATTTTTAGCTGTGAGGATTCAACTTCATGACTTGAAACCATGGTGACTGCATGATAGACAAGCTTGTATTCTCTTGCTAGCAGAGAAATTGGTAGATTCAAGACTCAGTACTTTCAGTTTATGTTTATTCATCAGTTGTGGAAGCGGTAGCAAGAAAAGCAGAGAACATCTTGCTACTCAAAAAAGCATGGGAAAAAGTAGCAGCAACTCTTAGACAGAATTTCTTTCTCCTTATCAGCTTAGGAACCACGCATACCTCCTGTTGGCACCATGCTGCACTCTCTGTGTCAATCACTGCTCTGAAACCGCCGCTTTCTCCACCCAGTTATTTGTTTCACACACCATCAAGCCATGCCACTAGGTAAGGAAGTGAAATGCCCACTTTTTGGACAACTGTTTTACACAAGCAGCAGCAAAATACCATTATGGAAGCTGCAGCAAGCAGACATACTGTATGCACTGCTCTGAGCAAGGAAGGCACATAGCAAACTTGATACCAGCTATTCAAACACTGCTTGCAAGTTTCCCACACTATGGAGAAATACAGAGTATACATGTAGTAGTTAAGAAGCTACTATTAAAACCCCAAATTCCAGAAAAAATACCCTGTTACCACATGTATCCTTATGGGCTCCTTCCCAATATGTCCTGTTTGTATTGATGTATTCTCTTCCACATTCAACATCCCATCTAGTTATTCCTGCTCAACTGTACTGCACTGTGGGTCGATAAGTTCTGCAGAACAAGTTTAGCTCTTTGGATGCCAGACAAAACATTGTGTCTTTTTGCACTTCAGAAGATTTAGAATTTGATTCTATGCTAAACCTCAAGCAAAGCCATCCAATTTAACGGTATGTGTTATTACATGGGTATTATATTGTATCTGTTATAGAGATCAGAATGCTGGCTTTACCCTGCTCACGTCATCAGGATACAAGCTATTTTCCTTATGCCAAGTGAATACCACAGATTAGGCTAAATTCCTCACTCGAACTATGTTTAGCATGTCACTTTAATTTGCCATGAATCCTTGCTGCCACAGAAATAGTAAACAGGGACTTTCATATCTGTATCAGGCTGAAAGCTCATCTCTTTTTCAGTCAGCCTGGTTCTCAGTTTTCAGATCTGCCTTCCTACACTGCCACAGAGCACTTGGAGCAGCACAGGGAAGGAATGAATCCTTTCAGTGCCAATGAGAGATGGTTTATATTATTTTTCAGAATAAAACAACCAGCTAACCATGGCTGCAGCTCCGCTGGTGTGAATTACCAACCTGTTAACACCCAAGTGGAAATACTACTTCCACCACAGGCACACTCTAACAATCAGAAGCAAATGAGTTAGCACTTCTTAAGGCAGATATCACCTCGAGATGAATAATGGATAAGTAGACTACTTGTGGATTCCTACTGTATATCCAAAAGCAATGTGGGATTCATTTGCCTGCCTTCTATTGCAGAGCTGGCCACAGGTGGGGTTAGGGCACACTATCTGAATAGAAAAATAAACAGACATATCTTACTTTGCCATAGTTTGTATTTCTATCACCCCAGCACATTATGAGCACTAGTAGCAAAAGTCAAATAAATTACTATTCATGCAAATACTCAGCACAGCAATATCATTTTTCCCTGTGTGAATTTTAGAAGATTTTATTGATATAGCATCATATGGGTTTATGTAAATTAATTAGGGCTCATACTTAGAGTAATACACAAAATAAAGGATGTGCCACTTCCAGAGGTTAGACTTCAATATGAAAACTTGATTTCAGCGTTATTCACTTTCCTTTACTAACACTCCACTTGGCAAGAAAGCGATGCCAATATTCAGGGCTTTTTCTTTTGTCATCATTTTTATCACAATCCCATGAGAAATTTAACAACAATGTTACTATATTAATTTCTTCACTTTTTTTTGCATATGTATTTTGTGTAATACTTCATCAATATGAATAAGCAGACAGTCACTAGAGAAATAAGTACTTTGAGTGCTTTAGCTTCTTCAAAGTGAGTCAGACTAGCTTGGTAGTCCATCACTGTGTTACTCTAAGTGGCATATTGGCACCACTGGCAGGTGCCCTTCCTGTGTCTGGAGCAAATGTCTCTCCCATCAGATAAAAGCAGTTCACTTCAACATAGGGGAAATATGCAGTGTTTATTAAAATAGTGTCAAGTATGCTCCATCAACTGCCAGAGAACAGGTTTATCATCTGAGTGACAAATACTGCTAAGCAGCTGCAAGGGAAAGCTACTCAGATGTTCCCAAAGGAATGCATCTTCTAGCAGTCTGTCCACTCTCATTATAAAAACTGTTCCAGATATTTATACAGAGGACCTAGCTTTTTCCAAAGAAAAAGGCAAAGAAAAGGACAGGTAAATAACGGGAAGGCAGAAAATGGGTTCTGGAAACTACCTACTCCCTACTTCCTTGACATTTTCACAGTAAAGTATTTCAGATGAAATATGCTAAATATCTATTTTTATATAATTTCTTCTTGTTCCTTTCTAGTGACCTCAGAGAGCTTTGTTGCCTGTTCTGTTCTCTCAGTTTCTTGCCACTCATTTCCTTCCCACTTTGCCTCCTGCACCCCCAAAGGGCAAGTGTGGGTGGCAAAAACGAAAGCTGTCATTTCTCTAAGTCTTATTTATTGTGGAGGAGAATTTTGTTATAATTACAGTTAGTGAATTTCTACCTCGAGAAGAACCAAGAACAGTGTACAAGATCAAGCACAGTTCTTGTAGATACATCAAACGAACAAATGTTTCCTGACCATATAACTCAGTCCCTCTCAGTTCGGTACAAGGTCTAGAGGCTTTCATTACTAGAGGAAGAATCAGGCCCAACTATGAGGAAGATGCAGAATTTGGTTCTATACTGGAGAAACTGCATATCAGAAGGAAACAGGTTGATAAAAACCTGTTAATTCCTATTCCATACTCTTTAACGCATAAGGAACAAATCATGAGAACAGCAGTAGTTTCTAGACAGGAGCAAAAGCTGTGGCAAAAGGGAGAAGGAATCTCTCTGAGGGCACAGAAATAACTGGGGAGCTGCTTCATGACTGCCTAAGGGAACTACTACTACTAAGGTTCCCTGTACCTGTATCCTTGCTTTTTATCCAGACCCCCAGGGTAAGGTCTGGGATAGCCCTGAAACCTTCTGTTTGGTCTTAAGTCAAAAAAAGCCCAGTAACAGTCTTCTAGAACTGCAGGAGAAGACTTAATCCAACAGGGTTTTTTTCAGAAAGCCTGAAGAACAAGTTTCAATAAGAATGAGACTTAAAAATCTTTCCCCTAGTAATTAAGATTGATGAATTCTGAACTAGGTAAAGAGCGAAGTAATCTGGTGTCATAACAATCAGTTCTAGCTCTTTTCACCTTCATCTTATTTCAGTCAGGTAACAGTTGAAATCAGTGCAGGCAATCAATAATAATTTCATGTCTGTATAATGTCCTGTAACAGTGAAGAGTCTCCCTCTTTCGCATTTAATTGAACATGTATACTGACTATTTTCTTTGTCAAATGTTTGTTTTCAAACTCCTAAACCAGTTGCATATACAGAATGATTGCATCAGAAATCTCCTTTCATCGGGCCAGATTTGTAAAATGAATTTTAGGTGCTGAGATAAATTTAATTTAGTACAATTCCAAAAGAGAGCATCGCTGCCAAATCTGCTTCAATTTCTTAAATAAAACTAAATTCATGAGCTTGAGTTAATAAACAGGAAGGGAATTGGTGACAGACGGAGGAAGTTTCATGCTAACAGAAGACAGCATGTCAAGAACCCAGCAAACCTCAGCTGACTGTAGCTGAAGCAGTGCTATGTATTCCAGCCCTATATAGGAATGAGAGGGCAAATGAAGTGTTTATATCTAGACAGATAAGGAAACCAAGGTGCAAAGCTGGCAATGTATTTCACAAGGTCACCCAGCAAGCCAACACAGTTGAGAAAACAACCCACATATCTTGGTCCTGTCCCCCCATTAGGCTGTCTACCCAGAATATGCATCTCACACAAAAGCATCCTCTTCCACTCTCTTCCTCCTATAATTTTGTTTAACGACCTGCAACAGTTACAGCATATGTAATTCTCTCTAATATTTACAGCCTCCGGTTAACACAATTGCAACCTATTAAAGTGTGCTATAACCTCACAAAAAAATAAGCTTGTACAAAAAACCTCCTCAGCTTAGTATCCCTAAATCTTAACAAGGAAATGTAATTGTTTGTGGTAGATTTCCATCTCTTCAAAGCATAAAAGAGCCAAACATCAGACAACCATATTTCAGAATGTAGACACACCAAGACAGAGTAAAGCTCCTGCAGCATGAATAAGATGAGGGTCAGGGACCCCAGACACAGTGCTGGAGCCAAATCACAGAGAACAGAAGCCAGCTGCAGAACACACAGCATGTATGTGATGCAGCAGCCTCGCAAGCACCCAAATAAACTAAGTAATAATATTACTATGCAGCACAAACTCAGTATGAAACACTCAACATTGTGAATCCAGCTTCTGTTCAAAACCCTAACAATAAAGCTAAATTGTGAAGAACCTTAAAAGTTAACAAATCCAGTGTTGTGCGAATTAAGATATTCCAGAACTGCAGAAACAGGGCAAAAAGTGTGAGTTATCTCCACTTTCTTATTTTCCATTTTTATCTAAGTGAACAAGGATGCTTATACCAACCTCCTCTCAGATCACAGGAGCGAAGACAAAGCAAAACAGTTAAACAACTACGTTCCAAGACAACTAAGTCTTGACACGTTAAAGCCAGCCTACTCCTGAACATTAATGAACAGCCAGCACAGAGATGCTGAGAACAGTTCTGACATGTTGACTGAACAACCCACCCCAAAAGAAGGGGGCAGATACATTCAAAGTCTGCAACATTTCAAAGGACAGCACTAGATCATGTGCACTATGAGAGAGTAGGAATAGCCAGAACATCCTATCTTGAGGGAAAAACTAACCTGCAGTTGGCTGGGAATACAGTATATGCACAAGAAAAGGTAACACCCATGGGTTGGGAGAAAAGAGACTTTCTCTTAACTTCACAAAGTCGTGGGGTTAACACCCCAGCAGTATTTCCTTTTTCACTCCTTCAGAAACTTGTCATCATTAGTTTCTAGCCATAAGGATTTGAATCTGATTACTCTGAAAATCTTGAAGGACAATGCACTGGTTCAGTGAACACAATTCAATGAAGGACCATTTAATACGCCCCTAGATGTGAAAATGTTTTAGAAGCAGAACTTAATTCACTACAGAAGATGGGTAAACCAGAAACCATGTGAGTTGGAGCAGGCCCATTTACACTGCAATTACGGAGGTATCTCTAACCTTGAAATTCTAAGTGCATTATTCTGCATTCCTTCTACTTCACTTGCTTCCCACTGCCACCACTGCATCTTACTTGTTAATCTGACTGTTTTTTTTTCAACATGTGCTGGTTAGATGTATCACAGATGGTTCTCAATTTGTCATCTTCTATATGGTTTTACCTTCTCAGTCCCTGCTGATTATATTCCCAGCTTTAGGTGTATATGCAGCTTCTTCTCAGGGCTGTCTGTACACTTCATTGATATGCTCTTTACCTATTTGTTGGTCCTTTACTAAAGTAATCTGGGTTTCCTCTCGTGCTCTGAAGCTCCCCACATCACCTTCTGCACTCCACCTTCAAGAGACTTGTGTCTTGACCAGCCTTATTTAATAGATTTTCCTAATGAGATGGCAAAATCCCAAATAAAATACTTCAATGAAATATATGTCTTCCAAATGATGAATTCTTAATGCACTTATCATGTAATATCTGCATGGCTCCTATTACAAGGTTGAGAAAAAACAACTTTGTTGACAGTTAGGGTTCTGTTCTCTGTCCTGATTACAAGCCACATATACATAAACCTACTCTCAGATTTGTGTACACAAGGGAAGACGCTTTGTCTGGCTATTTTATAACCTCTCTTCTTGCAGGAAGGTCAGTGTATGAAGAAGAGCCTCCCACTGTGCTCTTAGCTTAATTACAGAGAGTGAAGAATAAGTTAATGGATGACCTTCTCATGAGATCAGTCATCGCTTGGCCTCCATGAGCTTCATAAAGGATGGGGAAAAACTGTAGCAACTCATAAATGGAGTAATTTAAGACTTCTGTGAAAGGCAAAACCAGTTTTAAACTGCAAAACCTCGTGACAGCTCTTGAGAACTTTCTAATCTGCTTTTATTCTTAAAAGTCCAAAGCTGACCCTGTTTTTTTCCCATCACTTTGTGTTCTTCCTTTTAGATTTCTAATTAGTAATTAAATTGTTTTCATTTCCCTTAATAGCCTGTTCGTTCCCCCAAACCAAATGCAGCTGTCTGCGTGGCAAACACAACCATCTTGACCGGAGCATCAAAACTCAGTGGGCTGCAGAGGCAGGTTTGCACAGATCTGCCTTAGAGTATTACTTCCACTGAAAAGATACTTGTGGAACTGCACAAACCCTTCACCCCAGCAAGTCAGATCAAGTACTCCAGACAGACATGCTATATCCAAGCTGATACTTTAATGACTGGCCAGCTCTCATTTGTCTGTCTTAATACAGCTTGGCTATGAGATCCCATCCTGTTAACTGTTAAGAGCTCTGTGGAAACAGATTCCTTCCTGCAAAACAGATTTTGGTTTGAATGAACTTGTACTTTTCATGAAGGAAATGCTTAAAAACCCCAGACTACTTAGATAAACTTTGGAAATGCAGCTATTTGTAAGAGGAGGTAATTCCTGGTATTTTTTTCCCCCTAATTTTCTGAAGCCCTCAGCTTATTCCATCGTTAGAAAAATGTAACACAATTTGTCATTTAATCACTTGGATTCGTTCTTCCATGTAAGCCTTTTCTATTTATATATGCATCAAATTTTGATGGCAAAAATCTTACAGTAGATTTAAGCTGTTAGCAAAGCTCAGAAATAATACTGTATGCTGATCCAAATGAAAAAGAACCCCAAGTTAAAATCCATAATCAAATATGTTTCATTTAACACACTTCTACCTGCCATACAGATGAAAGAAATAAGTAACCTAATGGGTCAAACTCTCCCAAAACTATCTTTCCCTTGCACAAACTGTGCTCTTCAGATTGGAATGACTCTTTCCCCTGATGATTTTCCAACTTCAACATACATTCGTTTTTCTTTCCCTACGGTATATTTTTATGTCACAGCTAAATTTACCTGCAAGTGATGAAAAGGGTTTCCTTCCATTTGCTTTCTATATACAGCCACCAATCAGAACATGGTGATATGCTTTTGCAGATCTTTTTCAAGAAACTTTGCTAGGGTAGATTAGGCACTTAACCAGATTTTTTCCTGCATCTCCTGCCACGTATCTAGCTACCCTCAAGTCCAATTTAATAGGCACTCAGTGATACCATTAAAAGACCACAAATCCCACAGTATGAGAAAATATAGGATGGCTTTTTTCAGGTATCATTTCTGGAACTGAAGCCTGAAAAAAATTCTCTCATAAGCCAGTCAGTCTCAAAGGAAGGGTACTGAAACTGAATTCAATAGGGAGTCTTTCATGTGAGTTATAAATGAGAAATACTTTTTAGGGAAATTCTGTTTAAAACAATCAGCCTTATTATCAGGGGAGCATATAACTCAGTGGGAAAATAGCACACTAGATTCATTTCGGAAAGATGCACCTTCCATACTCTTTCTCAGCCGCATCAGGACTTGAGATGCTAAGGAGAACATATGAGGCCACACACCCTGAAACTCTCCAACAGTGTTGGGGGAATAGGAAAAAAGCAACAAGAATTAAACAGACCAAATTAAGTACACGTAGGTGGATTACATTAACACTTTCTGACATATCAATAGGTTCTATTTTTTGATGGTGGTGGTACTTTTTATTCTATAAAAACCCTGAATAGCATGTAGGTTGTAGGTGTAAGAGTTTAAAACAGCTGGAACAGGAGCTGAAAATCAAGTCGGGTTTTCACAGGGGGCAAGGGGAACTATTCTGTTGAAAATGCTGGGCCTCTCATGCCCTCCTCATGGTTTTCAATCTGAGGACATATTTCCACAAGAACAGATTTCCCAAGGGCACCATCACACCCGAACTTGTACTGAAACAATAAGGGGAAAGAAAAACCAAAGACCAACAAACACCTACCTACTCTTTAGTAAATGTAGATTATATGATGCCAACCTCATGAAGTTTAACCATGCCAAGTGCAAGGTCCTACACCTGGGTCAGAGCAATCCCAGGGACAAATACAGGTTGGGCAAAAAGGAAATTCATGGTAGTCCTGCAGAGAAGGACTTGGGGGTGTTAGTCAATGAGAAAATGAACATGAGCCAGCAGTGTGCACTCACAGCCCAGAAAGCCAACCGTATCCTGGGCTGCATCAAAAGGAGCGTGACCAGCAGGTCGAAGGAGGTGATCCTGCCCCTCTACTCTGCTCTTGTGAGACCTCACTTGGAGTACTGTGTGCAGTTCTGGTGTCCTCAACATAAAAAGGACATGGAACTGTTGGAACAAGTCCAGAGGAGGGCCATGAGGATGATCAAGGGGCTGGAGCACCTCCCATATGAAGACAGGCTGAGAAAGTTGGGGCTGTTCAGCCTGGAGAAGAGAAGGCTGCGTGGAGACCTCAGAGCAGCCTTCCAGTATCTGAAGGGGGCCTACAGGGATGCTGGAGAGGGACTATTCATTAGGGACTGTAGTGATAGGACAAGGGGTAATGGGTTGAAACTTAAACAGGGGAGTTTTAGACTGGATCTAAGGAAGAAATTCTTTACTGTTAGGGTGCTGAGGCACTGGAATGGGTTGCCCAGGGAGGTTGTGAATGCTCCATCCCTGGCAGTGTTCAAGACCAGGTTGGATGAAGCCTTGGGTGCCATGGTTTAGTGTGAGGTGTCCCTGCCCATGGCAGGGGGTTGGAACTAGATGATCTTGAGGTCCTTTCCAATCCTAACTATCCTATGATTCTATGTAACAGTAAGCAACAACGCAGCACACAGGATAGCTTAAGATGCACCCAATCTTCACAACTCTTAGCCACCTACAATGCTTTATAATGTTTATTACTTTCAAAATGCAGCTTTCCCTCCCTAGTCCATCAAGAAACAAAGATCAAGAAAATAGCACCTGCCATTTTGTCATTGATTCTCTTTAAGAAACTCTGCACTTTATTAATCTCTGTCAAGCATTGGGAAGCAGGCATTCATACATCCCAACAATTGAATCCAACTCCACAGACAGTGCCAATTCTTCTCCAACGCCGGGGTGACATACTGCACTGCTCATAGGTCATCTCATCAGAAGTGAAATTAAGAACTGCCAGACCTATTAAAATTTAAGCTATCCACCTGAATGAGAAGTGCTGCACCCACCACAGGGAACTGGGGTACTAAACAAGCACTGCAACATTTAGAAGCCTGACTTGAAACTCATTTCTACTTAAAGGTTTCCATTTTAATGAACTTGTTTCTGTTTACACAGCAGCATTTCGCTTTGCCATCACAGCACAGCATGGGAAAGTACAGCAGGATAAGCAAACAGAGATCTCTAGTCATGCAATTTAATGTAAGAATAGGGATAATATAGAGCTATATATTGCCCTTACCTATGCATACCACTTCAGTGGCTTTTTCTGCTGGGGTGGGGGTTTAAGTCAATGGGCATTTTGAACTTAAAGGTCAGAAAGTGGGTCAGAATCATAGCTGGATAAATGTGCACAACCAGAAATTAACTCAGATCTTCTCATTCTTCACAGAACATCCAGGGAAGATACAGTTTTGCTAGCAGAGGGCAAAAGAGGCCTGTAGTAAGAAAACCCAGCACCTGAAGCACTGCTGACACCATCTGAACCATATGTTGATCAGAGGCCAAAAGCCTTCTCAGTGGCTCCAAAAAACACATTGTCAGCTATGGGCTGCAGTGAGGAAAGAAACAGGCCTAAAAATGAAGGCAAATGTATTTACAGTCTGCATCTTTCTCTGTAGCTCTCCTGCCTCAGCACAGCCAAAGGTCAACCTCTTCAGCAGACAACGATTAAAAGCAGAAGCTTTTGTCTTTTCAATATAGCCTTAGTGAATGATTTTGCTTGAGAGCAATCTCTGATGCTAGGAGAGGATTTAACTGCAGCTGTGCTGCCAGCTACAGATTCTCTCTTTAACCCAATTCTTCTTTTTTTCTTTTTTCTTTATTAGTCATTCTTTATCTGTTTATTGGCCCAGGGAGTACAAGGCTGGAATTGAATAAGAAACCCAAGGAAGTTTGAGTCTCAGACAATGCTATTTTCTTCTCTTTAGAGGCCAAGCACAAATTCAATTGCTCTCCAGAGTTCCTTAAGACCTCATCCACCTATGAAACCATATTCATCATCTTCATCCCTACATTCTTCTCACCTAACACACTGGTCCTTCAAGTCCTATACCCGATGCTTTTTTCCCCAAAACTTAATGAGACTCAAGAAACCTCAGTAATGTCTTTTTTAAAGTGCAGCAAAACATATAGAAGCAGCTTTTATGTACGTAAATGTGACATTTAGTGTGCATAACAAGAGGATGTAGGGAATACAATTAAGAAGCAATTAAGCAGTAGAAGGAAATTTAAGTGAACCAGAAGCCATATTAAGTTGTTCACAGACCCTGAATCCTTCAATGGGCCTTTGGAATTGATCCAGAAGTGGAAGCTGGGGAAATAACAGGAACATAGAAACAGCCAGCAAATGAACAGCACAGAAGGAAACTCATGCTGACTTTGGGAATGGAAGAAACCAGATACTGGGCTCTCTCAAGAAACCCCATAACACTTGAAGTCCACAGGTAAGATAAGTCTTCACAAGACTAATGCAGAGAAATGCGTTTATATTCATGTAAATAAGAGCTGAATCCCTGAAACACAGGATTCTGCAGATGTGCTCTTACCTTCATTGGTATTGCAAAAAACAGAGAAAAAGGGACCAGCACATTGCCTATCATCATCCTGCTTCTAGAGAGACCTCTTCATAATATGCTTTATCTTAGCACCACCTACACTTCAGTTGCACAAAACCCATCCATCCAGCTTAAATTAGAATGTCCATGGAAGACTTTGCTGATTAAGCTCTAACAAGCTCCAGGGCAATTAATGTACATACTAAAAGCTTTAGGCCTTTGCTAGGGCAATCAGGCATACTGATGTTTTAGCTACTCTAAACAAGCATGAACCCCCTAACATCACGTTGACAGCTGAGACAGACTACAGGTAGTCTCACTGCCTGTTCTTGTAAATGATGATTTTAGTTGTCAATAGATTTTTTTTTCTCCCCATCACATTTTGCCTTCACACACAATTCTGGATGGAGCCTTCCATCCTTGGCAAATTTGTCCAAGCCTGGTTCTGCACTGATATGCTGTGACTGCCTGGAACATATGGGCTAATATAAATACCATAGGATTTGGTTCTGTGACATCTGTATCCACCTTGTCTTCAGCAACTGGGTATTCCCTCCTTGCTCTCTTCAAATGTTTGCTTAATCAGAACACTTAGTCAAAATCTATGGGATTTTAAGTTTATTAATGTAAAAATCTCTCTCAAGCTCAATTTATAGCACATCATCATTTACTGCATTTTAAGCATGATCAACTATTATTCATGCAATCAGAAATGTTTTCCTGATTGCATTTATACAGTTTTCAAACATGTATTATAACTGACCTTATTAAATATGCTGAAGCACCACTTAGACAAAATCACACAAAAGCACAGTTCCTCGACTGAACCTTCAAGTAGCACTTAGAACCATGAATCAGTGCTAATTACTTCACATTCATCATCTCTGAAATTACACTATGGGCAAAAGCTCTCAAACAAACAGCTGTGTAGGTCACAGCTTGGAAACAACTTACTGGGCAACTTAATTGCTCCCCACACACCCCCAGCCTTTTTTGTGTCATCGTCACCTGTGTATCTACTCAGAATTCAAACATACTCCACCAAAATACAGTAAAATGAAGTTATGACTTCTCCATCTGGAATCAGAAGTTCAGGTTCTAAACAGAGCCATGGACCTTACATGCAGAAATTCTGAGACTGCAAGTATTCTCGGTAATTTATTGTCTGCCAACTAGTCTAATGTCATGATTTTATGTGTGTTTATTCTGAGATAAAGCAATCCATTTAACATTCATATGTTCAATAAAAATCAAAAGGAGGAAAAGCCAACAAATTCTTTAAAAACATATGCCCTTTTTCTTCAGTAGGCAGAAATAAATTATAGAACTTGACTGCCCACAACTTTCATCCTTGTACAGTCAATGACCCTTTCAAAACACTTGCCACAAACATCCTTCAAATTCAATCACCGAGTGTTTTAAAACTGCTTTTACTAAAGTGTGAAGTGGCTCCATGTAATTGTGTCTCCCAACTGCTAGCTATTAAGGTCACCCCATGCTGACTCCCAGCAGAAACATTCTGAATTATATGTTTTCCAAGTGACATCAGTTTACATCAGGAAAGAATGCGGTCCACAGCTGGGGTGGTGTTCATTTGGGTTTTAAATATATCAGTATTCATACAGCACTTGAATATTATTTATTAAGTGAATGCTTGAGAACTACAACTGGGGACATTTACTTGAGCATCTAATCAACAATTGGCCTTTGGAAATCAAGATGTGCAAAAAGACCATGGTGTCAGTGGATGGAAAGAAACCAAATAAATAATAACCATCGAAATAGCCTTTCAGACAGTAAAAACATGCTGTTGTTGCTTGAAGGCTGTGCCCAAATCTGAGGAACCAAATATGTGGATGTCAGGGTGATGTATGAAGACCTTGATTTGAGAGATGGAGTACCAGCCACTCATTTTCTCATTAAATGGCACACAGGAGTCTAAGAGCTTCTACTAATCATAGTCCCACAGAGCAACTACTCTTTTCCCTTTCCTTACCAAGCAAGGCAATCATGAAGACACCCTCTTAAGTTTGGACAAAGGTGAAAGACTTTGGTGAGAACAGTTCTTGGAGAATACAGAAATGGTTTGTACAAGGTGTCACCCTTCCTTCTGACAAGGGGCTAGGACACAAACAAAAAGCTACACCCCAAATGACTATCACAATGGGCTGACTACTGACACATATGTTTCTCCATAGAAATCTTTCCGGATTTTACAGTGCACAAAGAATAGAGGTAGAGGAAAACTGAGCATACTTATGCAATGTATTTCAACTGTATACCCTGTACAAGCCCCCTATACTTGGGTCAGACTGAGCATTGCTACAGATGCATGAAGACAGCAGGATGAAACACCTTCCTCCTTCTGAGCAGCTTAATTTCTCTTTATGCTGCACTGCTGTCTGAAAGTTCCATCTGTTTTGGGGCTGAAACTGTAAGGTGGTGATACTAAGTCTGGAATACTTAGCCAAGCTATTAACTCCCTATAAGGATCCACCCAAGCCTCAGCTATTCCTAAAAGTGGTGTCATTTACTTCTGCCCAAAAAATCCCTCCCTTCTTCTCTTTGCTGCCAAAACCAGAGGAGCTGGCACATATCACAGCTGCCACCAGCACCACTGCAGACTCCTGTTAAGATGTGTTTTCCTTGCTTCCAGAGGTTTACTCATCTCCTTAAAGACACCAGCTTTCTTCCCAGAAATGTGCACAATTTAGGAAGAAACATATTTACTGACTCATTTGTTATAGTGAAGAAAAAAAAAAAACAAAACCAACTTATCCTATGCTGTCAAAAAAGAACAGAATGAGAGAAGATGAATCTGTGGTGTGAGTCCAAGAGAAGATGACTATCTTAATAAAGATACTTGTAAATAGAGAGCTATAATCACAAGTGAAGTACAATGGCAGTGAGGGGGAAGCTGGAAGGGGCTCAGAAAGCTAATTTTACTTTTGCTTCCTCCGTTCTGCTTCAGTTCTTCCTGATTTATAAAATGGGGAAGTGGAAAGGCACTTTGGAATGGACTAGTGAGAAGCAAGACTTTAAAACTGGGGATCACTATTCTGCTTTAAGATTAGAAATAAAACTTAGCTTAAAATGATGAAACATTAAGTTGATTGACAGAGTTATTAATATTCCCACACTACTGTGACTTACATAATGTGATATGTGGCCCTTCTTGCAAAGTAGGAGAATGCTGCACGTCTGATTTATCTTCATAAATGATTTTATCTTTAGCTCTAACAGCAACAGAAACTACCCAAGAGTAATAAAACCGGGCCTGAATGGTACTGAATTCTCACTTCTAAGACAATTCGATAATCAGATGCACGTCTGTTTAAATGGCAATGAACATCATGTAACTAATGCTAAGAGGGCTATAAAAGGAACAGAAAAGCAAAAGGTGAGGAATGAGAACAACAAATTCAAAGCAAGAGGGAGCTGAAGAGGAATAAACCAAATGGCAAGAGATGTTAAAAACCTTAAGAGAGAGAAGACAACTCTACTTTGAAATGTTGGCTTTGCTTGGTGGCACTTACTCAATAAAGAATACACCACGATAATACGCTGCAGTAAAATAAAGAAATCAGGGTTCATAAAATGCATCTTTTTTTGGCATTTTGCTGAAATGGTGAAGTCACCGGTGCATTAAGAAAGGCTTCAAATGAGAGATACCATCTTCCTCCATCACATATAAACCCATTATAGTCTTTTCAGCAGTAATGGAATTCCTCTTATAATTATTCTTCCTCACTTCTGCGTTTCTGTCTATGAAAAGTGTCCCTGAAGAAACAAAGCCAAAGCAGAGTTTTGCCTTCATCACCTTTGGCAATGACAAAGCCTTCACCTTGGTAATATTTTCCTAGCAAAGTTCATTTTAGATTAAGTTAATAACCATAAACAGTTATGTATTCTGTCCTCAGGAAATATGGAGAGAACATAATAAGCTGCTTCAAAGTTGGGGATGCTTTTTCCCCTCAAACTGCAATATGCTTAAAGTGATGCACAGTTAGACTGGTTGGAAACTCTTCATAAAAGACACAAGCAAACAATAAAACCCTTTGATTGAAAGCAATATTTTTGACAATACACTGCTTCTTAAGGACAAGATCTGCTGTACTTAAAAAACGGGAATGTTCCGGTTTGCCAGAGCGTTTGGAAGAAATCTTTCTATTCACTCTTAGAGAAGACTTCATTAAGAAAAAAAGTTTTAGTTTTTACAGAAAGAAAAAGAAGAATATATTTCAGTTGGTTCTAAACATTAATGAAAACAAGGTTTAATGGTTGGAAAGATGATGAGGAGGCAACTCTACAGAGACTTTACTGAAAGGTCCTTATCACATAAGGAAAACACTGCCCAGTATATCACTTGCCACAGTTCAAAAACAAAGGAGACTGCATAGCCATGGTATAATGAGGAATTCTTTCAGTAATCTCTAAGAGAATAAACTAAGAACTCTTCCTCTGACATATTTTGTTCCAATTCTTAAGGCTAAGGGCAGAAGAAGGATTCACTGACAAATATTTAAGGCCAGTGACACTATAAAGACTTGACATATCTAGACCAAGTTCTTTTGAGCAAAAATGCTCCATTACTCCATAGTTACAAAGTTTCTACACAGTATGGACTTACTGCCATTAGCTCTAACACTCCCTGTAACAGACAGACAATGCATAAGAAATAAACGAATTCCAGGTGTTTTTTGTCTAAATTCTAGGTGTTCACTGCCTAAGAGGTTTTATAGAACTTTTCTTTTTAGTGGCTGTATAAGCTGTCTTCTGGATTGTGTTGGGTCCTACCATGGATTCTGCAGAGCAAAAAGCTTTGCTCACCCTTTTGCCCAAGTTACTTGAAAATGTTGCATAAAATTAGTCAGAAAAAGTATCAGAATGCCTTAAATACTAAAAGCACATTTCAAATTAAGGGAAAGGGCTGATTTAGATCTATGGCATCATCTCAGAACCATGTGGCAAGGCACTGAAAATGGATACAAAACAGCTGCCCATTTACTTTGATTTTACCACAATAGAAGTTGGGTTGCTGAAGCTGACAGGCTAAAATTTACTTCAGGTCCAGGCATATACACAAATGGTTTTGATGAAAGGGATGAACTAAGAATGAATGAAGCCAACTATAATAATCACAGCCCAGTTTGAAATGCAGCCTGATGAGCCTGGCACAACAAGGTCATTTGCTTTCTCCAAAGTATCAGAGTTCAGAATTTCAATAAGGGAAAAGTCCTGTTTCTTCCTCCTGCACTGATGCCTTTAAGTTCTCCAAGTGCCAGTAAGCCACACATACAGTAATGAAATATGTTGTTTTATATAATTACCAGAAAATTCATAGACCTAATTTTCTGCTCTATTAAATAGTGCCATGATTATTCAAACCCCAAAGTATTTCATGAGTCTGCATTTTCCAGATTTGCATAAAATCTTACTGTTAAAGTTCTTGAGATACAAGAGACGCTCTGGCCAGTAAATTTTAACTGTGGAAAGTCTATAGGCCCTGATGTGACAATAACTTTCACCGTGTTACTTATAAATTGCAGATAATCATCATAGAACAGTTTGGGTTGGAAGAGACCTTAAAGCTCCTCCAGCTCCAACCCCTGCCACGGGCAGGGACACCTTCCACTGAAGCAGCTTGCTCCAAGCCCCTGTGTCCAACCTGGCCTTGAGCACTGCCAGGGATGGGGCAGGCACAGCTTTTCTAGGCATCATGCCAATATGCTCATTCTATTTTAACAATTCACAGTATGTCTATGACGAAACATTTTCTACATTTTTAATTCAAAACCTTCATCATTTCCACAGGAGACGACCTAAACGATTACAAGGTTTTCAGAAAGAACTGAGCAGAGTAAGGCACAGAGGAGGTTGTTAATTGACCTGCAAACCTAATCCCTAACCAATAATCAATTAAGAAAAGAAGAAGGTAGGAAAAAATTCCAAGAACTCAACTGTTTCTTCAATGCAGTTTATGGCACTGACTCTGGCTTTCAATCTATTGACAGGTTTGATGTTCTTTCCCAAAACATACCTTGTTGTTCCTATACATTTCACACCAGTGGCCAGCTCAGTTCACAGCTCCCTTGGCTTGTCCAGGTCCCACACTGCCCTGGTGCAGCTTGTACCCATCATGGTACAGTGAGAAAAGGATGGTACCTAAAAGTCTTCACTGAGGAATGCCAGGGCAGAGTACACTCAAACCAAGTCACTGCTGTCTAGTACACAGCATGCTTCCCCCTACACTTTCACAGATGCTCAGTAACTTACCAAGTTGCTTAAGTTATTTTTCGTGAAACTGAGAAAATGTTAATAGATTTAGCATTAAAGACCTTTAAATCCATGCCTCCACCTTGGTATTCTTCTGATCACTCCTAATGCTAAGCTATGAACCCTCACACAGGAATGAAACTCACAAGCATCCCATCAAGCTTTCCCGTACTAGAAGTTGGCTCTCACAAAAGGAAAGTTCATTTAGAAAAAGAATTATGAACACCTAAGAAAATATCTAACAGTTCTTAAGTTAGAGACACAGACATGCTACAGAAACAAAGAATTTTGTAAAGCAATGTAAAAAAGGTAATTTCTCCTTGGTTCCACTTTCTGTAACCTGAAGGCAGATGTCTGAAGCAAGACTCAGAACTGCAAAGTCTGTGATTTAAGTTATAATCGGAGCTCTAAATACAAAACTCTAAGTAACTGCTCAGGAGAGGGAAAAAGGAAAACAAGAACTCCAGCAGCTCTTCCAGTGCTTTAATACATGCACTGAAAGGGCATGTATGAAACCAAGTAAATAAATAAGAGGACCTCACAGTTTAACAATTCCTATCACAGAATTCTGAGTCCCTGTGTTGCAAAAGAAACTAAATAGGAGTTATGCCTAAGTAAAAAAAAACAAACAACCCCAAACCAAACACCCCTCCTCCCCCACAAAACAAACCAAAAGTAACAAAAAACACTGCAACCCGACATGGCAAGGAAGAAACTTAACACACAACGCTAGTCCAGAAGCACGTCTCTTGTTAAATTCAAGAGCTCTGGTTTTGCAGCCCTCAGCAGGAAGCTATATCAGCCTTTCATCACAACAAAGATGCACTGTGCATTTGAAATGGTTTTCATTACCCTGAATATATGTTAATCTCCTTAAACATAAAATATATCAAACAAACAGATTCATCCTTACCTCAAAGACAGAGAATACCCAGAGTATACCAAGAAAGTGTTTCAGAGGCTTTAATGTACGAGAAGGGAGACTTAGTGTTCACAAGGTGTTGCTCAGATGGCAATGTCTTTTTATGCTTACTTTTTGTGAAGCTGTTTGCAGGGCAAAAAGCTTCCTTTGCAATGCTTCCTAACAGCTGAGGTTGTCTCAGAATTTGTCAACCCTGTAATAACACAAGGGAAGGAAATTATTTAGTGCTTCATTTTTTTTTCAGCTCCTCATTTCCCTCATTCTATTAATCACCTCTTATGTATGACACGACTGCAAAACCCCCATTTAGACAGCCAAATGAAGCCAAACAATTTTGGCAGACAGACGTTATCAGTCATTTGTGCTTGACACGTTTCCAGTGGGATAGTTCCTTTAAAGTTTTGCTCCTTCAGAGGATTCAGCAAATGAGTGTTTTTTAAACACTATTTGGATCTTATTAAGTGCACTTAATTAGCAGAAATAATGTTACTAAAAAGGACAATTCCTTTTGGTAACATGAGCCAAACCAAATACTATCACCTCTATCACTTAGTGCAGGTACCATTTTAGTTAATTCTTTCATGAATGGTACACACCTTTGATATTGATACCAGGCTTCAAGTCATGTTACATCACTTTAAACAACCATGATTTTTTTTCCTGCTAAAAAGGCATATTATTCATCATACGTTAGTCTCATTTGTGCCTCCATACTCCTATTGAAGTTGGGAAGACTTTGCAATGATCAAGGCCTAGCAACTATGCACATGCTGACTTTACTTTTGTTTATGCCAATAGGTATAATAAGCAGGTTTAGGTGCCCAGTTTCTATGGGGAAAGCCTGCCTGAGGTTATGGCTCAAAGAAACAAGGTCCTTTATCCAAGCAGAAAAGGCTGAATGCCATGCTTTCTTCAGTAGGAAAAAATTACTACTTCTGACTCAGAGAAATCCTTTCCTTCTGGAAACTCAATGAAACCACAGCTTAAAGGTATGCCTCTACACAATGTAAGCAGCAAATTCAGGTAGGAAAGCTTCTTAACTTTATCTACTACACTTTGGTGTAGTAACCTTAAGAGCAAAGTACCTTGAAATTGCATATGGAAGACACAGAACCTGTTTCCCTTTGTCGATTAGTTTGGACATGTGCACACAAAGGAGAAATCAATTTTATTGGCCATGTGGCAGTATTCCTGAGTGAACGGGCATAAAGCAAAGAAAATCTTTAACTATTGTAGGAGACAGGGAGATTCCAAAGGCCCTTAGGAGTCCTAGAGTAGGAACAGAAACACTGGGTATAGTAACTTCCAATGACCAGAGGCTGTAGCCTCCTCTGTATTTCTGTGGCATCCTCAGATTTACTCTTCTGCCCTGTTATGGGAATAATCTACACCCTGTAGGGCTTGCAGCAATATGCTTATATTTGACTAGCAGTTTTCTAAATTGCCCATTGAACAACACACCACAAGGTTGTTTTATACTTTGCATGTAGCAATTACATCAACATTTAAAGTTTAATTACAAGGAAGATAAATACACTTTCAGACATACTGCACAGAAGTTTCCGTGCCATTCTACTGGAAAAACATGCAAATTACTTCAGCTTTCTTGCTGGGTTCTAACAAGATCCTACTTTTAAGAACCTACTTTACATATATATACACACACCCCTCTTAGGTAATTTTACAAGGACTTCTTAATTATCCAGCTGCACCTTCTTTTCTCAGTTCCAGAGAAAGATTTAGAAGGGACCATAATGATGATCCATAGGAATAAGACTGGGCTGGTAAGTCACTTCTCAAGAGCTGCCACTGAAATGTGGAAATTAATTGAGAACAGATCTCCAAATTGCCTCTAGCCCCATAGAAATACACACAATGGGACTAAACAGCTTGTCCATTTTACTGCATCAGCTAAATTCTGTGCTCAACATATTCACTGCAGAAAAAAACCAAACCAGATTTTCACTTATAAATGGCTATAGACCACTTAGAAACACAGCAAAACCACCGTTAATTACATTACTCTATAATTCTACATTAATATTCTTCATCTGTTATCAATGATGTTTATTTGGACATAAAAGATCTAACACTGTTTTTCCAGGAACCACTCGAACAAACTGTTGGAGCTGTCAGTACAGCTCCAGTCATCTTCAGTCAGCAGTCAGGTTATCAGGAATGTGATGCACTGAATGTGCCATATACCTCGTGTGTTACCCTAATATTATTTATGTAATTCACTTTAAAACCACTTTGCCTCACACAGCTTTAACATCAACAAGCCAACCCTATTTCATTCCGTTTTAACTAAACCACAAATGCACGGAAATATTCATCCACACTTTATGCTCTTAGTGAGAAATATTCCAGTTGTTACAGGCAGAATTTCTGCTCAGATAAAATTATTTTTTAAGAAAAGCATAACCCCCAAAAAATTCTCCTGCACTTATTGTGATGTAGTATGATCAGCATGCAATAAAGGACAATAAAATCAAGTTGTTGTCTTCTCTTGTATCCTAGCAGCCAAATGAAGGCCAGAAGCAGTGAAGGTAGAAAAAAAAGATTAACCAGAATAGACTGAGGTTTGTATTTCTCCATCTCTGAGGCAGCAAGTCTTCTAAGTATAGCACTGGGAAGTGGTGGAGTCACCATTCCTGGAGGTATTTAAAAGATGTGTAGATGTGGTGCTCAAGGACATGGTTTAGTGTTGGGCTTGGCAGTGCTGGGTTACCAGTTGGACTCAATCTTAACAGCTTTTCCAATCTAAAGCATGGTTGTAAATGTCTCAATTGCCACAGCAACTGGTTACCGCTGTACTAAAATTCAGGCACCAAAAAACACAAAAGTTCCATTCTAAAGGTCACTGGAGAAGACATTTCTGGGGTGTTGCACAAGATCAGAGTCATCACAGTCAGCACATTTATGGATTACAGGGCAAAATTTGCTTCCCTGGCATTTAACTGTCTCCCTCCTGACATGCTGTAAAGCTTAGCAGAACATAACCCATAACAGACATGAGCACTATTTCACCAACTGGATTACGATGCATGCTGGACACACACTAAGCAATCCTTGTGTTCTTAGAACACCACTACAATCTCCACAAAGTCCTCATGATGGGAAGAAGTGGGAAAGTTTATCTAAAATGCCAAAGCAGGACACATACAGAAGATACAAAACATCTTTCCACAGAACAAATGAAGCTGTGTTCTATCAGCACAGGGCTCTTTTACCTAAGGTATGCACAAACTTCTTTAAGAATAAAGCAATGCCTCCTACCCCAGTTATGGTTTCACTGAAACTGATTTATTTTTAGGAAGAGCTGAAAAATAAAAAAAAATATCACTGAAATCAATTTCTTTTTTTTCCCTCTCTTCAAATTTTTCTGCTCAGAAACTGAACTAGAAGATTCACCTCTGCCACTCAAGCTGACCCTGAGAAGCACTAAGCATCCTTAATTACAAAATAGAACAAGATTTACAATTATTCTGCTTTCCTAGATTAAGTTTATTGAAATGCAGTGCAACAGCAGCAAATGATCCATGGAGAAGTCGTTATGGAAAATGTAAGGACAATAAACTGCTCATGAAGAGAGTGGACTCGGTTACTGGGGTTCAGCTTGCTCTTCTGAACAATACTTGAATAATTCTACAGGCTCTCTATTGTCTATTCCCCCAGCTGCAAACTAGGATAAATGATTCTGTAGCTCAAAAAAATCTTACAACAATGAAATCCATTACTTACAGTCATTCAGATGATACAATGAAAAAGAACACAAGAAAGAAATCTTCTAATACCTTCAGACCAGTGCCCTCAACGGCCAGAGAACAGATCATTCCCTTCACATTGTCATTACACCTAAACCTGATGACTAACCTATTCATTCTGTTCAGCTCCTCAGTAAATTTGGGATTTCTCCCCTGGATAGATTAGCTTGAGGCTGTAATATCCTTGGAACTGTATGGTTTCAAAAGTTTGTTATAAAAACTGCCCTTTCAAAGATGACATTCTTGTCCTGCTGTACCTATATCAATCGTACCATGGCTAGCAGTAGTGCTGCTGAGAGCTGCCTGAGCACAGTACTCTCAACATCTGACCTGTTAGCCTCTCTTTGATCTCCACATTGCTTTTAAGTAAACTATTTAAACTATTGATTCTCTTTCCCACAATCCAATTTTATTTAAACTGAAAATTTAAGAGAACCAAATAACTTTATTGACCATGGAAAGGTTTGCATCTGTAAGGCTGGAAAAAAAAAAAGGCTAGGTTCTGGTGGGCAACCTGCATTCATTTTAATAATTCACTTGTCATTATACACAGCACTTTAAAAAAGGAATTAGATTTATGTAATTGCAGCAGGCAAAAAACATAGGAAAGTGCACGGAGCTTTTAGAGACATTCAAAAGCTATTCAAGATGTTGAAGAGTTGCATTTTGAATGATTTTTACAAGTGCTTTCTGTCTTTTTCATCCATTACATTCAGCATTCAATAACTGTCAGCTTTTCCAAGACTGTTCACAGGGATAGAGATGATACTTCTGTGACTTAAAGAGTTTACTGAGGCATATCTCTTGAATCTAGAAGAGGAAATAACCCAAGGGGATACTTCAGTGTGTTATGCCACATGGAAATTAATCCAAAATGCAGAGTATTTTGAGTAATATTTTCTCGTATGCTTCTAATATCATGCTTTAAAAATATACTTATCTCCACTAAAAAAAAAAAATCTAAATTCTGAGACCAAGTTTCACACTTGTATCTTCTGCTTAGTTTACAGTAACTATCACAGGTACTAGGATTCAAGTGTTGGAACGCGTACAGAACAGTCACTGCAACCAAAGAAAACTTAGAGAGAAGATAGAGGAGGAAGCTTCAAACTGTGAACCAGATGGCTCCCTGAGAAACCTCCCCCTCAAATTTTCCTCCAAGCTATTCTGTCCATTTAGAATGAGGTTTCCCTGTCAAAATAGCAGAGTTCGGAAATACGTACTGTGAAATCAATGCAAAACTTCTGGAGAAATACAACAAAGTGTCTTTTGTCTTCAGGGAATTCCCTTCCCACCTAGTACAGCAGTCTCAGCCTGTTAAGGGTCATGTTGAAATGTTGCTTTCAGATTATGCAACTCAACTCTTCCTCAGAGGTTGTGGGTTTGGTGTTGGGTGATTTTAACTGTTATAGGAAATTGCTTCACACCTTGATCTGACATGGTCTAGTGTGAGGCATCCCTGCCCACGGCAGGGGTTGGAACTAGATGATCTTAAGGTCCTTTCCAACCCAAACCATTCTGTGATTCTATTATACATTTGATACTGGAGAAGATAACAAACTGTTTCAAAATAGTCTTCCCCAAATGTCCTCTGATTATCATCACAAGGACCATTCACTATGACTTTTGCAAAACATCTGCAAATTGTTTGCTTCCAGATATAGCAACCCCACCATCACATAAAAAATACTGTTATGTATCGGCAGACAGTACTTTCAGCACTACCAACTCCAGACACTTGGAGAGTAAGAAAGAAGCTACTAAAAACCAGACGGAATAGTTATTCAAAACAAACAAAAAAAATATAGCATTAAGATAGATAAATAACTTCTGACTGGCAGGTTCTTAACTTCTTCTATGCAGTCTTGAAAAACATGAAAGATGAGATTCAGATACAACCAAATAATTCTAAAAATAGGACACTAAAAATAAAGGAATAGGACACTAACAAGAAATTACCTTCTGCAAATGCCTGATGTTCTTACATACGATATTGTGTCTTTGGGCTCTAAAACTGGCTCTATGCAAATAACTCATCTCCAAAAGCACAGAAAATAGTTTTAGGTACACTCCTCTGAGGCAGAGCATGAGCCCTAAAGTCAAACCACCTGACCTGTGCACCCACTGGTTTCGTTTGATTTAACTTTGGAATCTCTTGAAATGTCCTTGGTTTTGCAATGAATCATATTCAAATGTGCATTTTCATTTGAGCACACTGCTCTATGCTAATTCTTTTCCAGTCGTCTCTAGAAGAACTTCAGAATGGATGTTTCTGACTGTTCAATTTAATTTACATTTAGAACACTACCAAATTATTTTTGCATTTAGTATTTACTTTATGAATACAAACATATCCCCAGACACTCAAACTGATTTTGGAATACACCAGAACGAGGATTTTCAAGAAACGTATTCTAAGCTGTTACTGCTAAAATGTGGTTTTCTTTTCAGGGGGAATTTGACAGATTAAAATAATCTGTTAAAGAACACAGAATGTCCTAATAAGCAGTAAAATACTTCGCAAATGTCATTCTGCACATCAGAAAACCAAACCTCCAAAATTCTCAGCAGCAATTGCATATACTGAATTGTGGAACTCTACTTATTAGACAAAAGGGGGGCTCAATCTGCCAAAACTTACTTTCAAGTTCGTTATGTCAGAAAATTGTTCTTCATGAAGCTAACAAAGCAAAACTCCTGTCACACTGATGAAAATAAAGAAAAAAAATAATAATTTTTAAATTTTTCCTCTTCAGATGGTGTAGGAAGATGGAACATAACCATAAAGCTGCATATTTACAAAGCACATGAACCAAAAGATTGTAACATTTATGAATTCAGTTTTTCACCGTCTTTTTCTTAATAATGTACTTTTTCCAACCCAGCTTCTCATTTCTGATTCATTCTTTTAATTCTTCAGAAATCCATAAAATGCCAAAGATCTTATCTTTTTTCCCCCCAAATGGCATTACCATATAAATGAGGAAAAGCCAGCAGGTATAATCTTTTATTTTAGGATGAAATGAAGTATTATCAGAACAAAGTTGTTACCTAAAGTGCCCAGTAAGTAGCTTGATCATGGACAACACTTTCAAATTAACAACAGCTTGTATAACAATATTACAAAGGATGAGAAGTGACAGTGAAAAATGGTGCAGACCAGATGTTTCATTTTCAGATCCTAAGCGAACAATATTTACCCTCTACGGTAAAGGTGTGCTTTGCCTTCCAAATCTGTGTTCTCCTTAGAGCAATACATTGTCCCTTTTCTAGTCTGTATTTCCATACTCAGAGAGTCCTACTAACAACTTACTATTGCCTCTGGCTTCTCCACATATACAGTGGTTTCAGCTCAGTATTTCTGGGCATACTCAGGTACTTGCTTCTTCCTTCAGTCTACACATGGAAATCATGAATCTGGCATCTTGGAGCTAAAGATACAGTTGTCAGATGGCAATTTGCACTTTAGCTCTTCATATCTGAACCCCATACCTCATGTAATGTCATTTCCCTCTGTGAGGCTGTGTGGAAAAATCAGTATATTTTTTCCATGCCAAGCTCCTTTGTAGATTTCCAGTCAGGAACCCCAAGGGTCACTAGAGTATGACAGAGAAAAGAATGCTCTACTTCTACCCTCTTCACAATGTTTCCTTCTGTGGCCTGCTTGTTTAAGGTATCCTTACTACTGGAAAGGGATGGCTACATTCTCTCTCATCTCCCACTGGCGATTTAAATTTCTTTGTTCTCTTTTGCAAAACAACTATTTATCATCCAAACAGAAGATCACTACTGCATATTGAAGATCAAGATTTATTAGAATCCTAACTTGGCACCAATTTCTTCCATGCTGCCAACTGCCTCTCGAGTACACCAGCTGCATTCATTTCTATTCTGTAAAATCTACAAATCACTTTAGCCACTACTTAGTGACAATTATGTCAGACGATCCCATGAAGCTTCATGTCTATCTATCCACAACTGTTTCTCAAATGGAAAGAAAATCCCAAAACAAGGCAGATTAACATGACCGTTCTCTTTTGAGGACATACAGAACAGAGCTTCCACCTGGTGCAGGTTGTTAAATGCTCATTAAATACTCCTGCTTATTCATAAAGAATTTAGACGTTATGTGTGTGCTGTAATCTTAATGCCCAAAGAAGGAAGAGAGGGGGGAAAGACCAATCAGTTATAGCAAAAGAATCTACAGAACAATTCAGAAGGTCTATGAAGAATGCTTAGCAGAATAAGCAAGAATAAAAACGCACACAACTTGAATGAATCCAAGTGATATCTTCTGCAGCTACAGTAAATGGGGACACAGTTTAATACCTTTGGAATGTCCATGCGTTTTAACTTATACTTAGTGGTCCCTCTATGATTCTATGATTTCCCCAAGCCAAAATGAACAGCTCCTGCTCTGAGACTTTACCCAGGAGCTGGATGTTTTGGTGTCTTTCATGTCTTGAACCACCCTTAATTACCAATGCTGAAAATTTTTGGCCATCTATAGACTATAATTTAAATATTTACTACAGCAGTATCTGAAGAATTGCACATGCAGTTGGTCATAGAAAAATTACAACTTTGCAACCAAAAGACATTGATTTGGTGCCATTTTAATAAGAAAAGTCTTGTTCCATTCAGAAGTGTATGTTACTTTAGCTTACAGTATTGAAAGATCATGTATTGGAAGGTATCTGAATATTGACGTGAAAGGTAGGATTCATCCATGTTAGCTGTCCAGGTTTCCTTTAGTCAACAGGCAGGAGCAGGCACCATTCATCTCATTCTAACACAGATAACCAAATTAGGTTAGATGAACCACATCCCAGGATTAATTGTCTGCTTCACTCCAGTGGCTCCAAAATGAGTCTAGCCAGTTGGTTGAAATACAACTATAGTGTAGCTAGCTCAAGTTAGATGAGATGTATCACATTTAAGTGTATCTATTGCTCTGTTAAAGCATGAAAGATCACCAGCCTGGCAGAATTCTATAATGAAAAATCAAGACTGAAATACCACTGCACTGCTTACTTAGCAGTATGGACACTGACGCCAGTTCACGTGGAGCAGGATTTTCACTACCCCTTCATGACTTGCTCCCTTAAAGCAAGATCTGTCCTCCCCTTCCAAAAAAATGGTAATACTTTATAGGTGACTTTGCCATGCTGAGCCAACATATGGTACTTCAGTTTAATCATGCAGGTGTTCCTGCTGGAACCCTGATTATTTCAGCTCACTGTGGAATGATGAACGGGGAACAGAAGAATAATGAGAAGCAAGTATGGAAAGGAAAGGTCAGGGAAAAGTCTCAGCACTTTCAGCACCTGAGATTTTAGCTTAGAGAAATGAGTGAATTCTGCAGAGTTAGTCATTCACACCGAAAGGAAACCATTTCCTACAGTCCATCTAAAGAACGTATGGGGTGACAGCACAGTGATTTTTGCAAGCCTCACAAACACTGGTGTGTTATCTGTACAGTCCTACAGGAATGGCAAATAACACTATTCCCACTCCAAATGGGTCTGGGCAGCAAGCTGGGGTATGCAGTAATTGAGTGATGTCAACCTGAAGGGACATGAAATAAAAGCTGATTTTCTAAATCCTAGACTTGCAGCTCCCTTGATGGATCCACACTTCCTCTTCGATGTGGTGACACACAGAACATTACAATTGAAATGCCTGCATATTCATCTTCTTTGTGAAAAGTTCCACCCTAAAGGCTCCAAGACAGTGGGATAGACTTCTTTATGCTGATGTGATGGATGGCTTTAACACAGTACATGTGACACCTGTAGCTGCTGCGCCAGCCCTTAGATTAAAACTGTGCTACCCTGACCTGCACTGATATTCTTCACTCCAGTTATGGGTAAGGTAGGTAGATTTTACCTACAGCCTGGTTTCAATTTGGTGTACAGGCTGATTAATCAGGTTGTACGTGGGGGAAACCGGTTTCATTTAGAAAACTTGGTAACACAGTAGCAGCTGTGTTGTACATAAAACAGCATGACTAGGCATGCATCTGTGGGTACATAAGAGCTAAAATAACACCCTTTGGCTTGCATTATAGAAATCAAAACAAGTCACCAGATGATATGACTAATATTATAATGAGGTATTTATATTTATTTGTTATTTAAAATGTTATAATAAGGTATTGTGAACTAAAAGCAGTGCACTGCAATATGGGAAAAAAAAAAACAGAATTTGAATGAATTCAGGTTTTTCCTCATGCAAATTAAGATATTTATCATTTATTTTAAGCCATTTTCCATCATCAGATGTATTGAAAATGAGACAGAAATAGTATAGAGCATACCTGATGAGTTAGTGTGCAGATTCAAGTCCTTCACTGAGTCAGATATGAAAGCAGATGTATGTCTCTGTACACATCAGACAAGCAATATCACAGTAGTGTGGCATTTTCTGATCCCTTTTAAGAGCCATTTATTTTTCCTGGTTTGCAATAACATTTAGCACTTCTCATGCTCCTAACACAGGGATTTGAGAAAGACATCCTCAGCTGCGCAATTTACTTAGCTGCAACCACACACAACAGAGCACGTGCTCCTTTAGGAGCCTGTGACCAGGGTTTAAACTGACTGGTACCTACTTAAACAGTTCTGTTTACTGTTAAATAAAACAAAACACTATAGAACATTATTTCAGAATATAACAACTCAGTTCATCTAAACTTGTGCTTCTCTGCTACCCAGCAAAGCTATAGGAACAGGTTTAATTTATAGTCTTTTAGGACATTGAGTGCTCCTGTGACTACGACTTCTCTCAGCAAGCGAATCTCTCACTAAGCCTGTCAGGGCTCACACCATTACCTTTGCCCAACAAACCATGCTGGAAAGCACTCGTTTTGCCTTCCTCACCTTCAGTCCCATCAGTCATCCAAAGAGCCACGAGTGAGCTCTCTTCCACAAAACTGCCATCGTTTGGCAGCTAAACTCTGTAAAGGCACAGACGGGCTGCTGGAGCGCAGCCACCCTGCTGCCTGCATCCCGACATACCCGCATGTGTCTGCCCTTCACCTGCCATCTGAGTGCTACCAGAGCTGACCACTGACAATGCCATTTCATCAACGCTTGAGAAGTTTCAAATTTGCTCCTTTATTTCCCCTAAAATTCCTAAATATTTGAAAACTTTTGTCAAAGTACAAGTTTACCATGTTGTCTGTTTTCCAGACGGAAAAAAAGTAAACAGAACTGAAACACTTTGCGTGCTCCTCTCTCACAAGTTGTGCCAAGAGAGCTCCGGAGCCTGGAGAACAGCCACACTTGAAAATGGGGCATTTCAAAGGTGCCCATGAAACATTTGGTGGTTCTGAACAAATGCTGATTTTGACAAAAGTACTCTGAACAGTTCAATTCATGACAGAGGAATGAATGCAAACGACTGTGTGGGGAGAAGCCTATTGCGTGTTTGCCACCCACCAATGTTTCGGTATTCAGGCAAGTTTTCAATTGCTAAAGAAATAATTTACATTAAGCTGATTTAAAAATAATAAAGAGACTTTAAATCCCTAAGGAAAAGCATGTTATGAGTGTTGAAGAGAGAAGGGAGCTGCCTCCTGCTTGAAAGTAGCTGGGTAGCTGAATGTGGAGAACATACTCAGAAATACAATGGATCCTGATAAAATAAAGCAAGCATGCACGGCCCTTTAAATCTGCTTAAGAATTCATTAGTTATCCTATAGTAACAATTGTGGCAGGTTTCCTTTTCCCCTTCATTGTCGTGCGATTCTTATTTACACTGCCTGCACTTGAATGTACCTTTGCATTGCCAGAGGAGCCAAAAGAGGCCTCAGAGTAAGGGACAGTTCAGCACCACAGCTATGTAATTTTATTTCCTTGGTTTACTTCTCTGCAGATCTACATTCGGCAAACCTGATTTTCTATGTGGGTCTTCAACTTCTTATCCCCTTATTACTGTGCTCTATTCATCTTGTTTTCCCAGACAGTCAGAATGAGTTTATATGTGTTAGAATAAACCACCTATCAGCTGTTACAGGCTTCTCAGATCATACAGAGTGCAACAACTGTTTCCTCTGGTATTTTCAGCACTCTTCTACATGTATTCTTTGTTTCACTTTCTTTCTGATGACATGTCATTTTAAAAGGTTAAACTGGGACTTCAAAGCAAGCTTTAAAGGGGTTTCAAATGCCAGCTGTCCTTGAAATCAAATCTTTTTCTAGCAGTTCTGAGCAACAAGTGGAAAAGAAGAGTAATGGGAAAATACAGTGATTTCCAGGCTCAATTACACGTAGACTTTTTTTTTCCTATAATGTTTGCTTTGTTCAACATGCCTCCTATGAAAACAGAACCATGGAGAAAGTGATCCAAATTTGAAACACTACTGCTGAATTTTCCCTTTAGAAGGGGATTGCAAGAATTGTCCCAACATCCAGGTAGAAATATTAGCATCATTAAAATATAGAGAATTATACAAGAATTGAAAGAATAAGACCAATAAGCAGGATACATTTATTTTGCCCCTCTCGAACTATTAATATCAGAATGAAGAAACAAAAACAACTGACAAAGGCTGAGAACTCCAAAACACTCTTTTCTATTTGTATATTTGCACACTATTTTTGAGGATCACCTCTGAGTATATGGAGTAGGGGTATTATTTTTAAAGCCTACTTATAATCCATGTGGGTATTCCCACTCAAGGAGTAACCAGAAACAAAACCTCAAGGCTTAGGGGTTAAACGGAATCTTTTCTTCCTTGCTTCATTTGCTGAACCAGCTTGAAACGGTTACATAAAGATGATGCAAATCTCTATCTTTCAGAGATATCTGAAAGAACTGTACTACTACTGCATAAACAGTAAGAAACACAACATCCTAATACTTAAAAGCCATATTTTACATAAGCATCAAGCTTAGAAAATGACAGCCACATCCACCGAGAAAGAACTCCGCATCTCAACTCCCACAGAGCACAGCTCAGCAGGAGTCACATGCATCACAACTGCTCATGCAACCACTCAGCAAGGACAACAAATTTCAGCTATAAGGGACCATCAATAGTTTATGAAGCCTCTGCCTCTTCCTCCCCCCCCCCCCCCGAAAAAGGAAGAAATACTGCTCATGGGTCCTCTAAAGCTGTTTTCCTGTGCCACTTTCTGTAACAGAAAATGATGTTTCCATCAGTCACATCTATCCACACTTATGAAGCTGAAGTAGTCAATGCCATGTGGTTTTGGTTTGGCAGTTATAAAACAGTAAGAGGAGAAAAATCACACCAAATTCATTTGGTTGAACATATCAATATCTGGATCCAAATCACAGACTCACCATATCCTTCAGGTGAGAAGAAACCACAGGAGGCCTCTAGTCCAACCTCCAAGGTAAAGTACAAATACACAGCTGTTTTCATTTGGGTGTTACTGAATGCCCAGTATGCACACAGAGACGGATAATTTTTTAGATGAGTCTGTGATATGCAACAAAGGTTTGGGACTGCCCTAATTTTGCATTACTTTCAAGAATACGACTTGCAGTCATTTGTTTTAAACCTGGTTCTGGCCATGTGGGCTCAATCATCTTGGTACCTGTTCCTAACAGGAGTCAGAAACTGCCACTTGCTTCTTAGAGATGCTTACCCCAGTTCCGATGAACAGGATCTCCCTGGTCTTTCTAACTGCAAAGGTAGTCTTTATGAATGACATGTGAAGTAAATATGTTCTGAAATACATAGTAAAATGGCACAGGCTGGTCAGAAGAGAGGGCAATGTTTATACAGTGCTCTGGGCATTTCCATATCACAAGTTCCTTTTCTTTCATATTATCACATAGGTGATGCTACTTGCCAGGTGACATACATATGAATTTTGATGATACCCTTTTGCAATGCTAACAGAGAGTCCATATTAATCAGGAAAAGAATTATCTATGTGACTCCAGAAAAGTTGGAAATATGCAACAATAATAAAGCACATTACAATTTCAGGAACACAGAGTCTTTGAGTTTTCTGAGCCCCGGAAAAAATATCTGGTTTACTTAATTCTGCACATACAGAATTATTGGAGTTATATCGTCAGACTATTGGCTAATAGCAGGCTTGATTCATCATAGCAGTACTGCAGTATTATGTTTTGTGATTCCATTCATTGCATTATTTCGGTGAAGTTACATTGGCTTAAAACAATGACAATGAATTAGGCTGACAGTATGTGAATTTATTCTGTAGACTGTCTTGTATAGAACTCTGTGGGATACAGAAAAACAAGGCTAGAATTTGAGTTATTTGTATGAATAATTAAATAGAATGCTAAAAAAAATATCATAAATCATTAAGTAAATGCAACAAGAGGAAACAAGGAGTATTACACTTAAGAGCTACCCCAAAATGTAACAGCTGATTTTCAGCAAAAGCTGCTACTCAATGGGTATGCAAACTCATTCACTGTACCCAGTCTTTGTCAGCTCCATAAATCACAACAGATCACATACAACATATTTAAAGTACACAAAGAATTAAATGAGCCCCTGAAAGAGAAATAATCACAAGTTTAGAAACACTGTGGAAACTGATAACATATATATGGAAACTTACGAATCATACCCCATCCCCAGTGGTAATAACAGATGAATGCCTAATTCATTAATCACTGGAAAAGACAGTAGTGTTCCAGAAGAAATGTGTTAGGACTGCTGCATTAATGTTTGCCATGGTGTGAGATTAATGCGTGGCCTACACAATAAGAACCTGGCCAGTGATACTGTCATTTATAAAATGGAACCTTCTTTCTGCCTTCACCTTTTTATTCAACAGCCTGGCCTAGAAATCAAAGCTATAGAGCATGACATTTTTTTTCTGATCCCACAGCATCTTTGGTTTGCTCACAAGCCATAAAACTAGAGTCACAACGCTAACTTCCTGTTTTAAGCAGTATCTTGACAAGGTATCAGTGTAATATTAGCTTTGATCAGTCAGACACAGTCTCCCCCAACAGACACTGGAAGAATGTTCCAAGTGTTTTAGTGGCAATTCTCAAGAGCTGGTCAGTAACTGTTTCTGTATCTGCAGCATTTCTTAACTTGTTCCAATCCCTTCTTTAATACCTATTTGACATGATCCCCATACTTAAGTTTCCATTACAGCAGGGGGTTTGTAATAAGCAGCTAATACATTTCCCACAGGAATCACTGAAAATCTTTCATCACTTGACAGAATTACCACGTGAACGGTAACACACATGTGCAGTGGCTTTCAATAAGTGAAAAACAAAATCATTAATTGAAGTTGCATGAAGAACATACACACAAAAAAGTGAGATTTGGCTGTCCCAAATTTGCTTGCAGCTGGGTCAGCAAAGCCTCAAGTCACAGCAGGCTGAAAGAACTAGGCAGGGCAGCTAGAGCAGGAGCACACTGCAGAGACCCAAATTCTATTATTGGCTCTGCCCTTCACCCAGCAAAATGTCAAAACCTAAAGTTACATCATCCCTCTGCTTCAGATTCCTGAAGGGGAAATGCACTTTGTGACTGCAGAGAAAGCATGAGCTATATGAGTAATGGTTTCCACTGTCATTAAAGGTGTTGCGGACATTTTTACTGCTGTGGACACATTAAGACACCTTTACATCACAGGAACAGTGAGAAAGCCTTCTGGTCCTATCCAAGAATGGCATCGAGAGCCTGATTTTCTACTGACTCATGTAGTTAAGGGGAAGGGGTCATCATCTCAAGTTAGTAAAAGAAAATCTGGTCCCAGTTTTTTGTATTTCATGGAGTAGCTTCACTGAAAAGATCAGTGTTGAATTAAAATACTCCTTAGTCTCTAATGTCAGTCCTTGACCAACTAAATTACATCATCAACTGACATCTTCCACAGACTTCTGTGCTTTAACCTTGTTACTTTCAATGATAAGAACTTAAACATCATAAGACAGGAATAGAACTTAAACATCATAAGACATAGAAATCTGGAGATCAAATTATAAGCCAAGAGGTTTCAAAAAGATAAACTGATTATATGTGGAAGGGGTTTGTTTGCCTTTTATAATATTTATAGTACATCCTACTTACATTTTCAACTATTTCCCAAAACTTTGAAAATTGAAACAAAAATGAAATCTAGATGAGCTGATCTGCCCCTAAGAGTTGCTTATATCCAAGATCAGAGATCTTCAGATACTTGCTAAAACATACAAGAATGATTATAAGCTAAACTTCTCTCTCACATTGAGATGCCAAAGGCCAGTTAAGGTGCACTTCATACAGTATCCAAATTCTGACTCTACAGGCTGTGAGGCAGGACTTGCCATGTAACAAAATGACCACAAGAGTCCTGCAAGGTACCAAGTCTGTAGGATGCTCCCATCTTCCTCTCCCCTTACACAGCAGTAACAATTAACCCGATCACACAGAACATTGGAAGTATCATGAACAGCTTACAAATTAAGAGTGCTAACTTGGTCTCTGAAGCTCCCTTGCTCTGTGACGTAGACATGCTAGTTCCCAGAGGCAGAGGTACAAGCACACTTGGCCTTGACTGGATACAGTCTGCCCCAGGCAGACAGGAGATCACGGAGCCAGCAGCTGACAGAAGTCAGGCAACTCCACTCAACCTCTTGCAGCAGGGTTAGCCTACACCTTGTGGCTTTCTTTGATCTCAGACACAGCCAGAGGGACTTTGTCCAGAACACACTGTGTAAACTTACCATCTACCAGGCACTAGAGCTCAGATGTCTTAGGCAGCAACTGCCGTACAGTGAAACCCCCAGATCGCATTTGTATCTCTACTCACAGGACTTCATAGATAACTACTGAAAAAGCTTAAACTACAGAAACAACCCTTGAACCAGAGACTGAGGTACAGGCATCACCCTTCCAGGTATTCCCTATGTTGCAGTTTGGATTTCCTTTATTTTTTAACTCATTTTAATGAATCAGAGATTGTCATCTAGTGACCTGCATTTAGAAACTCGAGTCTTGGCACAAGCCTGTAATGCTTTGGGATGAATCCAACTCAGCTTTCATATGGGCCACAATAGCTCTGTTTCTCCATTTCTTCCTCTTCCAGACCACAGTTATTTCAGCTGCTTTGATAAAGGAGTAATAAGAGGTTTTAGGGAAAACATCTAAAATTTAACTGAAGAGAAAAAGAGGCTATGATACATCAGAAAAAGATATAAAAAACGTGAATCTACAGCAAGAAGTAACTCAGACTGTATCTAATTATATAAATTTTTTTTCCAAGTTTTAATAGCTATAAATGAGGAAATAATTAATGAAAAATTCCAATTACAAAATGGAATTATCTGCTCTGCAGCAAGTAGTTTGGTGACATTTATAATACACAAGAAATCATGACGCTTAATTATTTGAATTTACCAGTGGTACAGATGCTGCACTGGAATCTAATTGAATAGATCCAGTAAGACTTACAGATGGTGGGCTACAAATAGGGAATTTGCTGATCCATGCATTGTTCTAAAAGGAATTAATAATGACCTCTAAATAAAATGAGAATCAATCTTTACTTTAACATGTTACACTGTGAATATACATTGCAAATAAGGCACGTATTTTCACCTTGATTTAACGTCCTTAAATCTATCATGATGAAGAGGGTGATATTTCCCTTGGTCTCAGAATATTTGTGCAGGAACGCTATAAAATCAATTCTGTGTTGCCTGTTTGACACCCTACAAAAGGCATGTCTCTTGCACCGAGATTTTGTCCAGCAATCAGGAAGGTTCTCTTTACAACAGACTGTGTCTTCCCCTTCCTTCTCCCACCCTCTTTCCGTGTCCTTAAGATTCTCAACTGATACAGTACAAAAGGGGGGCACAGGTTTTAGTAAAGTTCGAAGATTCCTCTGGGATTCCTCTATCTTTTGAGCTTCCCAGATAAATAATTTTTTCCACTATCCACAACTGTAATGAATTAACGGAAATTCACAGCAAAGTCATCACACAGGGATGAACCAGATTTTTCTATAGAAGACACAAAGGTATAGTTGTTGCATTCCTGGTAGGTTTCCATTTGTTGTGGCTTCTCTGAAAAACATGGCAGAGGGGGAAAAAAATAAAAAAAATTTAAAAAGCCCCCAAAACTTACTAGATTTTCCAGAATCATTTTGCAAAGAATTCACAATCCATCAGAATTTTCTGAAGGATTCTTGTATGTGTGCATGGATAGAGGTACAAATAGTGCTCTGTATTAACTCTTCAAACTAGAGCTCCCAGCATTTTCCACATCCCATGCTCTCCAGCGGGTGCCAATGAACTTTGCATCTTCCATTAGGTACATCCAGTGCTAGTAAATGTCACTTACTAAGAATAACATAAACTTTTAGTTCCATGTTCTGTCATGATTCAAAATGGAAGAATCAAAAACACACACCCACACCCAAAATAAGAGCTCCCAAGACCAAACCAACCAAAGAAAACAAACCCCAAGCAAACCAACAGACCAACAAAACAAGCAACCCCAAACAAACCCGAACAAGAACAAAACCAACAAAAAAGAAAGGAGAAGTGGCTGGTCACAACGGCTTGCAAATTTGAGCCCTAGAATAACATGGGTCATTGCCTGAACAATTCCAACACCAGCAGAGGACTCAGCGTTGAATGCAAACTGAATATTCATCCTCTCATTCCCCAACGCATGTCTAAACACTAGCACTTGCCCCAAATCCTTTCAAAATGAAAGTAACTGTTGGTCTTTTGAAAAGTAGTTTCATTTACTGAACCCTTGTGCTCAGAGATATGTCTTGTCAATCTGCATCTGATTAAGAAAAATTATTACGCCTTTTCTACTCTCCTCCTGCAGTTCCATAAGCTCACAAAACTCTTGCTGCAGTAGTTATATTTCTCTTCAGCTACAGGTTGCTGGAAATTACTTGGAACATTGCTTCTTATTATGCTATGAATTTGTATTGCTGATACATTTGCTTTTCTGTTGCAATATGCACTACCACAAACAGTCTTTTGGTAGCAATTTGCATCTCTCCAGTGATTTTTAGACAGTTTTTTTTATTCAGATTAACTAACTACATTTATGCTATATTTATATTAACTGATTCCTTAATTTCTCCATTTGGTGCCTCTAACATGGACACACTATATGCCTTGAGTATGGCAAGATTTTATCTAGATGGAAGTTTGTGGCTCAGGACCAAATCTCTTGAATAAATTCTTTTGCCATCCCAGATGCTTCAGCCAGAGACATACTCAGAAGAAAAGATACAATTAGACTCTCCTTACATACCACACATCTCCAGACTGATGCAATACTCTGCTGGACTAGAACAAGGCATTACAGGCACAGAACCATATCTTTGCTGACCTGACATAAAATAGCCTCAGCATCAAGGGCATATCAAGGACATTCTGAGTCTTTACCCTGTAACTTGCATTAAGTAATACTTGGATCTTGCTTCTGCTCTGTTTATTGCTGTTCTTTTCATTATCTTCATTAGAAGCTGTCTCTAGTTAAGTGGCTGGTATATCTTTATAGCTGCATGGCAATAAAGGCAAAATAGATCAATTACTTGTGACATGCTACTCCCTACTGCAGAACTGAAAAATAGGTAGCATATTAATCAGCATGATGTTAAGATTCCTGAGCATTAGAAAACAGTCAGGTAGATGAATCTGAATGCTTTGACACAGAATATCTCTAGCATTTACTGTTGAATCAAAGTAAAACTCATTAGACTGTAGACGGTAAGAGCTGTTTTACTGTGTATGCCCCATTTCCTGTTGCAGGATACTCAGCGACTAGCACAATGCCAGACATGAAAGGTATCTCTTCTGACTGCTACAAAGCCTTGACAATGACACAGTCAACCACCGCATTGATGCATCATGTAACATTTGGATCAGGCCTCAAAGCAGAAGCAAAATGAAGATGAAAAAACCCTCCCAAAGAAAAAGTTTTCATGAAGAATCTGGCACACAGAATGCTATTTTCTCTCAAGGTCAACAAGTACTCTGTATGTCACACTAACAGCAACAAACTTTCCAAGGAACTCTCACTGGAAACAGCTAGTGAAACTTCCCATCTCCTGTTTTACCGAGAAGCCTTTTGGTGCCAAGTCCAGCAGCATTTAGTTTCTCAGGCAACTGGACTGGCAGTAAGTATGAGTCAGACAGAGACCTCCTTTCTGGCTTTCCAGTCACATACAACAATATCCTACCTCCAGCAGCAGCGATTAACTACAATAGGGGAACTGGCTCTTGGACCCTGGAAGTCAACAGTGATGACTTTTGACAAGCATGTCCTATGGGAAAGCAAACCACTTCCTTCTGTCCTAGGCTACAGGTGATTTCTCCTTGCAGACCTTTGTGGCTGTAAAATATGAGCTGAATCTTGGTTTTAGACAAAAAAAATCACATTGCAAGAACCCAATTTTACTTTGCGATAATGAGGCATTTCTCTTCCATCACCTGTTTCTAGAGCAGCGCTGTCTAGACTCCTGTGAGGATTCACTCCACATCATCATCTTCAGCAATCACAAATGTGTCAGCTGCCCTGAAGACAAGCTCTATGATTCACTGATATGGAGAGCCATGCTAATGACAAAACAACTCTTGAATGGCTTTACATTACTTAGCTCTATTGATGCTATCAGAAAAAGGCTTCTGCTTTTGTAGGGCTATGCTAAATTCAGGGAGAGATTTGCCAGTGTCCTGGTTTGGGCAGTAGCAGTCATTTTTCTCCTTGGTAGCTGGTGCAGTGCTGTGTTTTGACTTTCGGGCTGGGAACGGTTGCTGATAGCAAGCATGTTTTGAGTTACTGCTCAAATGTTTGGTTTGTCGAAGGCCTTTTCTGAGCTCATGCTCTGCCAGGGAGGAGGGGAGGCCGGGAGGAAGGAGAGACAGGACACCTGACCCAGGCTAGCCAAAGAGGTATTCATACCATAGCACGTCATGCCCAGGATGTAACCAGGAGAGACCCGGAAGGGTTGGAGCTCTAGGGGGATGGAGGAGGTATTGGTTGGTGCTCAGTCAGGCACCGACTCAGGGGTGAGTTATGGGTCGGTGGCTGGTGAGGTGTTGTATTCTCTTCACTTGTTATTTGCTTTATCATTATTATTTGTAGTAGTGGTAGCAGTAGTGATTTGTGTTATGCCTTAGCTATTAAACCGTTCTTATCTCAACCTGTGGGGGCTACATTCTTTGGATTCTCCTTCCTAACTCTCCGGGAGTCAGGGGAGCAAGGGGGGGAGTGAGTGAACAAGCTGTGCGGATTTGGTTTAAACCACGACAGCCAGGATGATAATAATCTCTGAAATAAGTAACAAAAGACTTTTCAGGAACTTATGAAAGAAGCAGAAGGAACTGTATGAAACAAGCTCTCTGTGAGGTGTGAATTACAACTCCTACATCTAAGCTAATCTACCCCTTCCCAGTGCCATTGGAAAACATGCATCACCACATCAGGTGATACTACTACTTCTTAGTGCTTTTACCTGGAGAAGTCAATGTTCATTAATCATCAAGGATGTTTACAATTGCTCAATTATATGTAATTGCATTTAATTTCTCAACTAGAGAGCAAAAGACAGCACACATTCATGCATATATAGGAAAAGACCAACAAAAGGCTTACTAAAAGCTTAATCACTACACAGTTTTTATGAGGTCTGCTGTTTAATTTCATCAAGGCTTGCTGACTTTAGCATTCATTCAGCAGGAGACGGTGGTTCAGCTCCAATTCTTCTGGACTCTCAACAGATGGTCAGCATTTCCTGCCTGCCTGTAAGTGTTCTTCAAAAAACTGGAAGAAATACAGGATCTCTCTGAAAAATACAGGCATTTTCCCACAGACCTCATGAAAAGCAGTCCAGATCAGAGACCAGCCTTTGTACTGTACTATTCTGGAATGTCCTGCTTTACCTGCCAATTCACATCAAAAACATTTTCATCTGAAGTGATGATTCACCCTTTTAGGTGTGAACTGTTCAAGCCATTCACATGTTTCTAGATAGAGTGAGAGAACACACAACCCACTCCTACTGCTGGATTTAGCTGCCCAATTCTGGATCAATGTAGTTATTGGCTCAGGAGATTCTTTAAGCATGCACTACCTAAAACTGGCTGTCACAGCAATCCTGCATCACACTGTGGAAAGAAATGGTGCAAGTCAGCACAAACAACATGTGTTAGAGTAAAATAACTGCAGATGACAATAGCTGTTATTTTCTTGCTACCTTTTCCAAAGGCACGGAGTCCCTCAGCATCACTTAAAGACATCACAGGTAAACAGAAAGCTAGTTAAAAAAACCCTTTGTAATTAACTGCCTGGTTTTAACCTAGTCTAAACCTCTGCAGGTAAGTAGCTATGTTTGATAGAAAAGTGATTGTTGCCACATAATTAATCATATTCGATAAAAAATTAGTTCCATTATCATCCAGATTATTCTATGATTCTATAACACATACCACAGAAGAGTCTCCATGGCAAAAGAAAATCCATAGGAGGATCCTTTCACATGCAGGAAATATTTCCCAGTAACCATCAGCAGGGCACTGTATAATGGGAACGTCACTCACACCCTCTAATCTGATGTTTAATGGTTATCTATTTACAGCAAAAACCCACAAAGCACAATGACCAAGGACAAGTGTATAACAAATCAATAGCAACCTTAAATCAAAGAGTAATTACACGGAAGGTAAGGAAAAAAAACCAGAAGAAACCAAAACAGTGAGGTGCTTCCAAATACCATAGCATCATTCATGAATGTCAATGCAAAGACTTCATCAATCACTAAGTAACAAGACTACTTTGAAATAGGAATCCAAACTACAGCAAGTATAATATAACCCATGGAGGTGGATCCAGTTAAGAACAATAAATGAGGAACAGCTACTTCTGTTCATTCTCTTAACATGATCCTTCCCTAAGGCTGCCAGTCTCTTAATAAAATCAATGTGTTGCTGCTTTGGAGACATCTACCAGACTGTGTTACACAGCGTAATACTTGCAGCCCATTGAATCCACAGCGGATAGCAACACATTTTATTCTGTCCCAAAACAATGTATTTATTTCTTCTTTTATCATCTTCCCTTGCTGCTCATGTCCAGTACAAGTGAATTAATGCTTTCTGATTGCAAACTTCTCACTGCTACACTATTTTGCTCAAAAGCTGAAATCAAATACAGTACCATTGTCCAAATGTAGCCATTTCAGTCACATTGGCACGCTTCTGTCACTGCCAACACCTTGTTACTGTGAATAAGAGCACATACAGAGCACAAAAAGAAAACCTAAGACAGGGATTTTGTTTTAAGCCCTCTCACACGAATTTCCAGGAAACAAATGAATGAAAATATGGGAGTTTTACTCAGCTTTTTATTTTGTAGATCTTCTGAATGTTACTTTTTCAGTCATATCTTCAACAAAATAAGCACGTAACAGCATATTTGCACATATCCCACAGCAAAAGTTCATGAGAATTACTGTTTATATGAATCACTGCCATCACAAAATTACTTTTGAGGAACATACCCTACAGACCTGAACATATATGGTTTTATTTATAAGAAGAAGAATAGGATATGCTTTTACTGTATATACCTGAGTACAAAACAACTTAAGGAAACCTGGATGCAAAACTTCAAATTTGCCATAAAATCTCTTCCAAGGAAAACTTAGGAGGTCACTATGAAGAATACCAATAGATCACTCAAACTCTGGCTTTAACATTCTCATCCAGTTGGTATGCAAACTGAAGCAGTACAAAGTACTATATTTGGAGCACTTCAGATGGGTTGTCAGACAAAATGCTAGCAGTAGAAACTGCCATATCAAATGCAATATTACAGGGAATAAAATCAATAGGGAAGACTGTATCTGAAATTACTCTCAACTACAGTACCAGAAAAGACACAGACTAAGTAGAAATACCAGAACTCCCTTATATTACGACTGCACATTTAAACAGATTAAAGCTGATAAATCATAATCCCCCTCATCCCCTTATACAGTTAGCAACATTCTAGCCAAAGCAAGACCTCAAGGGGGTAGTTCAGGATTTGAGTTTTCTCAAAGGAGAAGAAAACAAGTTCCATGCTAATCAGTTCAATCATACCTTGCAGTAAGTCAACCAACAGCTCTTCTACTGAGGCACTGTGACAAGCACAGCAGTAACAAAGTGAGTAGTCTGGAAGCACATACACTTTTATTCCATCTTTTGTGCATATTCTGCATTTTAACGGAGATGTTTCATATGCAGAGTATAAAACACAGAGGAATAAAAATGCTACTCAGCAGTCCAAATTGAAAAATGACAATGAATCATAGAATCATAGAATAGTCAGGGCTGGAAAGGACCTTAAGATCATCTAGTTCCAATAGCCCTGCCATGGGCAGGGACACCTCACACTAAACCATGCTACACAAGGCTGTGTCCAACCTGACCTTGAACACTGCCAGGGATGGAGCATTCACAACCTCCCTGGGCAACCCATTCCAGTGCCTCACCACCCTTCCAGTAAAGAATTTCTTCCTTATATCCAATCTAAACTTCCCCTGTTTAAGTTTTAATCTTTAATGAAGACTGAGTTTAAAAATTAAAGGATTAAAGATTGGCTTTTCAATTGGTGTAAATCAGCTTCAATGACTTCTTGAAAGCTGAATACCAAGAAAATAATTTAGATTCCAGTTGGCATTTCATTCTTACCTGCTATCACTCCTTAGTAAAACTATGTGTTCTGCATGTTGAAAGTGTTCACTTTCAATTGAATCATGTGAAAATTAACATAAAGGATGAAGAATAGTACTGAATTGCTTGACTTCTCTGAAAGGTATTGGTATCACTTTGAGTGCATGTCCCCCTCCCCATTCATGTTATACTTAAGTACAGAAATCCATGCTCCTACAATCCTGCCTGTGAAGGTCCCTCTCAGTTCTAGGTGGTGCGTAACTTCTGAGGAATGCTTGAGCTCTACAGGATGGCTCTCATTAACGGATGAGAAACAGCAACTCTGGATGAAAAAATAATGAGTTCATCATCCGATGTTATAATTGGAGGGAAAGGGACTATTGATCTTCATACCTATTTAGAGCCATGACATTAAAACCAACAAAACTACAAAAATTAAGCAGCTTATTCTATCAGTTGACAGCTTCAAACTGACCTTTAGCTAAAATCTGATTTGAAAACTTTTGTTCTAAAAGGAAGAAAAAGAAAAAAAAAAATCACAATTACCAACATCTGGAACTCAGAAACATCTGTTTCTTGATAGTGATTTGACCAAGGCAGGCAACTAAGAACTACCAGTAACAGCTCAGTGAGAAGTCAGCAATCACAGCAGAAAGGCATGTGCTAAACAGGAGTTCTGCTACTGAACAATTTCTAAAGGCCACTTCCAATAGCTTGCCTGTGTTCTGCCTTGAAAGGTATTTTTGTGCCTACCTCTAATTTTTTAATTAAGGTTACTGACTTTCATAGTGAAATACAGAAACATTTAAGAAAAAATAGGCTTTTTGATGGGATTATTTTCTTCTCTTTGGAAGGGAAGATGCTGCAAATTAATCTATGAGATTTAACATTTTCATGGGGAAAACATGACCCCACTAAAGGTAAACGTGACTGATTTCAGTGGGTCTACAATTTCAACCTTGAACACCATGCATTTCAAAACTACAAATAAGTAACGTTTTTAAGTGGCTAAAAACTGGAAAACATTGTGAGAAGTTCAGGAATAAGCATTTGATTTTGATCAGCAACAGAGGGAAGAGCACTGCACATCAGATGTAGAAACGTTCAACCACAAAAGAAGAGCTAAGACAACCATTAAGGTCAGTTTAGTTTTGCTTAAAGTAAAAGCTTCAGAGGACCAATATGTCACCAGACTTCTCAAAAATAATGACAAATATCTCCCAGTGGCTAATATTTCAGCCCTGCCAGCACTCAGAATTGAACAACACTGAAATAGGAAAAGAAAATACCTTCACTTTGGCATTCTGAAACGTACCTATAATCAAAACCATTGAAGTGGGTTCACAGAGAAGCATCAACCCCACCAAGTAAGAAGGTAAGCTCAACTTTAAAAATTGCTAGGTTTCAAAATATGCCTGATCTCATAAAATATATTTTATACATTTTGTGATCCCACTAAGTAAAAGACAAAATGGCACATTCTGTATCTTTTATCTGTACCATTTATTTGGAATTGTCAGTAGTTTATAGTGTTTATTTGCAGATCTGCCTGCAGCCTTCTAGCCTCACACAGTGATTTTGTCAGATACCAACCCCTGCAGGGTCAGCTTGGGTTAACTCATGTGTGTAAGACCAGCTGCTACTTTTACCCTGCAGACAGCTGCATTGTAAAGGCAGGTAAAGCACTTCAGTTTTATGAAATCTTAGGAATAAGTCAGTCACTAGAAGATTTTCCCAAATACCTATAAGGACTGAGCAACTAAATTACAGAAACAAGGAGTTTTCCAGTGAAAGCAAAGAGATATTGAAACTTGCAACCATGCAACTACATACTGGGGTTCAAACCACTAGCTAACCACATGCATCCCTAAATATAAATCCTGCAAACAGCTACGGAAGACCCCAATTTGGAGTATGCAAACTAGTCCCCAAAGTTCTTAATCATTATTCTTCCAAAGACAAACACAAATATTTGCAGATTTGGAAACTCTTATGCATTTTCTCTACATATTTAACAAAATTAATTGTTGACAAATATGTTAGTTGCCAAAATTCATAAAAACTTATAAAGCCAAAGCTGGCTTTCCTTTCCCCAGTTCCCCCTCCTGAAGCAGCACTGTACAGAAGCAAGAATGGAATAGATGGATTTGCTGCAAGTAAGCTCATTATAAAACTTCAGTTGATGTTACCTATTGCTATACCTTATTATATCATACACAAGGCAACTGAATAGAAAGATAACTTCTACTAGTATTATCAGCCAACTGAGTACAAAAGAAAGACATTATATATGTTTTTTTTTACTTTGAAATGTAAGGAGCTCAATTGCTTCAACAGCTACTGGGGTCTACAAAAAATCTCCTGGTTGTTTTGGGTCTAAACACAAATGTAAAAGTAAGCACATGTTAAAACTGTTGGACAATCAGAGCTCTCTTGGGGAGAACGGAAACATGACAGACTTTTATCCCTGTGGGTACATGATATGCGTACAGCTGAAGTGGAAGGTTACCAACAACTTGTGCAGATTTTCTTCCAGAAAAATGGAATGGGACTTAAAGAGGTAGTGATATCCCTCACACTTCATTTTCCCAAGCTTTCAGGGAAACTGTTTTGACAGGTAAAGTGACCAAGTAAGGTGAAACTCTGATTTTTCCATGCAGAAGGTAAGAGAACTTTGGGGGGTAATTATGGATTTCTGAAATATGCTGAAATGGTATCTTCAGTCTGAACATGATAAAGCTTTATCCGGGTGAGCATTTCACAACTTCATTATAAACAACAATTTGTTTGGAGGTTTAGGCATAGTATCGAAAACATACCTGTGCTGCCTGCTTAGTACTTCTGGCTATAGAAGTTAGTTAACATAATATTGACTTAATGAAAATAATGCATTTTAATTCTGTAACAGTTCACATAATAATGGTATGGCTACCATTTTCCTGAAATAGAGTGACCTATTAATTTCTGTAGCATCTATAAAATGCTGAACACTCTGTATGGAGAGTTAACCTTGGGTTTCAAACAGGTCTCACGTAACGCAACTTGCATACAATACCTTTATTTCCCACATTAAATGAGCAAAGCTGCTTTATGTCAGTGTCTGTCCTTTGTGCAGTCTTCCAAGAGGCTCTGTGCAATTTCTTTTCAGGGCAGACAAAATTACACTTTTTAATGATCTCCTGTCTAAGAGAAAAATTCATGTTCTTAACTAAAGCTTTAAACTTGCTAGAAAAATGGTACTGATCTGGGAGCCATACACCACTTTCTCAGGAATGCAAACTCTTCCTAATCTGATATCTATATACCACTTCCTTAGGAAGTCTTCTGGACAAATGTTATGCTAAAACATTTATTTAGGGACGAACAACAGGGATGCCTGCACAGGGCCTCATAGAGACTGTGCACAAGTGCAAAAAAAGATTTTGGGATGATGGATGGTCTGAAGTGGAAGATTTCTGGAAAGCTTTTTCGGTAGCAGAGTTTATAGCCATTACCACAGCAGATTGCTTCATTGTAATTTTCCATGTGAAAGGAGGCAAAAAGAAAACAAACCAACAAACCACTCTCCCCTTCACTGGACAAGTGAGTCAAGTATAAAAATACTCCCAAGCAAATGACAGCTTTTTAGTTCATCTTTACATTTAACAATGACAGCTATTTGCATGACTCAGATGCATGATTCAGCTGGTGTTGTCCTCTCAGCTCACTAAGAAAGAAGGGAAGGAGAGAAGCAGTTTATTTTTAAGTATGCCTTGCTCACAACATTTTGATGAGAAACCCTTTAAAATGCTTTCTTTCCTTGAGAGCGAAGGTCTTGCTTAAAGTCAGCTTCAGAGATAAATAAGATAGATGGCTTTCAGGGAATCCGGAGACAAAGCAGGAAGCTTTAAAGAACATACTTTGAAAAGAGGATGATGACACTGTAGGTGCACAGTCAAGTTGTAAGCAAAAGCCAAGAGTCAAATCCCTGTTTGAAAAGGGCTGCAGAGACCTGCAGTTTTGAAAGCTCTGAAACAGCATAATCTAGTGGCTTATTAATTATTGGAGAATCCAGACTCTCAGCAGACTCTGTTCTTCCTCCCCCATAGCCATTACAGCTTTAAAGGCTGTTCAAATTAGTCAAGAGACAAGCTGGACAAATGAACAATTCCAAGAATATGTCTTCTTACACAACAGCTTTCAGAGATATTTTGTCTATTTCTCTTGTCATCCAAAATGAATCCAGAGTTAGATGCTGCAACCCATGATGCTTTAATTCTAAGGTCTCCTTATCCAGGGTATGAACCAAAACATTTTCTGAACTAAAACTCTTTCAGGAAGCACATCACCTATCCCTATATTGTTGATGAGTATTTCAAATACAAGATTTTAAATATCAATACAGAGATTCCAAAGGAAGAGAGCACTGCCTCAAGGATAGTCTATATTACTAACAGGCCTTTTCAGAAATACCAGCTTAACCTTGAATTGAGCAGGAAAGATATCCTACATGTTTTTAGAGATGCTTGAGCATAAAATGTTCACCAAATGGGCAAAAGTGAAAGAACGGGTCACCAGAATGAAAAATAAAGGGCAGCTAATTGTTTTTACTTTCTCTAGACCATACTTCAAAACAGAGGTAGGAAACATCCATTTTTCATTCTTTTCTGCTTTAGTAACACATTAGAATTCATATCTCCAGAAATGATGAAAGTTTGGCCTCCAGTATCACAGTCTATTATTTGCACAGGAGAGTTCAACATGTGATAAGGGATTCCCTCACAGTCCAGCTCACTGCTGAGTACAGCAAAGGAACAGATGGAATACCAGTGATTTCTGACAGGAAACTAAAACACTATCAGAATCATACAATATGTCTACTTTAGTTGATAGCAAGGACAACAGTACCAAAGGCAGCTTGTTTTGCTCCTGAATACATCTTTGATGACAAAGAAGCTCTTAGAGAACAAAGTAAATTAATTCTACAGATGACATCTTTATAAAATGTGCATGAAGAGTCCTGAAACATTTTTGATGAAAAATACTACAGATTTTTCAGTGAGAATAAACACAAAACTTACCCAAGCAGCCTTATATTTAGGCTTAAAACTCTGCATCTTAGACAATGGTTTGAATTAATCGCCTTTAAGTGTGAAGAGTTCTCATGCAAGCTATCTGCCAGAGACAGTTTTTATCTGGGTTTATTTCATCTATTTGTTTTAACCTCAGGGGGGTTTTACCCTCAGAATCTCATTTAATATAGACACAAGTGCTTCATAATGTCAGAACCTTTGAAATACTTGAAAATGACAGTGGATCCTTTCCACTCAGGTCCCAAGCACATTAGGACTCCTCTCCCAGAGCTGCCATCCTACTCAATGGAGACAAGCAGAAAAATCCCAGTGCTCTCCTGCAATAGAATTGTCAGGAGTGAGAAATGATTTAGTGATGCAGCCAACTTATGTGCTGTCATACCCAGGCAGGGCATCAATCTTCTCCTGGGCACCAGTCTAGGAGCCCTGCCAGTTGTACAGGGATGAAAGCAGCATCAGTTGGATATTCTCTTTAACACTGGCTGGGAGTTTGCCATTTCATTTGTTGAATGAGGCCAGCCATAACTTAGTCTGGCATCTTCTTATTGTTTTTATTATCCAAATTACAGAGATAGCTCCCACAGCTTCCCTCTGACAATTTACCATGAATCTTTGAAGCATGATCTAAGGTCTATCTCTGGAAAACAGCCTTCTGTTTCTTATATTCAATAGGGTATAAACCAGACACATTGATTTTTAATCTCTGAAATTTTGCTTTGCTTTTCAGAAAATGAAAGCTAAAATAAAAATAAAACCATTTATGTAACACAAATGATAAGGCTGAAGTGAAGGAGGAGCTATTCCTGCAGTGCTCTAGCTCTTGCTGTTTGTGTATTGCGTGCATGTGAAAGCAAAAGGGCCCTTGTCTAAACACAGAACTGAAATCAGTGTCAGATTTACATGAAGTGATGAACTGGAAGACATGGATGAAAGGTTAGGTGGTTTCTGTGTTCTATTCAGAAATATAAAGGAAATCACTATACATCACCTACCTATGTGGTTTCTGTGCACAGGCCCAGTAAAAAGGGATGTGTAGTGCTCTAGAAATGGTAAGCAGGCAAAGGCCTAGCACTGCTGCTGACATATGTTAAGGAGGTGGGAGGAGAAAGAGTTGTATGATCACAGCAGAGTACAAATGTGACATGGTTTCAGTTAACACTGCATTTGCCTTGCCAGAAAGCTCAGGAATGCACTCTATGAACAGTGTTTTGGAACAACAGTGAGCAACAACTCGCATTTTCCTTCCCCCCAAAAGAAACACTCCCTAGGCAGCAAATGAAAATCTGCTTTACAAAATTCCTTTTTATGTGCCCTCCTGTCACTCCTCTAAATTGTTAACAATAAGCTGTTTACTTCCTGTCGTTGGATTTCATGTGGTTTTCTATAGCACCATACCAGGCATATTTTTCATGTTGTACTGCTGAGCAGAGTAACTTCATGATCCTTCTACAAAGGACCAGTCAGGTCTCCAACTCTCACTACCTTCTTGTGGTGTGTCCCTCATTCTTTCTCAGAGTATATGCAAGTCAATGAACAAACCTAAGTACTACTCTGTCAGTGGTGTGGTGGTCTTCATTGCTTCCCCATCACATTAGTGCAAGTTATGGTCTACCTGAATGGAACAATTCTATAACGCAGCAGGGAGTGGTACACCCTGTCATTATTGGGAATGTTACAGAGTTCTTCAGCTTTTTAAGGCAGTTAAATTGCAAGTAGCACAGCTGCAAAAACTTCACATCCTGGGTAGTAAGTCATTTTGTCTTGCTACTACATACTTTCAGCAATTAAGAAACATCTTCTGAAGCCACAAACATGCAACTAATAGCCACTGATGTGGTGCTCAGGAATCACAATGTGAAAAAGGAGTCTTAACTCACTGACTTAGCTTCAGAGACAAGGGAAGAAGTAGAATTCTTCTGGGCAAAGTTTCTATGACTCATGTACCTGTTGGCTCCAGTGGCTGCAATAAGCTAAATCATTTCTGAAAACTCTTGATCAAAGAAGTGTTTCTGACTACAGTCTGAAACAGCTCAGGCTTAGTTCTTTCATAGGGCAAATGAAGTTATAGTGCGTTTGTAGCTCTTGTAGCTGAATGCCAAGGTGACTAAAATGCTGTTACCAAAGAACACAATGGTCGTGACTGTTTTGATAATCTCTAAATTTAAAATACTTCAGGTAACATAGTAAAGGCTATTCCTGAGCCCAAACTGGTTTTACGAGATCTATAAGAAGAAAGGGAAAGTACACAGGGCCCAGGAGAAGTCAAACTTTGTGCAAGTGCTGTTCTTCCAATAAACGTAGCTGATGCTTGTTTCTAGTACAAACAAAACACTCTTATCAAGACCAGCATCTGAGAAAGCACAGAGATGGTCAGCTAAAAAGGACCCCATACTGACACAGATATCTTAATTTAGTTCTACTGCTGACCACGTCAAGTGGAAATAAAGATTAATTATTTCTATTATGAAGTTTGTACTGGTCAGCAGCGCTTGCAAAGATGACAGTCCCCAGCGAGTTGGCTTCTGCATGAACACACACATAGAAGTGTTTCCACCCCAAGAAGGTTATGATGTAAATACATTCAAGAATTCAAAATAATAAGCACAAACAATTCATTCAACCTTGTTGATGAAGAAACTGGCACAGTAGGAAACTTTCATTTTCATACTGGAGAAATTCTGAGTCAGTTTTACATGGAAATTGGCCATTAGAATGACATCGAGGCAAACATAAACCTACGTGTTTATCCTGTGAATTACTTATTGTGAGGAGATACAGGGAGGTTTTGATGGGAAAAGAAAACACATTTCACAACAAATTTAAATTTATAGTTGAGCATATGGAGAAAAGGAGAAGCTATCAAAAATTGTTTCATTGGCTATTAAAGCTGCTGCACAAAACATTTCATATGTAAAGGCAACGACACCGGTTTTCACAGAAATATTTTATGTCTATATCCATAGAGTCTGCAGGGAGAAAGAGAGATATAAAATAGTTTCAAAGACTAGGAGAATAGTTAATTCACTGGGACTTGAAGGTAAATACAGGTCATCTCACAGAGATAAACATATCAACATGGATTCATTTATCTTTTAACAAAAAAAAAAGGAAAGAGAAAAAAGAAAATGTGATCTTGACTAGCTTGGATGCTCACAATAATCCATCCAGCTCCTTTGCGATACAGAATGCCATATTTTTACTCTACTGATCGAAACCATATTTAGAGCATTTTTCTCTTTAGCAACCTTCTATTCTCCTCCTTGCTCCTGCCTCTCCTTATAACCAAATATTTTAGGGATTTGAATTTAGAGAATGGAATCATGCAACTAATCAATCAGCCCTTACATCCAAGATCTCATCATTCTGAACAGAACCTCATACAAATCGCAGTGATTGTGCCTGCAGGGCTACCACTGCTTTCTCAAAAGATTACATGGACCAAAAGAAACCACTTTGTTTTGCCCTCTGGCTTTCTATGTGAAACAAGTGTCACGGTGAAATGCTGACAAAATCCTCTCATGTTTTCTGGCTTTGAAAAATTGCAGCACAACGCTAATGTTGGAACCACACAGCAAAATATATGGGGGGGGGGGTTATTTGTTTTGTTGTTTGGGTTTATTTTTTTAATAAGCTACAGTACATTACTTCCAAAATTTAAGCAGAGAACAGAACTGTTCCCTCTGTGCAGAAATAAGGACAGGGGAAAAAAGCAATGTTATGAGCATTTTGTTATATTTACCCTATATATGAATGTATAAATAACAGGTTTCAGCTATGCAGGACAATAAAGGTTAAATTCATCCTTGTGCAGTGTGAGACCAGCATCCAGGAAATGGTTTGAAATTCCCCATGTTTTCCATGCTTTATATATGTCCTACACACTGAATTACACTAACTGTCACAAATTCTATCCTTACTTTACTCCTGCACCACTGTATTGAAGCACCATCCAAGGGAACAGAGCAAACAGCTTCCCAAATAAGCTTGCAGAAGCACATGAGCACTCAGTGGATGCACTGTTTCAAACCAGGCTTTTGCCATCTGTTCCCCTGCTAATTATGAATGCTACAGATATCCACAACTACACTGGAAGGAAAAAAGTGATTAAAGCATACGTATTCTTTCCACAACGTGTCTTTGTTGTTTATCTCAAATTAAAAGCAATGCCACCCACAACACAAAAGTCACACAGAAGGAAGACCACATAAGGGCAGATGTTTATAGCTTCTCATCTGGCCACAAGCCAGCAGTGATTGCTTGGAGTCCAAAATGTATTGTGTAAACTCAGCAAGAGAATCTTTACAACTCTGCCCAGAATCACAAACATTTCTTAGGTAGAGTTTAACAGTAGCTTTGCTGACAAGAACACTTGCTGCCTAGGTCAGGATAATGAAGAATAGTGATCAGCAGCCAACTAACCTTCTATTGTATACCCTATAAATCCCCTTCTGCTCTCCTCTCCTCTGATTACCATCAACCCACCATTCTGAGATCCTCTCTAATGAAGCAGAACATGTTTTTTCTTCTAATGGAAGGTGTCCCTGGCAATGGCAGGGTATTGGAACTAGATAATCTTTAATGTCTCTTCCAACCCAAGCCATGCTATGACTCTGTGATTCCTCATCTACCTCCTTCCCATTCTGTCTTTACAAATTGATTACCTAGATACACACAGAAACACATGCCATGTTATTCATATTCTCTTTCTGACAAGTGTTTTTCATGAGGGGAGATTCCTGGGCTGTAGAAAAGATGGTTCCAGCCACTATTTCTCACCTGACAGAGTATGTCTCCATCTCAGCCAGGATTCCTCTGGCTGGATCCACTAAATTATCCAGCATTCATTTGCTTCTGACACAGACCATATGGTTGGGGGGTTTTGTTGTTTGGGGGTTGTTGTTGTCAGGTTTTAGTTTGTTTCTCCGTGTTTTGTTTTTTTCATTTTGTTTTTGGTTGTTTTTTCCCCCCTCATTTGTTTGCACCTGCAGTTTCTCTTTTTAAGGAAAGACTGACAAAAACACTTTTATTCCATCACTGCAGTTTCAGTAACTCCTAATTTCAGGAAGCTTCAGCTTTAAAATCAGCCATGCCCTAAGGCTTCAGCTTAGTACCTTAATTGGGAGATACATAGATATAAAATGAGTTCAAATGTTATAGACAATCTTGCATCACTCTGGATGGAAGACATCAAGTGCACCATCCTTGATATATCAGTAATGGTTTCACAATAATGGAGGTAGGTTTCAAAATTGCTTCCTGTTTGCAGCTTCTTTCATTGCTAACGAAAGCTGCAGCCACATTGAGCACATGCCACATCTATCTCTGTACACTGCCCTGCTATAACAGAATATTACTTCTTCTTGATTACACAGGGCCATATTCTGCCATTAAACCACAGATGGAGCATCTCAACAGAAACTAATGAGGAAGTTCTGCAGTTACTTAAAAAAATCCTGATAGCAGAATATGGCCCATAAGAAGTTGTTTGGATATTTTTTCTTTACATACAGAGATGGGACTATTCATGATGGCAGATGCTGCTTTAGAAGTGGAAGTTTAGATATATATTTAAATGGTTCTGAAATTGTTTATCTTTTTATGAATGCTCACAAATTGTCTATTTATACCCATTAAAGTTTCTTGTACTGGTGTTCAGTCTTCTTTTCTGTTTTACAAGGCATTGCACCTCAACAGGAAACGATTACTCACAATCTCTAACAGTACTGTCTCTGGGGAAGAAAGATTACCTTTCATCTCAGGTTATAAGAAGTTCATTACAAGCCACAAAATCTTTGTTCTGCCAATCATTTTAGCATTTAAGACACATGTGTAAGACACAAAGCATCTCTTCATGCTTCAGGCTTTATAGAAAAAAAGGGGACCCGATAGAAAAATAGACATTTGTGTCACGTAAGAGTACACATTTCAGTCTATCTTGCCTCATATTCCAGTGAAAATAAACCATTAAGCATCTTGTTATATCAAACTTTGTTACATAAGCATGAAGAGACTAAAAAAATCTATGGCCATTGATCTGAATTACTATATACTTCCCTATGAGCCAATATAGCTCGTTTACCAGTTTCCTTCATGTTGTAGAACTGTACTTACATGCATGACTGAAAGTTGTGCAGTATTTTTTCAGTTTATTTTAGTTTTACTCTAATTAAATGCAACATAATTTCTTTTTTGGATGCTGTTGTCCTGAGTGAACAATAATGCGGAGATTCATGGTTGTGTTTACGGAACATGGCAAACAATTCTGTATTTAAATCACTAATTATCCTGTGCCTATAGATATCCTTACTGAATGCAGCACTCCAACGTTCTATTGTGTGAAACAATTTCTTTTTTAGCCCCATGAAACAAGTTTTAAAAAGCTCAGTTGATCTATAAATCCAAATAGTCACCAGTTTCACCAGCTGTAGCTCAACATAAAACAAGATACTGGAAATCTGCTTTGCCTAATATCCCTCCTTTAACAGGAAATAACTAGTCCCCTTTCAATATGATGTCAAACTAGAGGTGTACCTACCTCACACTAAATAAGTACATAGATAAATAGATAAATAATGCCTAGCTAGAATCAAAAAGATTAGTTAGCTTGGCTTCACTTAGAAATAAATTTATCTCTTCTATACCTTGAGTGAAGTTTATGCTAGCAAACAAGAAATGAATTTGACTCTATAAACAGTGCTGTCAGATACTGGCACACATACCCAAAGGAAGAACAGAGATCTGCTTAGCTTTGTCTTTCTGTATTCCAACCCAGTGCATAGCTCAGTCGAAGAGCACTGCCCTGGGACTTACATGACATAAAATTTGTTGTTGGATCTGGCATTAGCTTGATTGATAACTCCAAGCTAGCTTTATCCTCTGCTTCTACATCTGTCTAATCTAGATATACATCTCTTTATGCCTAACCTCATTGGAGCAGCGCTCTGAGCACAGCAACGAATGCCCCAGTAGCAAGCTATTGCCAGACCATGCATAGTGTACGGGTTCAACACTGGACAGCTCTGAACCCCACTTGGCAGCCCCTGCCCTGCAAGGCCCCTCCGCCTGCAGCACGGTCAGTACCAGCATGTACACAAACACTGAAGCAAGAACAGAGTCATCCTGGGAATCAGTATTCAGGCTCTTATCATCAAACAAGAGATGACAGAAATTTCTGATTCTCTGAAAGTGATCTTTATTAATATTTATCAACTGCAATCAAATTTTACCAAGACTCTCAACATCCCTAGGACACATGGAAACACTGCCCTAAAAACGTTTTCTGTTCACTGGAATTATAATTCTCAGCCTCCCTTCAATTCCATTCTCTATAAAAATCGAAGCCTCTCTCTGCCCAGTTCCAGTGACTGCAACTGCTTCTACCTCAATCTCCTGTTTGGGTTCAAGGTCTCTGACTGCTACAACTTGAAGAGAAAGGCAGGGAGGACAACAAATGAATTCTAGAAGACAGTGCTGAAATAAACTTCTGAACAGCCAAGTAAACTCAGAGAAGGAAGAATTAAGACAGGTCTCCAAGCTAAAAAGCACATACAAACTATTCACAGAATATGCTGTGCAGTTTCACATGGAATTCATATACACAACTGGATTTCCTGACTAGGCAGTTTAAAACCACCCTGCATAGACACATAAGTGCCACTGCCTCTATCAATCCCACCGCCAGTCAGAATTCAACTGTATGCCATGATCTATTGAAGCCTTTTTTCAAAAACCAACCTGAACATAGTTACTGTAACTGCAATTTTTAATAAAGTTTTTTTCTATCTGCCCAGGAGAAAGCAATCAGTGAAGTGGATTTATGACATCAAGTTCATTAAGAGGACAGTTACGATCACAGAATTAATTGATGCCCCTTATACCCATTTAATGAGAATGATTTTCTGTTAGCCTGGATTACAAACTAAACTATAGAAGTGACAGATAAAGACCAATCAACTCCCTGCCAAAACCTCCATTCAGTAGCTTAGTAATTTATCTGTAAAGTGAATTTTGAATCCTACCTTGGCCTTGAAATGCATTAGGAATTAGATGTTCAGTCCAAATACATTTAGCTGCCAACCCACGGCAGAAAATCCACCAATAACTGCTGGAGTTACCTGCCTGATGACAGACTAACACGGTTACAACTTGGTAACCTGGCAGGAATAAGCCCCTATGCAAAGCTGGCACAGAGCTAAATGTCAGAAGTCCAGGAATCCACACTTGAGGCAGCAGCATTACCTTAACTTTGTTCTGTTTCAACTCCGCTTTGTTGTTTTGTTTGAAATCCGTAACATGTACTTTGTAGATGTTTGATTTTCAGATAGTTTGATTCTGCCAGGGACTTTGATGGAGCTGGCCAGACATCTGACCCTTCAGTCTTTTCCAATTACACAGCGTCCTCCAAAAGCCAAAGAGAATTGTTTAATCTAACTGCTCTTTCATGTACAGTTATTCTTTGTCTAAGAGAACAGGAAGATGAGGAATATGAGAATCAAACTCAGGCCTCACCAAAGTCTTTGAGAATTTGGTCATGAGCTTCAACATAACCAAGACTTCACTACAGCTCTTTTAGATTAATCTCATTTTTGGTTACACAGGGAAAGACATAACCAAACATCTGTTTATTCAAGGGCTGCTATCTAAAAGAAAAAAGTTTTCATATCCTAGATGTAATATTTTACCTCCATTTCCCTTATGAAGTCCTAGCTGCTGGAAAAGCAGCCTAGTTACCTGACACCAATTTCAGAGAGTCTCATATTTTATCCTCAAAAGATGCACGCATTGTTGAAGACTGAAACGGGTTGAAACTATAGATGTCTAGCCTCCTGATTAAAACCATCAGCGTAGAGCAAACAGCTAAATATCTGAAACAAAAAAGAAGGGCAATAATCTCCCTGATGTTCAAAACGCAGTATCATAACTAAGCTTTCCCTTTTGGCACTTGAGAATAACAAGCTTGATTTTCTCAAACCCTAAGTCTAGACAATGTAACTGAAATAAATCTGATATTATTTACCCATGGAACTTTGAGCCTGATAACAGTTATTACAAACACATCCAAACTCAGCCTCCTGAGACTATTTTTAATCCACCCATTTTCTATCATACCGACATGATTTGACATGACATACGGCTCATTTGTGAAGGGCTTTTTTCCCCTTTTTCCTTGTAAAAGGGTGAGTGTTGATAAATATATAACCAAAATCTACCCCACTACTGTGTGCCAGGTCTTGATTTGCTGGGGTTTTTCTGCTCCTCCTCTCCCCCTGGTGCTGACAGTGCAATACATCAAAACTTGCTCTTCCACTATTTTTATTCTTTTAACCACTGATCAAGAAACAAAATATTTCTCTTTTGTCCTTGCAAAGGTGCAGCATGCTCTTCACATCATTGTATTTCCTATAGCTCCCATTGCAACCCTTGAAACACACAGTCACCATCCAGAAAAGTAACAGAAGACTCGCTTCCCAGGAATCTGACAAAATTACAGATTAAATTTGTAATAAAGTGAGCCCCTATGGACAAGAAATTCTATAACACGGTGGGGTAGGGAAACAGTAAAATATAAGAATAGTTACTTAAAAAAACCTATAAAACATCTTAGTGAAAACTTTATCATGGATATTATTTGTGACTGCAGTCTACAGAAAGTGAGGAAAATATTCAAGTTGTTATTTGAAACATGAAATACAGAAGCTACACACTGGTTTTCTGGTGACCTATATAGCTTTGGAGTCTTGGGTAATTCCTAGGGAACCTGGATAAGTGTCAGTTAATTACAAAAAGCTGGCTCCCTGTACCTTCCAAGTTAATTATTCTGACAAAAATGCCATTACTTTTCCCCTTGCCCACTGCAGAAGGAAAGTGTGAAGTCTGAGAAGGGCATTTTTAACAAGCGTATCTGTTTGGAAGAAAATGATCATGAGTTACATTTGCACAGTCTCATGTTCTGCTATTCTTTTAAACTTCATTCAAGTACACCTCAGCTCTACTTTTCAATCACATTTATATGCCAGCCTTGTCCCTCTGTTGAGTAAGAACTGGTGTAAGAGACAACATATGCTAAGAGCGTCTGGGTAGTTGTAAATCGCATTTCAACTCTGTTGTACTTCTGTCCACTGGAATCCATACGCACTATCTTCACCTTCAATTAAACCTCAAGGTGGGCTTGGAATGATAAATCTCATGAGAAAAAAGCCTGAGGTGCCTGCGTCCCACCACATAACCCCACCACTTTACTGAGTGTATCCATTACCCAGCAAGTAGGTGTTGAAGTGCACTGTAATCTTCTGTGTGATTATCTTCACTGCTACATAATTAGCAGGGCCTGAATGGTTTCTCAAGGAATGTACATCTTAAATGTAAATGTGCTGGTTACTGAATCACAGAAAAACCTGTGCTTAAGTTTGAAGTGAAGAAAGTAGAAAACACGATGTTCTGGTAATAAATTGTTGGCAGAAAAATATTTCATTCCACCTGCAGACCTAAGTACAACATAGAAAAATAAAATGCAATCCCAAACTATGATCTAGCATATCAGGTGGTATCTGGAAAATGGTTAAGTCTTTGGCAGCAAGATCACATTGAAGGCAGGTATCTAACAGGAAAGAGACAGCAGATGGAACATAGTCTATATAAATGATTAGCTCAAAAATCCCAAAGGATCAGAGGATCCTTGGGTATCACCGGTCAGGTTCCACCAATCTAGAAGCTGCATGGGTAGGCAGCAAGACAACCATCTGCAAGGGGCTTTAAACTTAAAGAACAGACACAAGTGATACAAGCCTGAAGGGCCTCTAGAATCAACAAATCTGGGTTCTTTCATTACAGTTTACTAATCATGGCTTTTTTGTTAAAATACAAGCTACAAATTGAAACTGAAGTGCTCATTAAGAAAAGTTTTTAAAACATAACTATGGGTGGACTAATATTTTCATCAAAAATTATCTACTTATTTCTTTGTCTCAGCTTCACACTAAGCAGATTTTGCTGTACATCTCTTCTGAAGCAAATCTACTCTTATGCAATTAGCTTTGACAAGTAACCTAATATAGCATATTATTTTAAAACAAGCTCTTTTCCCCTGTGATGCTGGAAGGCCTTTGTTTCACCAACTCCAGAAAATTTTTTTCTTGAATTTCAGTGATCCAAAGTGCTCATAACATTTGTAATTAAGTATTCTCTCCTATAAATTGTACAATTTTATGTCTTCAACAGAAGCAGAAATTTTTCATTTTATACACTCCTACAATATATTTACTCTCCTCAGAGTAGCATTACTTTCATTACTTAGAATAACTCTGCAAATCAATGAAAGTACACAGGTTTTCCTTCTCATCTATTTCAAGCTGAGCTGTCAGGACCCAGAATAAATTCATGTTAGCTCTCAATTCCATGACCTTCTACTTTGTACTTCTAAATTTCATTTCATTTCTATTACTGGAGTTCCCAAGGTCTTCCAATTCTGCCTGCTTGGTATTCCAACCCTTCTCAGTACTGGTCATGTTTTCCAACATTCTGTTATCAAGTTTCACTACCACATTTCCAATTTAGGGCTAAACAAATCAGACAAAGGTAAGCACAACAGGGAAAGCAGTGAAGAAGTGTGAAGAGCCAGCCCAAAATCCAACAATCCATCAGTGACAGGGCTAAGAGCTGGGGGACCTGTATTGTTCCAGGCTTGCATTTGCTTTACCACCTCATTCTGCACTTCAGAGCAGGTATGAGGAGAAACTCATAGGCTCAGAAAGGTGATGTACATAAATAACAGACAAAATTGTCTCTTCAGTGGATTGTACCAATGGATGGTAATCTATGACCTCCCTGAGAAATCTGGTATCTAATGTAATCTACTTTATACATAACTATTCACCATGTTGATAGTTATATATATCTATCCACAATAAATTCTGAGAAACATAGACACAAGATGATGACATTTCATGTCTTGCTTCTTAGACAGGCACAGTCTCAAAGCATCTCCAGGCATATAACACATGGTGGTTTTAGCATGATAGCCTGGACTGAAACTCTTTAAGCAATAAAATTTAGAGAAACAGCTTAGTTAATGCTCAGAACGTGGTCTGGCAGCCTGCCATGCATGAGCATGCACTGAAACCAGAGTGCATGCCAAGATTCTTAGCTTTCAACTTCACAGAAATTCCTTCTATAGTTTATACTAGATATCGTCCAAGTTCATTTAACTTTTTTCTTCCTTTCTGCAGTTCAATTCAAAGCTAGTTGAACTTATTACCTTTTTATAGATAAGCATTAATAATATAATAGTTGTAAGTCCAAGTAGAAGTAATAGAATTAGTCTGTTCATATAATTTTGATTAAAGACAGGCCTAGCACTAAGAGGACACTTATTCCATGTCTCCTGTGCCAAACCTCTGTGAACACAACGATAAGCTGCTCTGTGACCTATTACAATTACCTGTATTGCTACTCACATAATAAATGTTTTCTGAGACTTACAGGAATTCATTTCACATTGAGGTGTCGAATTTGTGCTGAAGATCCTCTTAAGCCAAACGATCTTTCTCAGCAGATCTGACTGAAAGATCAAGGCCTTAATATTTGTGCTCATGATATCAAAAGGTCTAATTTGATCCTCATATCCCTGATGTCTGCTTTCCCAAGCCTGAAATCTGTGCAAAGGAAATATCTGCAGGTCCTTCCAACCTTGCTTATTTTTCCTCCTTTTCTAGCAATAACTATACTGAATTAGGCACTAAATTAGATACTTACTAAACTAGACCTAGACAGTTACTCAAGTAAATAGTAAGCCACATTCCACAATAATATTGGATTAGATGAATAATACAGTTCAGAGGAAGAAAAATACTGTTCTCCCTAGCTATAAAATAGGAATTAAGACAGAGCTAGGATTTTGTCAGTGGTCACATAGAAAGCCCATGGCAGACAAGGAAAATGGGGCAGAAGACTGACAGGAATATCAAGTTCAGATGGTACTGAAAGCCTATTAATACATTAGACATTTAGACCATCATTGATGCTAGACAGCACACAAGATTTTCAACAGCATGTGCTTCATAACAGATCAATCACATTGGTCTCAACATACATTTACAGCCTCTGCTGTTTTTAAAAATAGAGCACTTGAACATTCTACAAATTGTATTCAAATCATGTAAAAAGATTGTATTCTAAAGTATTGTTTTAAACAGATCTCTCAAGCCCTTTTGGAAGTGTTGGCAGGTCATCATTTCACACTGTTAAATTCAGACTTAAAAATTTAGCCTGATTATGTGGATGTAATGCAGACATCAAATGAGGTGTACTTCTGTGCTCTCGTTTCCCAGAAGAGTAATGACTGCTGAGCGATTAAGTGCAACTACTATGCTGTCTTCACCTAAAAGAAATATGGGTCATAGTAAAAAAAAAGATCAATTGCTGTCTTCTCAAATGAGGCCATATTGGACCACAGCTCAATAAGGCTGGCCAACCAATTGATTTTGAAAAGAAGAACTGAAAAAGTTCAAAGAAGACTAATTTCAAATTTTAGATTCAATTATATTTCATCTGTAAAAAACCTATCAAGTACTGCAACATTATGACAGATTTACAGGCACATGTACACGCAGATGTTTATGCTGCATGCACGTAGAGTTTAAAGTCATCACATCCAAAACAGTCAAATCTTAGCTCCATACGCACAAGTGTTTCTTCTACTGTACATAAAGACACAATTATGTAAATATTTGTGCAATTTTATTTATATAATACAACACCAGTTCAGAAAGCTACTGAAGGTAATCATGATAATGACTGCAACCTTGCTTTTGCTGATTTACAGGGCATGAACTAAGCCACCTGCTCTGCAGTAGCTGTAGTGTCAGACCCCAGAAGGATTTAACTGAAACACTACTTCTATACTCCAGCCTCCTCTGCAAAACCTATATCAAGAACCTCATCTAGTAACAATGTATGGTATGTATAGCTACAGTTTGAAGGGAAGATGGGAAGACAGTTTCTCTGCAATTGAACAATTATGAATGAAATGCTAGTCTATCTACCCCATACACACCAGTTAATGCTGTTATGCTGCATTTCATCAGGCAGTCTTTTAACAATCTATTTCCAATAAAGTAGCCATGAAGCAAGGACCAATTTTCTTCTAATGGCATGCAAGAAGCATGCTGTCTCTGTTATACCTATTACTTTGGCAGCAGCTCTACCCATGCATGTCATCATCTGTGGACACAGAACCTCTCAGAAGATTATGATACAATAAATTACTTTGGTTGAAGGCAAGTTATTATGAGCTTAATTACATGTGCAAGCTTTTTATATTTTCATTTTGGAAAAAGCTTCACAGAAGCTTATTGGTAGTCTCTGTTAATTTGCCCCATAAAATATTTAATGGATAATCATATGCATTGGTAGCATGCTAGCTTTGAAGTAATTAAGTGGAACCATAAAGATGGCTGGGTAGAAAGATACCTAAACTTAACATGAACTTTATACCATTTGCTTTTGCTTGGCAGAGGACTGGTTAAGAAGTCTGGGGGTTTTCTTCCTACAGAAAGAATCATTTTGAGGAAAAAGTTTTGAGGCTTTACAGTTTTGGTTAGCATTTTCAGAAAATCTAAAAAAGCATTTTCAGTTCTGAAACCTTAAAACATGACAAAGGTAATCTTCACAAACATCTTCCACAGGAAGAGGAATAATTTCACTGACAATTGCACTTAGGAAACTGGGGGAAGAGGATGAGAAATTGCAAGGCTTCCAGGTTTCAAAAAAGAACTTTAAGCTCAATAAGTGTGATTAATACAAGGCCTCAGTTTGAAAGAAGACTACTGAAAGATGTCCCTTGCTATACATTTGTCCCTTACCATAAATCTGTCCCTAGTTAAAAGTGTTTTCAGATTAATTTGTCAGGCCTTCATTCAATGTACCATTTTCAAGTGCTGCTGAATTGAAGCTGTACATAGTAATTAACAAGTTAAATCCTTAACCTGTATTCCTCAGAAGTCTAAACCAGATATTGACAGAGATTCTCTTACCACCTCCTAAAAATCTATAAAACCATATTAACTGTAAAATCCACTTAATAAAATGGTAGTTACTGTACAAGCACAACCTTTTCCAGATACCTATTATATGAGAACTTCAGCCATCCCAGTAGGTAGATGTCATCTCAGTGACTGCACAGAAATATACATTCTCATGTATCTGTTGATACCATTCTTAAGGCCCTACTTTGTTATACTGAGCTTGAAAGCAGCGTGATTTCTCAGACACAGAGATGACTACAACTAGAGAAAAATAGAGAATAAGCTAGGCAGAGGTAGGTCACATTTAACTGTAATACTCTGACTTCTTTGCAAGGCAAGATACACTGTTTACACCACAGAAACGAACGCCTAACACCAGAGCTTCCTAAACAAATGAATTCTCACAGAGTAACACTAGCAGGACTGCTGACCAGCTCTACTCTCCCCTTCCACTGTCACGCTGCAGACACAGTGCACAAATCCCATGCAATAAAGAACACTTAACCTCCATGTGCTCATGATTAATGTTAACAGAAATTATTCCTTTACTCAGTCTTTGGCAGACTGAAGCAGGGTTTTCTGTCTGCGCTCTAAGACAGCTTTTCAACACACAGACAACACACGCCTCACCAGGAGCACCGTAAACGTTACATTTTCCATAAGCATTGCATTTCCTTTCCTCCAGTCCCTGTCTTAATGTACACAACTGTATTTAAACCAGAGGAATTCAAGAATTAATTTTATGCTTAAGTGGTCTGCTTTGTACAGATACAAGTCACAACGCATCTTGAAAATGCCCCTGTTTTTCAGGCTGGAAAAAACCCGAGTCAAAGCATTGCTTCCTCCAGACCTATACCAGATTCAAAGATCTCCATGAGCAGAATTGACAATAAAATGTTTTCCACCAGATCTACGGGCAAAACGAGCTTCCCTGTTTACCACCTTGTGGCCTGAAGTGGTAACTATTCCTTTCTTACACATACACCGCTTCATCATTTTACATGTAAGTGCCTTCTTTAGCAGCAAGCACAGAAACTTCGCTCAAAGTTCCTCCTCAAAGGAGGCCATATGCTCCCAGTGAGACTGACACGAGCCCAAACTGCCCCAATCCATGGGGTAATCGAGAACGTTCGGCTTCCAAACAGCTCTGAACATTCCCCATACAAGCAGCAACCGGTTGCCCAAGCCGCAATCCTCTACCCACCGCTTCTAAAAGCCAGCAGCCACCCATTGGAACGATGCTGCGCTCAAACGAAACGAACAAGAAGCATGCGGTAAACGAAGAAGTACTTACATCCCTGAATTTGTTCCAGTACTTGTCTCTATCATACTGCGAAACGGTGCTCAGCCATTTGTCGTTGTCCAGGAAATTGCCATGATTGCTGCTACTCGTGATGATTTCAGGATGCCGGCTCTCCACTTGCAGGAAGCACCAGGCAGCGATCACCAGCACCCCCGACATCTGCAAGGAGAGGAGCGGAGCGGGCAGGGAAGTTCGAAGCGGACCCAAGCTCAAGCCCGTCTCCCCTCACACCCCTCGCCAACTTCTGCCTGCGGAGCTTCCCAGACCCGCCCAGCCTGGAGGGACGGGAGCAGCAACACCGGTACAACAATAGAGGTAAAACCGGTCACCTGCGGCCAGGCAGAAACCAGGCAGGGGGAAACAGCGCTGGGAAACCTCAGCGCAGCCTCCCAGCCAGCGCTGCCTCCGCGAAGTTTGGCTGCGAGGGCGGAGAAGAAGCCCTTACCTCTAGGCAGTGCCACCGGCGGGGCTGCGAGCACCGAGCGCTCCTTTTCCTCCTCCTTCCCGTCCTTTGTGCGGGTCGGAGCGGCACCGAGCCCCGCGGAGGCTCCTTCGGCGGCTCCGGCTGTGCCGTGTGTGTGTGCGCGGCGAGGGCGGCAGCGGCCGAGGTCTGGCTCCATCTACCTGCGGCGCGGAGGCAGAGCAGGGGCGGAGCGCGCTCGAGCGCCCGCCTGAGGGAGAGGCGTCTGTAACGGTCACCCTAACGGTCACTCTAACGGTCGCTGTGTGAGCTGAAGGGGCTGCGGGGCCGGGGCACGTTGTGTGTCTGTGACGAATGGAGGGATCGCCCTTTCGGAGAGGGGGCTTCGCTACTGCTGCAGCCTGAGGAGTTACGGAGCTGCAAAACTGGCTGTAAAAACAGGAAAACACCAACAAATGTCAGCTTTTATAAGCTCTGGGAGGATGTAGAATCGTAGAATCATAGAATGGTTTGGATTAGAAGGGGCCTTAAAGCTCATCCAGTTCCAACCCCTGCCATGGGCAGGGACCCCTTTCACTGGAGCAGCTTGCTCCAAGCCCCTGTGTCCAACCTGGCCTTGAACACTGCCAGGGATGGGGCAGCCACAGCTTCTCTGGGCACCCTGTGCCTCAGCACCCTCACAATAAAGGTGTTTTTCATATCTAATCTAAATATCAATCTAAATATCAATAATTCAACATCTAATCTAAATCTGCTTTTTGTCAGTTAAAAACCATTTTCCATTGTCCTATCACTGCCTGCCCTTGTCAAAAGCTGCTCTCCAGATTTCTTGTTGGTTCCTTTAGGCATTGGAAACTACCCAATAATATGGCTGCCTTGAGTCAATGGTTTTACTATTTACAAAAGTAACGACATTCCAAAGGCATAGAAGTCATCCCAGGTTTTGTCATTCTTTTTGGCAAGGAGGTCTCCTTTTGCCAACCCATCCCATGCCATGGAGGGGTTTCTGTACCATGAAGTAAGGCACTGCCCAGGCCACCTGAGGGGTGCCAGCGAAAGACATCTTCCATTTTAAAAACAGGAAGGAGGCAGATGAGGGGAGCTACATAGAATCATAGAATAGTTCGGGTTGGAAAGGACCTGAAGATCACCCAGTTCCAACACGCTGCCATGGGCAGGGATGCCCCCCACTAAATACTGGTCTGGGAATGAGGGGGAAAGGAGGAGACGTTCTCCAGTGAGAAAGGAGATCTCCATTATCGACTGAGGAGGGCGGAAACAGGGCTGAGCAATTTCACACACCACGTTTTCCAGACAGACACATCAGATATTCCTTTAGTAACACAGAAAAGGGTCACATTTATTCAGTTTTTACTGCTGTATCTGAGCACTTAACTCAATATATAGTTCTGCTCCTAGATCTGATTTTAAATACAGTTCCTAAATACCGCATAACCACATAAAAGCCTTTGGGACTGCAGAAAACAACAAGGTTCTATTAATTTTGATAGCAGAGCAAGCACATTTGCACGTAAGCACCCCGCATTGCTTTCTCTACTTGGTGTGCATAGAATCTAATGAAAGCTACATGCCAACAGAAGGGCAAACTAGAACCTTTTAAAAGCCACAAATAGAAGAAATCCAAACCAGATCCCTGCAGATTTGGATGTAAATCCATATCCAAATGCCCTGTTCCATCTTCCCTTCTATATTGGGTTATACCATTCTTCTGGTGGTGGTCCAGGGTAGTTATTTGTCTCAAATACCTCCTAGTTGTACACAGATGTTCCTATGAAATGGTTAGCTTCAGTGACAAATAAGGTTTCTTTAACTTCTACCTGTCAGGGTGAGTGAACACAAATCTCCTCCTTTCTTACTTAGATTAACAGAGTACTGTGCAGTTTATTCTGTATGGGCCTTTTCTGTAAGGCTTTTAACAACAGAGAATTTGTCTTCTCTGAACAGGCATTAAAGATCTTGCACCATCTTCAATCTCACAGTTAAGAGATTTCCCTTGTGAGCTTACAGAAGTCTATTGCCATTCAGCTGTATGCAGCTCCATTTGACTCATGTGTTTCACCCCAGACATTGCTGCATTTCAACACTGCCATGCACAAACCACATTACCTGCTAAATATGGAAGGATTTTTATGTACAAGGAACTACATCAGTGCTGCCGGTTCTGCATAAAGGTGCTGATACTTTCTTGATCCCACTGGAGGTCAGACCAATTTAATCCCCCCTTGACCATTCAACTCATGAATTGCCAGGCCAGGCTTGCAAAAAGCAGCAGAACATTGTTTCCCCCAAACCCCATAGGAGTTCTACCCATTATATATGTATAGCAGCAGTTAGTTCATCCCTGTGAAACACACTTACTAGCACAATAAACCAGGTTCAGTCCTTCAGTAGCTTCAGTAGACTTCATTCAGTGTAAAGCAGGCTGATATGCTTGCCAGTCAAAGACCTGAATGATAAATTAAAGCATTGTATGTAGAGTGACTGTTTTTACTCACAGCACATTTGTGTCAGAAATATGTCTTCATTTATTTAATTACTTCGTAATCCCATATTCAACACATGGCTAAACTTTCTTGATCCGGTAAAACACAGGCTTCCTGTTTAATCCTGATAGCAATCTCCACCACTCAGTAGCTGCAATGTTTCACCTCCACACTGTTTATTCACCCATGACTGGAATTGAAACACCCTTGTCGGCTGTTTTTTTAATCTCTGGACAGTGCTAAATTACCTCTAATTCTGATCCAAGAATATAATATTAGAGATCTCTCTGTAGTGGATGACTCAACTATTTGATATTTTGGATATAAAAAGCTCCTTTGTTCCAAGTTAGAACAATGACTGAAGAGCTAAAAACCACTTTTTTAATGTGTGCCAGCAGCTGTAAAAGGTGCCATGGTATTGATTTTGGATATTACTTGATAATTCACTTCAACTGTATAAATCATTTGGTCAGAAGTTGTAATTACAACCAGCCAGCTTCTCCATGTTATAGCCTGTCTGCATTCATTCTGGAAGCAGAATCTTCTGGTGCAGAAAGCATTTCACACACACAAGAATGAAGGGCCAGATCTCCAGCTATATTTCCCAGGCAGAGGAATGTTACAGTTGTCATAATAGGTCACTCTGGGACTTTCAGTTAACAGAAAAAGCCTTCAACACCAGTCTTGCAGGCAACAACACTGAAGCACGTTTATCTTTCCTCCTGACCAAAACAAAGATGCCTGGAGCATCAAGTCAGCCACTCCTGTCCTCCCTAAAGCTGCACTGAGCTTGTTCCCATCATAGCCAGTAGCCAGAAGCTGTGTACCCAGCAGTGTAAGGTCAGTAGTAATAGCACGTAAGCATTGTTATATGAAGGATTTTACATCCCCCAGTTATACTTGGCAGTGAGAATCACTTCATGATTGCTTCCACAGTTCTCGAGGCAGTGGCTGCAGCCTTTGTAGTAGAGCCTTGAAAATCTTCTGTGGACTTTTATTGATGGTTTTTCTCCTCCTCTTGTGAGGCACAATTCCACTGACTTCATTTTTTAATACATTCACTCAGGAAAGAAAATCTTTACAGTAATAAATGTTTAAAGTACATTTCTGTACTTTACTGGGTACCAGAGTCTTTCACTACTGGATTAGGAAAATTCAATCTTGTAATTTAACTGGATTTAACAATCTATCACTAAAAGGGTACATGCAGTGGGACAGACCTTTATTTAAGATCCCTTTGTATCTTCCATATACTGTTGTGTCCTTTTAATAGACAGAGGGTTTATTTCCTCCTGTGATTCTCAGAACTGCAAATTCAGCGTTGTCAGCTCTGCCGGGCAATTGTGCAGAAAAAAAGCTAGTTTAACCTGTGCAATAAGTGCTTGTTGGCTCATAGAAAGTTCCCCAGATATTTGTTCATTTTACAACAGACTGTAATTCCTCTTCTTTAAAAATACTACAAATACAGGTTCTGATTTGACCCCTTTATTCACCTCTGCTCCTGGCTTCTCCTCTATACAACATCCACATTTTATGACAGCAGTGCCTGGAACTTTGCAAAAATTTGCTAAATGCTTGCAAGCACAAGCACTGTGTATGTCACATGGTAGGAAAACTATGGATTTCTAATGGGTAAAGTGGTGCCGTCTGCTGTAGAGACATTGCAGTTGGTGCAATCCCCTGTGTTCTCATCCTTCTGAAGCACTTAACACCAATGTCACTGGTTTCAGTGCAAGAGAAAAGATCCACTGACCTGGAAAGATCCTACATGTTCTGCTGGTGTGTATTAGTTGTAACATCCCAGATTAAAGTGAATCCAAATACTAACAAGTCCTGGTCAAAGTAAAAGCCGAACACAGTTTAGGATAGAGAGGCATAAGAAACAAAACTAAAGCAAAAGAACAGTGAAGACAATAACTAAAGTGATTTAGCACTCACAGAAGTCAGAGGTGAATTTCAAGACCAAGCTTTTCCCACCTTGCAAAGCTATCTTGCCCACAGGTGTCTAGAAGAGAATAGAGAAAAATCCACCAAAAAGACTTGTGTTCACATAAAACATATAATCAAATACAAGGTTACACTTCAACTGAGAGATGAGATTGAGGCAGGTATTCATAATGTTTAACTTTTGCCTTCTGAGGCTAAGCCTTAATTTCCTCTGTCATAAGGAAAAAGGAACAAGTCCTTCTGAATGATGCCTCAGAGTAGAAGCCTATCCTAGCTGCTGTGGATTGTTTTCTGAAGAATGCTGTTGACTTAGGAGCGTGATCAGCAGGTCAAAGGAGGTGATCCTGCCCCTCTACTCTGCTCTCCTGAGACCTCATTTGGAGCATTGCGTGCAGTTCTGGTGCCCTCAACATATAAAGGACATGGAACTGTTGGAACAAGTCCAGAGGAGGGCCATGAGGATGATCAGGGGCTGGAGCACCTCCTGTATGAAGACAGGCTGAGAAAGCTGGGGCTGTTCAGCCTGGAGAAGAGAAGGCTGCGTGGAGACCTCATAACAGCCTTCCAGTATCTGAAGGGGGCTATAGGGATGCTAGGGAGGAACTCTTTATTAGGGACTATAGTGATAGGACAAGGGGTAACGGGTTGAAACTTAAACAGCAGAGGTTTAGATTGCATATGAGGAAGAAATTATTTACTGTTAGGGTGGTGAGGTACTGGAATGGGTTGCCCAGGGAGGTTGTGAAGGCTCCATCCCTGGCAGTGTTCAAGACCAGGTTGGATGAAGTCTTGCATGGCATGGTTTAGTGTGAGGCATTCCTGCCCATGGCAGGGGGGTTGGAACTGGATGATCTAAGGTCCTTTCTAACCCTAACTATTCTATGATTCTATGACTCCAGAAAGAGCCTACAAACCAGAAACACACTAGGTAAAAGCTTGTGAATACTGTCCCCAGGACCTGCAGGCTAACATAAAGAAATAAATTTACTCACATGAATCAGTCTATTCAGACCAGAACATACATCATTTTAAAGACTAAATGTTTAATGGGAAGATAATCCCTGCATATTTGACAAATGGTTTCACTTTATCTTTCTAGCATATATGGTGATCACGACGAAAGTAATTTTATGGCATTTCACAAAGTATCTTGTAAAATGGAAACCGTATTTTACAGTGGCTTTTATTACTGCTGGAACTTTTACTTGGAATTGCATCACAAAAGTTGGTTAACATAAATATTGCAGTAAAGAGCTCTCACCATTTTACGCCAGAGTTAATTCTGCAAATGCAGCCTTCATTGTCAGATGGAAAAGGTCATTAGAATTAGATTTGTCCTTAGACTTCATATTTAGTTGGGACAAAACACTGGGATGAAGTTTTGTAGCTCTGTTCAGCCTGGAAAATACCATCCCAACATTTGCCATTGACAAGCAGCCTTAGAGTGTCACCCTAAACCTTCCCTGTAATATATGAACAGAAACAAAGATTTGGAGATTAACATGTGGAATATTAAATGGTTTTGTTCAATATTTACCAGAGTAAGATCCTGTTTTGAATAACTGAGATAACACAACACCAACCAATAATAAATAACACCATTTACATCAATAGTCAGAGTTCAGAAATTAAATTTGCATGGAAGAGGGAGCACCATCAATGGCTGAACTACAGAAATGAAATTTGCATTCATATAAATGTGAAAGAAGTTTCAAGTGTGTTTGTTCTTTCCCCATGTTTCTCTTTTCTTCTTTTAAAACTTTCTCAGTTTTCCCCATTTTTGCTATTTTTTTTTCAGTTCTCTCAAATACGATCTTATGCAGTCATTGCATTTTGAGGTCTTTATGGATCTTCATGATAATTTTGTCCATTCTTCCAAGGAAGCTGTGAAAGCTCCATCCTTGGCGGTGTTCAAGGCCAGATTGGACAGAGCCTTGGGTGACATGGTTTAGTGGGAAGTGTCCTTGCCTATGGCAGGGGTTTGGAACTGGATGATCTTAAGGTCCTTTCCAACCCTAACTATTCCATGATTCTGTTCTATGATTCTTTCTTCCATTTGCCATCATTTACATACTTTACTTCACTCTTCCCATCCCCATTTTTTCTTGTTCATATGAACACACACTCAGATATTTACAAAAGCAGCAGCTTTCCTGGAGATTATGGAACCAGTCTGGAATCAGTGCTGCCTGATGGACAGAGGGTTCCAGAACATCTTGGAGCTCCAGAGGCCAGGCTTGGCACTAGCCCAGTCTCATATGGTTAACATCAGATCTGAATTTGCTGAGTAGCATGAAAACAAGATCTGGGGATTTATTGGCTCTCACTAAACCCTCTTTTCATTAAAGCAAATAAAACAAAAGTATTGATGTCTGTAGATGAGGACAATAAAGATGAGCCACACAGGAGCTGTAATGGTTTGCATACTCATAAACCTTTCTCAGTCTTTGTGCTTCAATGTTTTCCTGTGGGGGATGATGTTGGGAATGTGCTGGAATGCAATACTTTCAGGTAATGTAGAGAAACAATTTTATTTCTCCCTTCTGCTGCATTTTAGGCATGAAGCTTAAGTTCTCTAAGGAAGCTGATGATTCTCTTTGCCAATAACTTGAATCCTTATGGAAAACCAAATGCTATCTCACACAGTGACTGAATCCCTTGAAGTCTGTGTGCTTAAGATGAAGTGTTTGGGTAGGGAGGGAGGAGAGGCATTAGCTATGGCAGTAACTGAAAGAGAGGTAAAAGGTGTGAAATTGGGTCACCTGATTCTCAGAGTCAGCATCAGGCCTTGGGATACCAAAGGTGACTGACAAAAATATGACCCTTGGCTCAGATCTGCTACAAAACTGCATCACTGTATCTATCCAGCACAGTCACTGCTCAAGTATGGCAGGGGCAGACCTTGACCCAGCTACACAGTCCTCCTGCTGTAAACAATCAGCTCAGTTTCATGTATTTCAAGTGGGTCCTCATACCAGAGAAAGCCATCTATGAAGTGTGGTGGTCAGAAAATGGACAGAAAAAGAATTCCAAACATCTTCCTCTGCTTTAAGCAATGGATGAATGATCTATGATAACAAGATCATAAAATGAAAGAAAAATAACCCTCAGACCCTCAAAATCCTCTTAGGGTCAGGAATTATAAAGGAGGAAAATGCTTTACCCACAGTGACAGTCTCTAGAAACATGGAGAATGCAAAACTTGCCCTTGTGTCAGCAGGCATGGAGACTGGCAGAAAGGAAGGCAGAAAGACCGTAGCTTTATTTCTCACAGCAAGTGATTCTGAAGTCCTCAATGTGTTTTCAGTTAACTCTGCCCAAATTTGAAACTGTTTTAGAGGAATGTAAGTATTACTTCACTCTGCATAGAAATCAAAGATGAGTGTTGAGTTTTAAATACAGTGTACAAAATGAATAGAAGAATTTGTTCATGTTCTAATGCAGCTCAAGGTCTTGCAAGTCCAAGGTGTGTGGGAGGAAATGAATCCACCAAGGGAGGAGGAAACCAGCTCAGAAGTGGCAACAAAGATCTGGAAGAGAAACTGCAGAAGACCCAGAATTCACCCCAGACAAAGCAATCAGAACCTGCTAAATAAAATTCCTGCTACAGTGAAGTTTATGGAAGGTGAGAAGTGCTTTGATTCCATAGGGAGTAAAGATAATTTCAAGAAATTATGCCTGTGGCCAGGGATATATATAGAACTAAATGTCAAAGTCCACACAGAAAACAGTACATGGGATAGCACAGTGTGCCATATATTTGAGCCAATGCCTGGAAAGCAATGCAATAATGGCAAAAGCTTACATAATTCCATATGCCCTAGAAGAGCATGTGCTGCATCAAAAACCATGACTGTCATTAGTAGCTCAGGAAGATTCTTCATAGAAGCAGTGCATAACGCTGTGGCAGCAGATGGACTATTTGCCTTAGAGGAACTGAGATGTAGTAATTTAGGTTGGATTTGGGTGTACAAGCCAATGGAATGTCCAAAATAGTATTCTTAGGACAAAAAAAAGTAGAAAGAAAATAAACCAAACAGAATAAAGCGGTGATGGCTTAGGGTGTTTTAGTGAGGAGCTCACACATTCTCTTAAGAGGGTTAATCAAATCTGCAGCGACATGAATTTCAGGAAAGCTACGGATTACATTTGCCTCAAGGGAAAATAAGCTGATTGTTTGATTCCTACTCTTGACGATGCCAAGTCACTGGAAAAGCAAAGAAACCAAACTAAGTAAGGAGGAGACGCAAGTGTCTTCCAGGGGGATAGAGGAGGTACTGCAGAGCATAGAAAAACCCATGAAAGTTCCTTTTCCTTTAAGGCAAAGATTTAAAAAAAAAGACAAGCTAAAAATCAACAGATGTGCATATTGCTTTATCCCAAGGGAAGTATTCCCTTGAGATGGGAAAATGCAGAACTTTCTCCTTATGATTAGACTCAAACTAACCACATAAACTTTTCACCAAGGGGCAGAAGTCCTTGAAACAATACACCTTTCTTCCTTGTGCATCATCAGCCTCTGCAGGTCTGTAGGAAGGGAAATGAAATATAAGTAGACAAGATGACTTCTGAGACTTTGTAGATTGTTAGATCACTTCTTGAAGTCTTCCCAACCCTATGCTTTTGATTCCTCATTCTTGTATGTTCAATATCCCTTCCAGGGAAGGTCTTTTTCCATCCTTCCTGGGGTGGATTTTCTGGTGTATAAAAATAACTTTCTTTTGATGAAACAAAAGACATGGAAGGCAAACCCACAGTACTGATATAAAATCTCCAGGCAGCTTTGGACATAAGGAGAGCTACCAAACTTAAAGACCCCATTGTTACCGAAATCTTGAAAAATAGACTCTTGTTTAATTTAGTATCACTGCAAATAAAATTAAGTAGATTTCATGCAGTAGAAACAATAAATGAGACAGTGAGAGAAGTTAATAGAGTCAGGAATGAATATATTTCTCCAACACAAGAAAAGACAGAATAAGGATTTCTTGAATTAATCAACTTCAAAAAGGTATTTAATATCACTTCTGAAAGGTTATGATGGAGATGGAATTTAACTCTGGATCACAGTTTGATCCAGACATTTCTGGTTTCAGGTAAGAACTCTGTATTGCACATGTAAGTACAAGTTAGCCCAACTGAAAACCAGATGGTCTGTCTTACAGAATACAGGCTCCTCACACCAACACCTCTAGGAACAGTTCCACTCTGTTTGGACCCAGTTTTGATCTTGCAAATCTATTTTGACTTGTCAACCATACCAAACTTAACCTGATTTTGAGTCTGGGACTCAGAATAACAGAGAATAAACCAAGTTTGACATAGGTATTTTTTTCAGACAGACTAGTCAGTTCTCTTAACTCTGGAGACCGTTACGCCTGCAAAAACCTAATAGCAGTATGCTGACATAGAAAAGGCATTTTTCATCTCAGTCAAAGGTTTAACGTTTTTCTTAACTACTTTAGGATCCTAAAGTCAGCTCAAACTGAGGGTAGACAGGTTATTACCATCGCCAGAGGATCTGGCAATTAACATGGTGAGATTCTTTTCCCTTGTCTACAGGCACAGGATTCTTGGTTGCAGGCACACACACTGGAGCATTTGACAGAAGCACAACCGAGAGAAGTGCTGAGCTTGATTAAATATGAGTTTTTCTAAATCCACATCACAAAACCAGCCTGTCTGACCTCAGGTGAAGTACAAACTGCAAGTTCCAAAGCTACAGCTGAGATCCCCCTGAAGAAAGAAATTAATGCTATTAGCATAAGACAGGTCTGCATGTTCCTGGCCCAGGCACTTTTAAAAATGAGATTATTAAATTGTTAAAGGGGCAAAGATAGTGATCCCCCAAGGCTTCATAGAAAGTGTGTGAAGATATACACAAAGGTGACTTTAGACATTGAGAAGTCTAAGAAAAGGTCTGAAGCCTGGCTTCAAATGAAGCATGAGCTATTAAATATTGTCACCTAGGCCAGCAATAGAGACCACACTGAGTGAAAGAGCACATTAAGAGACAATCACCATTGCACTGATGTCACATAAAAAGAATTGCCTGTCCTCTGCTATCCTCTCCAATAAAAGGATTTAACAACAATGACTAGAAACAACCATATCATAGTTACATTGCTCTTCGTCTCTCTCAGCCACTTTCATGAAGGATAAATAGACACTCCTGTGTCTCAGTTTATTCTAGATATGTAAATACTGACAAGCTCAATAGGCTGCTTAGTACGTGTGATTTTTAAGCCATTAATTTGAAATGCAACTTTGGACTCCTGACCACTATGTCTCATCATTTATAGTCCAAAGGGTTGCTGGAAGAAAGTGTCAAAAGAACAAAGAACCTGCTCAGACAGACTGAAGTTGTTTCCAGCCTTCACTTTAAAATTAACAAATAGTTTTAGCAAAACATAGACCATCACTTGCTGCTGGGTTGTTTTTTTTTTCCAACAGAAAACTGAAAACATGCTGCCTGGATGTTCAAAACTAAAGCTGCATTCATCAGAGACACAGAGCTAAAAAGGTCATAAGAAGGTATAAAACCAGCAGTGTGGCTTGGGTTCCACATTTTTCTCACAGCTTATGCTCAAGACTTCTCTGTCTCCAAGTCATTGAAAGGATATAAGGGCACCAAAACCTGACTCTTTCTGGCTTACTGTGATAATTCTGTTTTCCTTATTAGGGATGAATGCAAATTGTTGTGTTCCCTGTGAAATACAAGGAGTATATAATTAAGACCAGATGTTTATATCCTGGTTTATGCCTAATAAATACACAGTGACAGGGAAGCATGTGAAGTACAATTCCGCAGGAGAAAAATGTTATTTAAGGTCATATGGAAAAGCACCAAGTAATGAATTTTCCTCAACTGGGTAATAAAAATACATTTAAAAAACAAAATCCAAGCCATCCTTTCAACCAGTGGGACATGTGTAGCAGAGATACACTGTCATCACAGCATAAGACCGTGTGTTATCACGGACAAACCATAACTTTCAGCCTTTATAAATAAAGAGAAGGAATAAAATGAGATAAAATATATGGCATAAGCAAAACTTCTGGTGAGATAAAGTTACTGAAATCCAAATATTTACATGATTATTCAAAAACACTAAGAATTTCATTTTAAACTGGATGTCTAGAAGGGCAACTAGACCAACGCCAAAGGTTAGTTGAGACTGTGAGAGGTGCCTGGAGAGCAGACAAGCAAAAAGAAGCAAGTCTGAATATTAGAAGTGTCTTATTTAACCCTTTTTCAATTACTTTATAAAAGGCATGCACAGCCTAGTACTGAAGTCTATATAAGACACTAAACATGGAAGGAACAGTATGAAATGAAATACGAAAAAGTTGCAATATGAAGTTTTACACTGATGAAGGCAAACAGAAGAAAAACTCTGAAAACCTCAAGAGTATGGAGTTTTTTTTTTTAATTTTACCAAAAAAAATGTCCCTTGGGAAAATGATACATAATTTATATTCTCTACTCATTTAAACAACTTGTACACTTCTAAAACACAAAGTAGAGAGTCTTGGAAGAGCCTTTGATTAAAGTTCCTCACATCAGCTGTGTGTTACAACATGGATACTAAATTCTTTGATGGAAACTAACAGAGCATAAGCAAAAAATAATTCAGAGATGTCAACAAATTAACACCTTCTCTGGATCCTGTTAGAAATCTTGAATTAAAGTCATATTAGAGATTTAGTTTAGAAAACCATCTTGCAGAAGTGTGAGATAATGGAAATGAATCAATTCCTATTCTCTTGGGCTCAGTTTTCGGGGTTTTAAGACATGTCATAATTGAATGGAAGTGAAGAAGGGCCTGGTGGTGGTACCAGATACAATTATCCCAAGATCTAGGACTGCAGTAATCACAGAAAAATCACTTCATTCTCTCTTGCACTGGTGTAGCAGGGCCTGGGAAAGGATAGAGACAGGAGAGACTCTGGCTTAATAAATATAGGATGAATATAAATAAGTATTGCCTAGCATTTAGATCTAATAGACTGTTCAGTGAACTCCCAAAGGATACATTGCTTAAGAGCAGGATGATTAAGGCATTGGGTAATATACCTAAGGGAGCTATCCTGCAGTGGCACAGGAATGGTCTAGAAGACAAAACATGTAACTTCTAACAACTTCAAGGCATGGAATTCCATTCCCAGCAGCCTTTCACAAAAGTCCAGAGAGGCAAGGTTATTTCCTATGTACATAAAATTCATGTGTGGGAATCAGAAATTCCTGTATTCAGCATATAAATGCACACAGTTGTGTGATCTTAATACAGACTATAAATAAACAGTGACAGAGATGCTTAAGTTATACACACAGTAGCTGACAAGGTATTGCCTTCAACTGTTCTGAATGCAAAATGGGAGATGGCTGCTGTGGATTATATTCTTTTTGATTTTTTATTTTTTTTCTATATTCTTTAAGGGTTGAACTACTTTTGCAATTATTTCCTCCTAGCATTAAACAGTACCAAGGGTGAATTTACATCTGAACCTTAATCTAAATGGATTTTCTCAGCAATTAAAATGTGTGTTTAAAATAAAAAGTTTTAATATTTTGACATTCAAAAGACAAGTAAAGGTTTTCACTGATTATAAGTAGAAAGAGGAAATAATGTATTATTCAAGCTCCAGAGCTTGCTTAATGCAAGATCAATTTTGTTAAGTGTTGCTTAGCAATGGATTATGAGTGCAGATGCTGAATATTAATGCACGATGGGTATGGCAGCAATTCCTGTGAAAGTACACTTCAAGAAGGAAAGGATTTTCCCGGTGAACCACAGACAGATACATACCTGCAGAGTTCCATAAACAAAGAGAGATCACATCTTCTCCTCTTGCACCATTTATTGGTTACCAAGCCATATAGTAGGAACTTTTAGATCATCTTTGCTGTACCCAAAATGTTGAGTGTCTGCTCACCCAAAACCCAAAACCTGAGGCAGCAGTAAAACTGTACAATAGCATAGTATTAAGTCAAAGCAATGGGATCAGGTTTGGGTAATAGCTTTCCAGAGGATGTGAAACTTTCTTGTGATATTGAGGATTTACAACCTGCAACATTGAGTTGTTTATATCTGTCATATATCTAAGACTTTCATCTTCTCATAGACAGTTGTGGTTAGTTCACCCTTATAATCAGAGCAAAGACCTTACTTACTGCTTGGCATTTAACTGCTTTTGTTGTTGCTATAAAAGAAAGTATCCATCACCTTATGCAGAAAAATCCTGTATCCTATTTTACCCTGTATTTTATTTTCTTATGGTCTGTGGAAGAGATAACAACCGCGACAGACTACACTGTGAGAATGATGGACTACTGGAAAGAAACAGAGGGGTAAGAGCAATGGAGCCAAGAAAGATTTGTGCCTGAAATAGAATTTTTAAGGTGGGTTTGCTTTGATTGAGATTCCTTGCACAAACTGCCTCATGGGTCTAAAGACAGTTTACTCTGACAACCCTTTAACAAGGCACTAACAATGCTGCTTTGTTCTAAATATATACCTCTCTATATTTAAGGTTAAAGAACAGTGTTTCATGTAGATTGCAACTTTTAACAACAGCTTTGGCAAACCCTGAAGATGGCAGAATGTCATTTTGACCTTTAACACGGGATATATTCTGTTGCTTTACTTAAATTTCTTGATTTCTTTTTTCTTATGGAATTGAAGCAAAATAAATATTTTTATGCTATACCACCATTAAAAACTCCTTCATGCTCATTCTAAACCCTGATTTTGTTGTATAACATTTTTCTGCCACTTCACTGACTCGATACAGGATGAAGCTCACAAAGAACTTTGCTCTGGAAGTTATCAAATTTCCTAATGGCTGTCTACATGACTTTTGGGGGACTTTGATGTTATTTTTTCTATGTCTATCTCTGCTAAAGATGTTAATTTATGAGAAAGTACTTATTTGACTCTACTTTCCATGCAACTTGGGAAATACTACTTGCGTATTTTTCTCCCCTCAGACTCAGCTTTATTTACCACAACTCATTTTCTTTAAATGTGGCTTTAAATGAAGTACAGATTGGTTTTGTGTATCTCTTTGGGGAACTGAGGAGAAAAATCTATGTGTATGTAGATGTGTGATTGTTGATTCTCAGACCACTTTCAACTAATAATTAGACCATAAAGTTTTCAGGGCAAGGGCAGCTTTATAGTCTACATCTGTTACAGCAATGGGATCCAGTAGCTGACTGCTATCTTCAGCCGTAACATTAAAAATAATTACTGGTGTTTATATTATAACATCAACCAGGGATTTCAGAGTTCATACATAAAATATGAGACAGTTCTTGCCAAAGCCCTAATAGCAGAAGCTAGTACAGCAATCAGCATGACCTTGTAAGTAAACTTAGGGGCAACTTCTGTTTTCTTTCTTTTGGATATTTCTTATTTTCCTTTAAAGCTCCTGCCATCTTTGTAGTAACTTTGGTCCTTAGCAGGAGGGAGAAGTACTTGCCTTTTTATTTCAGAAACATTTTTACTAAGGTTGAATATCAGAGAAGCATGATACAGGATCTTAACCCAACCATTAGTGACTTCTTTCTTCCAAGTTCAGCTGACACCTTAATTGTTAAGCAATTCACACTCAGGAATACAATAAAAGCCTTCAGAGACAGCTTCAGAGAAACCTTATTCCTCAAGATCAGGGTGCTCTGACTACTCAGGTCTCAGATAAGTGGCAGAAAACCTGCCAACCTGTTTATTCACGCAGTTTTCTTGATTGGTAAACCCTAGAAAGCATTTATTTTGTTTTCCATTCTCATGAGCTTACACATGGGGCTTTTCTTTTGTTTTAAAGAAAGCTGCTTTCATTCACTGTTACTTTAGACATTTACCTTTAATTGAAGTCCTTGCTTAGGTTATGATCTCCTTTTGTCTGGTATCATATAAAGAAAGTGGAATGCTGTGTCAGTCTATAATACAAGAGTGAAAATTTTGCTAAGGAACTGGCCACAATGGGTATGGTCAGGGCTCTCTAATGAATGAATTAGATATGTTCAGCTGTGTCGAAGGCTTGCAAGGGGAGGAACTTGAATAATTCGTTCATGAAAGGTCATTTTGGTGCAGGCAACATGGTCCACGCTAAAAAATGTTGTCTGCAATAACCAACAGGAGCCCAGGTTTCATGATTTTGCTTCCTCTCTGCCATGTGCAAGGAACTCAAAGCATCTTGTGACTTTCTTCACTGCATTCCCTACACACTCACCGCACACAACTATGTATTCATCCAGCACTTATCAGGCACCTCCCATACCCACATATACACTAACTCTCTGAATGACAAAGCTTTTCTGTGAAATGAACATCTCCCTGAACCACTGTTCCTATCTTCAGAATTCAGCTGTACTGCACAGTTTAGCATTCATCGTCTCCCGCCTTCAGCCCCAACAATAATTGCTGTGATGTAGCTATGGATGATAAACCTAACGAAAATGGGTCAAAGTGGTTGCTGAATATCAGTATGGGCAGGGCTGTGCATTTACAAAGAAAACCAGTCAGGCCTGATTCTAGAATTCATGTTTACAGTGTACAATCTTATTCATGAAAACAGCTTGCCTGAAGTCACTAAAGTCTTTATCATAAATATTGCTCACTAGACATGAATATGAAAAGCTAGTTCAAAAATGATGTGATTATTCTCCTCGATAAAATTTTCCTGGAAATGTATCTAAGTAGCTGAGATAGGGTGAATAAAATCAATCTCTGAAGCTAGGAAATGTTGCAATGACCTTTAATTATGTGCCAAATTAAGACTGTGTCACATTGAATTTGCACATAATCAGACTAGATTGCAAAATCTAGCCCATTATTCAGTCTATAGTCTATAACAATTACATTTAGGATTTGATCCCAGTATATTAGATACATATATTTCGTGGCATGCACTGACCACAGAGGACAAGAACATGGCTTTCACTTTATTGCAGAGAGATGCCAGAATTCCCTCATCGCAGCCTGTGCTTTGATGGCTTTTCATTCATTGCTGTAACTGTGTGTATAAACAACTCGAGGAACTGGCTTAAGGCATTAACAATTCAACTCTGCTTTATTTGCATAGAAGGCAAACAGAATTCTCTTCCCTTTCATGCATTCTTTCTATGAACTGTGCTTGAAGAAAAAAGTCTTATTTACATTTGTGTATTTTTTCCTGTTTTTTTCTTTACCAGGACTGTAAGTTGGTTCCCATTGCCATTTCTAACCGCCAAACCAATGCTCTGTTTTAGCTGATGAATTCTGATGTCACCTATGTTGCTGCATCAACTGTCCTTCCACTAATGTGCAAGGGCCATACTTAATAGTTTTTGGCTGATTTTTTCCCTTTCTGTCTTATCAGATGGAGAATCACACATGTATTTTGTTAGTCAATTGCTTTTAAATTTCCCGTAGTTTTACATTCTTGGAGTGTCCGTTTCTATGTGTATACATCAGATCTAGCAACTGAAACAGGTGTATTTTGCACAGAAATTGAGGAGCTTTTGACTCCTCTGGAGGATGCAGATCCAGTGTCAGACTGGCTAATGAGAAAAGGTGTCTAATTACCTGCATAAATCACTGAAGATACATTGGCACACCTGCCTTATGTCAGAGCAGAGATACAGACCCAGCCTTTTCTTCAATCACCTCCAAATATACAGTGGTTCTTTAACAGCAAGGAGGAAGTATTAAGTAATTCTTCATCAAGTCATCGTGTCTTCATCAAAGCTTCAAGAGAAAGGACCAAGTTAAATCCCAGCAACACTGTTTAGTGGAAAGGCTTTTATTAAATCAGATCCACCACTGTGGAATAAAGGACTGGTAACTTACAACTGAACCTTGAACTAATGAGGGCTAATGCAGGAAAAAACTCCCCTGTACTACAAGGATACTTTTTCTGTTAGAGAATAAGGTTTAGGAGACCCTCATTACCCCTGTGCAATGTTGCTGCTGAAGGAAAAGGTGCAAGCAACTAGGCTGGCTGCTTACAGCAAGAAAAAAAAAGTGCCTCCTTTCTTGAAGTGCACAAGCCATCTATTATTCTATTATTCCAGCCTGGATCATCAGCTAGTGTAAGAAGACACTATGCATAATTAAAATCAATAGTGGTGTGTTGATTTACTTCTACTAAGAATCTAGTTCTCTGCTTCAAGCATCCAAATCCTAGGCAGAGCTAGGAGGTAATTTAGATAAGAAACACCAACTATACTAAAAGCTGACAACTGATTTCTGGGGAAAGATATGCAGAGCTTTCCTAAAGGATGGCTCACAAGGAACAGGATGATAGAAATGCTCTATTGCTTACAAGAATTTGTTTCCTTAGAAAGCAAGCGAATCAAGTGGAGGGAAAATGATGAAACTTAGTGATAGGCAAAATTCAGAAGGGTAAAATTAAAAGGAATAAGAGTAAACATTTTCAGTGGCTGCAGTAAATGTACATGGAACAGTCTTGCTAAGGATAATGGCAAAGATATGCAGCTATAATACCATGAAACGAGACGCAGACGAGTCTGAAAATATTCCCTCTACACTCAAGTTTAATGGGATTTTTTTGCCTTCCTTTTATCATGTGGGAGTTTAATGTGATACAGTATTTTACTTACATTATATTATCCTAAGCAGTAAGAATAGATGATAATCTGTTGAAAGGGCATTGATCTGTTTTTTCTTGGATTCTTTTACAGACCAGCCCTGTGGTTAAGCTATGTGGCCCTAGAGAGGACACAGAGACAAGTATTGCCTAATGCCCATCAATCTCTCTTTGTATAGCTGCTTCATTGCCATTGTTAAACGAAGATGAATTATTAGAAGGTGAGAAGGGCACATTGTCTTGTACTAAATGGAGGGGTGTAAACCCACTAACAGGATTATTTCAGCAGACATCCAAAATGTTGGACTGTATTTGTTAGAAAGCTTGAGCAGAAAATACAACAGTCTGAATTTCAGTGAATGATGCAACTGCTGAGGAAAGGGAAGGAAAAGTCCAAACATGTGCTTATGCATCTCCAACAGTGCCCTACCATTCCGAGCCAGAAAAGAGAGAGGCAAAGTGTACTATCTCACCTCAAGCCCATGGCTCCCTGCTGCTGCTTCTCCTCAGGATGAAACCTGGATTGGAGTGATAAAGAATAGGATATAAAGACACAGAAGCATTGTAATTAAACAATTGAAGCGGCACAGTCTGAACAGCTGTGGCAACTGCATTTTCATGCTGGCAAGCATGGAGTTAAACAGAAAGGACCAATTATAGAGATGGGCAAAAGTTAGAAGGAAAAAAACCTGAAAAACATAAATTGAGATTGTGCTAGAAGTGATGAGATAAAAGCAAGATGAGCACTGGGCTATATAAATGCAGCAGTTACTTGAAACAGAATGCCTGCAAGTGATTTATTAAAATTGGGCTTTTATTATAAAAAGTGGGGGCTTATTTAATGAGTATTCCTCCTAAAGACTCAAAGTGTCCTCTGTCCATGCAGCCTGCATTCCAAGGTTATCAAAAGAACTGTTGTTATGGGCTGAACTCAATTTAGCACATGCTTTTTGGGTGGCGAGTGGATGTGAAAAGGATTCAGCAACACAAATTCTGAATGTGTTCTGAATGGGAAATGAACTTTTGTGAAAGATCTTGCAAACGTCGACTACAGCTGCACAATCCTGATACAGCCAGGCAAGGGAGGATGACCTATTTGCGTCTAGCTGAACTTTGTATTCATCTTTTGATCACAAGCAATGAAACCTGCAGCAATACACTCGATAAGAAGATGTAACAGAGTGAGACCCTCTATATTTTGTTATCTTTATATGCCATTTAACCTAAGATTCTAACTGAAAGAGTTTTCTCTTATCAAAATATTTAACAGCAGAAAATACCGTATGCTTAGGAAATTGTTAATCATTAGTACGATGAAGAAAAGTTTGAACACTGCAGGCAGAAGGTTACAAAGGCCATGGATTGTAATGCAAATCTTATTGTTAAGATACTTAGAAAGAGACATTATTTCTCTAAAAAGGAATAAAATCCCAAAACAGATCCCATCACTATCTGGATAAGTGGCACAACACAGGATCATGAACAAGACAGTTTGCAAAAAGGCCTGTCATCTGTTTGCTCCAAGAATTTATGCCCTCCAGTATTTTTTGTGTGTTCCTTTGACAGGAGATAATACTGTTCTATTGCCTTATATGCAGATTGCAGATTATTGTTATTGCAGGTATGCCACCCCTAACCATTCTATGATTAAGACCCAGAGGTTTAAAGAGCATGTTTACTGAAATGCTTCATGCTCAACATAATCTAACAGCATCTAATGATATACTAGCTCCAATTCAAATCTCTCCCCAGTAGAGAAGTTCTGAGACCTATCATAAATGGCACCATTTCAGCCAAAACACTACAGGAAAGACAGGACAGGATCTTTTATATGGGTCCACTGCACAAAACACACTGTAGCAGGCACCCTGGGTTTTAAAAGATGCTCTTTATGCAGTCATTAGCAAAGGAAACATCAGCTTTGGTATTGTCTAGAACTATCTGTTAAAAGAATGAAAGTAAAAATTGAGTTGTTTAAGTATTTTTGCCAATTATTCAGATTTAATATTTAGACTTCCAGGTATTTTCATCACTGTTTTCTCCTTTCCCCTCATACAGGAACTCTCAATACATGTATCATGTCTTTCCTTTGCCAGAAAGTGCACCTAGTTCATCTAATAAGGCAACAAAAGACTGTCTGAAGCTTTTTTCTCACTATTCTGGTTATTATTTACTTAGTCAGTAGGGTCTGGTGGTTATTGGAATTACAGTTTCTTGTTGACCTCAGGCCCACATTCTAATCGACTCTTGTTATGGTCAAATAAGTGGTTAGAGGCAGTTCCTCCTAAAATTCATTGGGTTTAGATCAGTTTCTATATAAGCAGAGCTCCTGCCTCAGCACTCACAGGAAGATTATTTTGGCAGCTAAGTTGTTATGGAGCTGGTGTATTGCTTCCTGATCAAGTGTCACAAATTCAGAATTACTGCATTGGGCAAAAGAGTCAGGTAGAAAACTAAGAGTACAGCAGAGCTTGCTTAGCTTGCTTCATCAGCCCCAGTACCACTCTTGAACCTGACTCTCACTCTAGGGCTATCAGGTAATTTTCTCCAGCCTTTACCCTGAACAAGTGAAATTCTCCTGTCCAATTACACACAGTATTTATGAGATGTCCCATATGAAATGAGCCCTAAAGAGTATAACATAACACACTATCTGTAATCGAGAAGGATCAACATTAAAGCAGTGTACAACCAAAGACCTGTATATCCTGTATGTATAAAGACCTGTATTTTTGAGACCTCATAGCAGCCTTCCAGTATCTGAAGGGGGCTATAGGGATGCTGGGGAGGAACTCTTCATTAGGGACTATAGTGATAGGACAAGAGGTAACGGGTTGAAACTTAAACAGGAGAGGTTTAGATTGGATATGAGGAAGAGGGTGGTGAGGTACTGGAATGGGTTGCCCAGGGAGGCTGTGAATGTTCCATCCCTGGTAGTGCTCAAGGCCAGGTTGGACAGAGCCTTGGGTGATATGGTTTAGTGTGAGGTGTCCCTGCCCATGGCAGGGGTGTTGGAACTAGATGATCTTAATGTCCTTTCTAACCCTAACTATTCTATGATTCTAGGATAATGCATGCACTATTCCCTTCTCTTTTCCCTTGACCTCAGAGATTCTTTCCCTTGTGGGCTTTCTAGCTTGATCTTTTAATCTTTTCCGTGCAAAGTCCTATAAAACACAGTCCCTATCCACTGCATAGTCTAAGTCAAATTGTTTTCATAAGTCACCCATCAAGTCATAAGTATTTTTGTTAGCTATTCAAGGTAGTCACATTCATGATCTTTAAAACAACATTCTGTGTAATAGTCACATTATGTAGTCATAATCTGTTATACTTTTGAGCATAATCCCATCTCAGAGTTAACATACCTGAAGATATTGTCAGTAAGGCAGGTACATCTCAGTGTTTAGACCAGTAAAAAGGCTCTTAAGTTTGGTACTTGTGTCTTTTTATGCATGAAATTGTGCTGAATTTCTCTCATATACATATAACAAGGAGAACAAACACATTCACTGGGATTTTAAGCAACTGCATTCACCAAAGTTAACTTATGGAAATCAAACCCACACAGCACTGGGGGAAAAAATTCAAATTCTGAGAATTTCAAATCAAAAGAAGATCCCTGTATTAGGATTCTGCTGGAAGAATTCAGTTGTGAGGACAGAACAAAGAAGCTCCTGCCTGAGAAAACAAGTGGCAAAGAAGAATAGGAGCATTTTGCAAGATAATTCAGTCACCCAGAAGCAGACTTTTACCTGAATCAGAACAGTTCACTGTGCATATATTAAAGCACAGCCTAGATGCCAACTCAGAAATGCCCATGTTAAGAAAGAGAAGGGCATGAGATAATGAAGTGAAGGTCGGCAAGCTGAACCTCTAAGAAGCAGGCAGAAGACAGCAATCAATTGTAGTGAAAGTGCAATAGCAGAGTGAGAGGAGTTAGGGAATCTAGCTTGGACCCCCCCCCAACGAGAGAGACAATATGAAAGAAAGGAAATAAACCTTCCAAGTGTCATGCAGGAAGATCACTGACTGAAAGCACCATTTGCTTTTCACATAACTCGGTGCACGACTACACGAGGTGGCTTAAAGGGAAATGCTGTGGGGTTAGTAAGTGTCAGCACCAGCAAAGAAGCTTGGTACTATCTGTACCTGTGACCTGAGCCTCTGATCTGGCTTTTATGGCTCTCCTGACACACCTTTCCTGAGCCCAACAATCCAGAGACAGCTAGCCATGCCAGCTGTAGACTTGGGATTTCCCTCCCAGCTAAGATTGGTGTCACATTATGGAACTGTTATTCTTCTTCTCTTTGAGCTCAAAGTCAACACAAGAATCTTAATTCATCCATCATTTAAGCAACCCTTTCTGACTTATGGTTACTGGGAGCCACCTGAACAGTCTTTAGTGAGATGTAGTGGAATGAGAGAGCCTGCAGGACCCATTCATGCTACACAGACACCAAGCCTACCAATTACCCAAAGGCTCTGGCCCACTCTGACTCTAGAAGCAACAAACTAAAATGATATGACATAGGATATGATAACCAAAGGATGGAAAAGGGTAAAGGTGGAGGATGAAAGAGGACACAAGTCTGAACTAAAATGTACAAGAAGGTGTATCCTTTAATCTCTCAGCTTTGTTTTGCCTGTGTGTAGCATGGAAATAACCATGTCAATGACAGGCAAAGCTGCTGGGAGGATGCACATTCTGTTCCATGGCAGCTTTCAAGATTAGACAGTTTTATTTCACAGTAAGCAGGAACAGAACCAAAGCCCTGTAAAAGCTACGATGAAAAAAGCAGTGTCAAAGCATTCAGTTGCTGATCAAAACCTGAACATTTCATCTGTGGACAGTATATAGATGCAGTTTTCCAGTAGGGCTTGTCTTTTTTGTAAGAGACTATGAAATTCCTGGCTTCTTTAATCACAGCATAGATTGGGGTTTTTTCTTTTCTCCTATAGTACACAATAATCTGTTGGAAGAGGAATCTGGATCTTTTCCTTAGCATCTCACAGTGACTAGGTTTCCCTTATAGCTATTTTCCCTTCCCATAGCACAGCTCTCCCTCTATTCTGTGCTATGCAGGGTTTCTGTCACATATAGATATTGTTTTCTATGTGGATTCTTTCACCAGAACATGGCCTGCCATGCTGGGACAGGTTACTCGGCACCTGTGTGCACAGCCCTGAGAGCCAGTGAATTTACTTAGCCAATCTATGTATGTGTCTGCAGTGTGGCACAGCAGGCAGTATATACCTATCCATGGGGTAGCAAAGGTGCTTTGAAATAGGAGCCACACCTGCAGGGTCATGGTGTGAATTGACCTGGTACTTGCTGGAAAGCTCGAAGTAGTCTTTGCCTCCACTTTGAAGCAAAGGAAGGAATTGCAGAGTCTCAGTGGTGCAAACAAACCAGTTGTTTCCTCAGGAATGTGCAAATCTCGATGAGGAAAAGAAAGGGTTCAAACAATGCACCCACAGTTAACAGGCTCCGGCTATTTGGCAAGTTATAAGTATTCTTGGGCAGTCAGCAGCATCTTTCAAAAGCACAAGAAGTTTTGCTTTGTTGGGGTTGCTGTTGTGCACATATTGCAAAGGCATCAAAAAGAAAGTGTCCTGGCATGGTTTCTTAGAGCTGAATTATTTACATGAAAGGCTTGTGATTTTTAGATCCTTACTCTATAATCAAAAGACTCTTTGCAACATTATGAAACAAAATGCTTTCACAGAGTGTATAAGTCATTCCTGTATTTTATCTTTATACCCCATCTCCTTTAATCTCATAGCATGATGTGGCCATCAGATGAATCTACAAGCTTTTTAGTTCTGAAGAAACACTGCCTAGAAAAAAATATCTATCTGTGATGATGTGCATATTAGAAGAAGAAAGATATACTGATGTAGAGCTCTTTGACCATTCCTCTTGTTTTGCAACTATTTTGTCTCCATTTTTGAAGAGTGGTATAATGCAGTACAGAAATATAACTTGAATCTGTGTTAGTTGAGCTAACAAAGTTTTTTTATCTAGTATTCCTTGACATACTTCCCAAAAGTACAGCATAGATGAGATGTACAGATGAAGGCTGCTGGTCATCATTAGAACAGCAGCATTTTGATTACAGAATCATAGAATAGTCAGGGCTGGAAAGGACCTTAAGGTCATCTAGTTCCAGCCTGTCTGCCACGGGTAGGGACATCTCATACTAAACCATGCCACACAAGGCTTTGTCCAACCTGGCCGTGAACACTGCCAGGGATGGAGCATTTACAATCTCCCTGGGCAACCCATTCCAGTGCCTCACCACCCTTACAGTAAAGAATTTCTTCCTTATATTCAATCTAAACTTCCCCTGTTTAAGTTTTAACCTGTTACCCTTTGTCCTGTCACTATAGTCTCTGAAGAGTAGTCCGTCCCCAGCATCATCATAATGACTGATCATTTGACATCAGTCCAAATACTCAGAGAAATGTGGCAAACGTTAAAAAACATAGAATCATAGAATAGTTAGGATTGGAAAGGACCTCAAGATCATCTAGTTCCAACACCCCTGCCATGGGCAGGGACGCCTCACACTAAACCATGGCACCCAAGGCTTCATCCAACCTGGTCTTGAACACTGCCAGGGATGGAGCATTCACAACCTCCCTGGGCAACCCATTCCAGTGCCTCAGCACCCTAACAGGAAAGAATTTCTTCCTTAGATCCAGTCTAAACCTCCCCTGTTTAAGTTTCAACCCGTTACCCCTTGTCCTATCACTATAGTCCCTAATGAATAGTCCCTCTCCAGCATCCCTGTGGGCCCCCTTCAGATACTGGAAGGCTGCTCTGAGGTCTCCACGCAGCCTTTTCTTCTCCAGGCTGAACAGCCCCAACTTTCTCAGCCAGGATCTATACAGAAGGTGCTCCAGTCCCCTGATCATCCTCATGGCCTCCTCTGGACTTGTTCCAGCAGTACCATGTCCTTTTTATGTTGAGGACACCAGAACTGCACATAATACTCTGAGTGAGATCTCACGAGAGCAGAGTAGGGGGGCAGAATCACCTCCTTTGACCTGCTGGTCACGCTCCTTTTGATGCAGCCCAGTATACAGTTGGCTTTCTGGGCTGTGAGTGCACACTGCTGGCTCATGTTCATTTTCTCATTGACTAACACCCCCAGGTCCTTCTCTGCAGGACTACCATGAATTTCCTTTTTGCCCAACCTGTAGCTGTGCCTGGGATTGCTCCCACCCAGGTGTAGGACCTTGCACTTGGCATGGTTAAACTTCATGAGGCTGGCATCAGCCCACCATGAAGTTTAACCATGCCAAGTGTAAGGTCCTACACCTGGGTCAGAGCAATCCCAGGCACAGCTACAGGTTGGGCAAAAAGGAAATTCATGGTAGTCATCAACCTAAAGCATTCAGTTTTCAACTAACTTACATGATCAGAAACCAGAGAGAGGTTCTGAGAAGCAAACTGACAATTCCTTAGTTTTCTCCTAGGATGTGACCCAAATCTGTAGGACTTTGGATCATCTTGGTTTGTATTTTACAACATTTTCCTCCTCCTCATGCACCATTGTAAGGTCTCTTATTCTGCAATTGTCACAGTACTGCATAGCTCACAGGCAGACTGAATGTGGGCAAATCCAAACCGTAAACTAGAAGAAATTTGACCAGCCAAACACTTGACCTTCTGAAATGAGATCTCTTTATCTGGAGTACTGGCAGCCCAGAACATACTCATTTTCAAGGCACAGTTTACGATGGCTTTACATAGAGCCTGCATGCAGATGTACAGATTTAGTCTTCATGAAGGAACATGTCTGAATTCTCAGGTGGCACAGTCTGTATCTTAGAGAATCTCCCACTGTTGATCAGTGTCTGAAAGTTTATTGTGTGGCTACTCAGAAGTAGAGCTGAATTATCTTCTTTTTTAATATACAGTAATAATACATTGAGGTTTTTCTGTATCTTGGAAGCTGTCAGAAAACCCTTTACACTTGGTCAAAACAAATAATTTTAGGCAGGATAGCTAAGATGTATAGTGTGATTACTCAGAAGTTTTGCTTTTGTTTTAGCCTTTTGTTACAAGATCTGGCAATTTACTACAGAACATTTACTTAAGAATTAAACAGATACATTTGTTGTGACAAACAGTATAGGAAAGCTTTTGCTAAACTGGGACATCCCTATGTCGGAGTGTTGTGGTTTGGGAGTTTTTAAAGCATTTTCTGAACTTTCTGAATTGAATAAAAGACTGCTTTGTTCCTCGCCTCCAGAGTCATACAGCTGTAGATCCAGTTTGCACATTTGTCATCTTATATATGACAACTGCAAACAGCTTTTTAATATCTAATGAATCATACAGTGAGTGATGGCTCTGATGAATTACCAGGAAGTTGTGTTTCTGAATATATAAAGGAACAGGATGGGACATCTTCTGTCATATATGTTTCCAGGGGCAATTGCTCAGTAGCTGTTTCCAGGTTTTGTCTGCAGGTATTTGCATTTTAAAAAAGTGAATGTCCACCATCAGTCAACATGTCAGCTGCAGCAAGAAATATTTGTGTGCATTGTTTCATTGTGATATCTAAAGGGAACATTTGGGATTGCATTTATTTAAAATTGTCTTATTTTGGAGAGAATGTTGACAACTGCTTTGGATGCAGCCTGGCTAACATTACGGTGCGCAGAATGTCACAAGTTTTGTTCACCTTGCAATCATGCCAAGTGTTTAGTAGAACAGGAGGGTGTTATATTCTCTGCCAGCAAAGGTGAAGGCACCAAGAAAATAATTTCCCTGCTCCAAAAGACAATTGAAAACCTTTCCTGAATTGTAGCACTTCCAATGCCGAGATATTTCTGCTCACTCCTTTCACAGTGAATGAAATGGCCCCTTTCTAGGTGGCTGAACCACTGACTGGTTACTAACAAGGGAAAGCAATTTTCACATCCTGGTCCTTTCACGGGTATAGGAAGTAGCTCCTTAACATTTCTATTCATCTTACATTTAATTTTCTTCTGTCAGGAACAGAAGCTCAACACAGTTTGGAATTTTAACATTTAATTCAACCTGTTCTGAAAAACTGTTATCACCAGTTTAATGTGTTTCTCTATAGAAGGTCTCAAACAGGCAAAGAGACTATTAAGACTGAGGATAAAGACTGTTTTTCATTCCTCCAACAGTACGATTCACTTCAAACTCATGTTTGAGACTCCCTGAAACAGTATTTCATAAGCTGGTTTATCTTTGAGGAATAAAAGCTACTTGTTACTAAGCTGCCCTTCAAGAAGAAGAAAAGAATTAAATGGGCTGTGCTAAAACAGAAAGACATTTGAATTTAAAGAGTCCATTTTAGTGTTAAAGGTCTTCAAACTCCAACATTTTGCTTGCTATTCTCAGAAAAATCTAAGGTTACTGCAGAAAGTATCTGCTTCAACACATAATCTCTATTATCAGTGGGAGAACCATAGTTAACTTCAGTGTGAAAAGGATCCCATCTTCTTTAGTAACCAACTTGCTGAAAGAGAAGCGTGAAAAACTGAGGAATTCTTCTTGCTATATTTCAGCCTCTTTTGATGTTTTAAGTAGAACTACATGTTCCTTGGTATAAGTGCAATCTGCCATATCTCATCTGAGCCCCAGACAGTGTATCTGCATTTACAATGTAAGATGGGCTTATGGTAAGCTTTGTTGACTTAAGGTAGGCTTCTTGTAGCAGACAACCAGCTGGATCAGGCAGCTGGAACTCTCCAGTTGCCTACTTGAGGAGACACTTGAACTCATTTGAATTAAGTTTTTACATTCCTCCCTGCACATATGGTAATAAAAATGGAATCAGAAGGATATAGATCTAATTTTCCAAAAATTCCTTTTCATGCACCTTGCAAATCTGAACTCTGTAAGCAGAGTGATTCTGAATGCTACAACATGGATAACAGATCTCAGACACCTCAAAAGCTTGCAATTGGGATGCCTGTGGCTGAGTCAAGCACATTCTTGGCAGAAATATCAGCTTTACTTTCTCTTTCCTATTGCAATAAAAATATAATAGCTCACCAATGGATACATATCCAGAGGTTAAACTAAAATTCTCAAGTTTACTTGGAGCATCTTACTGAAGTAATCATCTCAATTTGTTAGTTAACTTTGCTTAGTACCATTAAAGAACTATATAGTTTCTGTTAATCCATGGAATCAAGGCTATTTTTTACTTATTTGACTACAAAGAATCATGCAATGACTCCCTAAAGATGCTTAATAGGAGGGATTGAGCTAGATGAAGGTGTCTCTGCTCATTGCAGGGGGGCTGGACTAGATGATCGTTGAAGGTCCTTCACAACCAGAACTATTCTATGATTCTATGACCCAAAGAAATTAGTCTCATCCAGGTGGTTTATATTGGACCAATGTTTATTTTGGGGCCAATAAAACAAAGAAACATGAATTTAGACTCAGAAAAGAGATTAGGAATCTGCTTTTGGACTTGAAGCATTTGTTCCGTTTATACAGGCAAGAAGTTTGAGCCTAACTTAGTGAGACTCAGATATTATTGGTGAACTTTTCTGTTCTCAGCAGCACATACAAACACTAAGTTGTGAAATATTGCTCTTCCTTCCCTACCCAGTTCCTTCGTACCAGCAAAAAAGCATAATTAATCAAGTATCTGTCTTTGTATACAGAACCCATTATCATCTTTAGGAATAATTACTCCCCTAGAAGTGATTTTGTAAATAGTAATATGTGTTGCTTGGCAAATAGATGTGCTGTCTCAGCAAATTTATACCAAGCAACAGCAACCCAAGAAAGCACTGCAGGTATCAGTCAGTCAGCCAAGGACAAGTGAAAAACACATAAATGACAAACAGTGCCTATAGCATGTTTTAATACACCATCACAGCTTACTCTGAAAGCCTGCTAACTTTCATATAGAATATTCGAATTTCGAAATACAGTAAGAAGTCTGTGTTAGATACTAGAAGTCTATCAAGTAGGAATCAAACAAGTATGGCCATTATGGTCAATTCAGACAAAGTAAATGCACACGCTCAAATCTACATGCTTTGAACCAGTTTCCTGCAGAGCATCTTCAGGTACACTCTCAGGAAGATGCTTAGCTTTACATCTTCAGCAGGTCTGAAACTGGAATACCAGGAAAAGTCAGGTTTCATAATACAAATGTCTGCAAGCTGTTATAGTAATGCAGCCCATCCAAAATGGGAAAACAGCCCCTGCTGTTCATTGCAAGACTCTCACTATTCTCAAATGCAGAATTGATCAGAGCATTAACAGCCCTTCTGATATTTTGCCTATCAACCAAACACTAGGTGAAAAACTGGACATCAGCTGCTGCACAGACCAGAGCAGAAAGCAAGGTCCAGTCTGCTTGGGTGTGACTTTACCAATCCTGAAAGTGCAGAATCCTGCTTAGCTCTGGAATTTGATGGAATTCCTTTTTGAGAGAATACCATGGGATTTCAATCTGAATGTTTTGTTTTGCACCTTTCTGTCTTTTCAAGGTAGGCCTTATTACTCCTGGGTTTGTGTTTCTTTGTTGAAGATTTAGGATTTTAGATTTTGTTCCTGTTCACATGGCTGGAAACACTCTAGCTAATTATTTTTGAAAGAAGCTTTTCTGCTTCACCTCTTTTAAGTGGACTTTCTAGAAAAAAAAGGAATGTAAAATAAAAAAGAGCAAATACTCAGGATCCAATCTGGCTCCTATTTGTCAGCAATCTGTCTCATTTGTATAGAAGGCCAGAGGAGACAGCAATAATCCAATCTGCCCCCATTCCTCCCCTGCAAAAGTGGCTAAAAATCACTGCAAAAGAAGGAATGATTGGTGGGAAATCCATTAATCTATTTTAAGAAAGGAAGAGATAGGGTAACACTGAATAGTCAACAAAACAAAAGTTGAATTGAAACAGTTCCCTGGAGGTTCTATTGAAAAGTTTCCTGCAGATAATACTCATCAAAAACCCATTTTACTGTGTAAATACAAGAACGCTTCACCTCTTCCTGTATCGCTGGGATTTTTGGTTAATATGCTGGAGGGAAGGAATGCCATCCAGAGGGACCTTGATACACTTGTGAGGTGGGCTGATGCCAACCTCATGAGGTTTAACCATGACAAGTGCAAGGTCCTACACCTGGGTCAGAGCAATCCCAGGCACAAATACAGGTTGTGCAAATAGGAGATTCAGTGCAGCCCTGTGGAGAAGGACTTGGGGGTGTTGTTCAATGAGAAAATGAGCATGAGCCATTTGCAGTGTGCATTTAAAGCCCAGAAAACAATCGTATTCTGGGCTGCATCAAAAGGAGCGTGACCAACAGGTCAAAGGAGGTGACCTTGCCCCTCTACTCTGCTCTTGTGAGACCTCACTTGAGCATTGTGTGCAGTTCTGGTGTCCTCAACATATAAAGGACATGGAACTGTTGGAACAAGTCCAGAGGAGGCCACGAGGATGATCAGGGGCTGGAGCACCTCCTGTATGAAGACAGGCTGAGAAAGTTGGGGCTGTTCAGCCTGGAGAAGAGAAGGCTGCATGGAGACCTCAGAGCAGCCTTCTAGTATCTGAAGGGGGCCTACAGGGATGCTGAAGAGGGACTATTCATTAGGGACTGTAGTGATAGGACAAGGGGTAATGGGTTGAAACTTAAACAGGGGAGGTTTAGATTGCATATGAGGAAGAAATTATTTACTGTTAGGGTGCTGAGGCACTGGAATGGGTTGCCCAGGGAGGTTGTGAATGCTCCATCCCTGGCAGTGTTCAAGGCCAGGTTGGATGAAGCCTTGGGTGCCATGGTTTAATGTGAGGTGTCCCTGCCCATGGCAGGGGTGTTGGAACTGGATGATCTTGAGGTCCTTTCCAACCCTAACTATTCTATGATTCTATGCATCTATACCTGTCAAGGCCATGACTGCAATAGGATTTACCCAGAGCTAGACTAGGTTAATGCCAAGTACCTCAGGTGCTGGTAGCAATCTAGCTGGGAGAACAGGGTTAGGTACTAAATTCTTAATGATATTACAGCTGGTACAGACTCTCATGATACTGCAGCAAGCCCACTTCTGGTACTACAGCTACAGTTAACACTGGGCTGACCATACTGCAGCCCAGACTTCAGATTTTAGGTAGATCTATGTGGGAGAAAGGACACATCCAGGAATGCAGTCCTGCTTAGGGCATCTGCCTGTGTGGGGACACCACCTCTGTGTGGCTTGCAGAGTTGTGGTTACCTGTTAGTCTCCCTTGTGCCAGTTATTTCACCTCTGATCCAGTTTTTACTGAGAAATAGGAAGGCTTATTACTGAATGCAATGGGGAAAAATGAAGATAAGTTTTTTATGGTTAGATATTTTTAAGGAATGTTTTCCTTGATAACCTATTTACCCTGCTCAAAGCACAGGGGAATTAGTGGAGTTCTCTGTGTTGTCTCCAGGTGGGATCATTTATGAAACTGAACTTGATGGGACATCAAAGCCAAACCTGGATAGCTTTTCACAGGTGAGAGGTAGCACCCTTCTCCAAAGATGAAAAGAGCTGGGAAAGTCCAAGCTCAGTGACATATTAATTAATGTCCTTCTAACAATGGCAATGTGCTAAAGGAAAAGCCAGGGAAAATAAACAGATTATGTCTGAATACTTTTGTATCAACCAAAATAGGGGATATGAGAGCTCAACATGACTTTACACGCCAAATAGTTTTTGCTGAGGTAATGACGACAATGTCATTTCAATAAACCAGAACAGTCATTAATACCTTAGTACCATGATATTTACCTACCAAGTCAGAAGGCAAGCTGAAAGTAGGGATTATTTGGAAATAGCTGAGCTGAAATAGTGTCTCTTTTATTACCTCCACGACAGGACTTCCTGTTCTGCACAGACGGCTTTGTCAGTTCCACTCTAACAGAGCTTTTCTTCCAGCTCTGCAGCAACCCATCTGCCAGGGTTATTATACTTTTGTCACAAAGGAAATAATGTTTCTTTTCCAAGGCACAGCAACAGATAACTATTTTTTAAAGCTAGCTCCTCATTTTTAATTATAGTGTATTTCCTAACCTAACACCCTGGAAAAGCTGCAGGAGTAATGAAAGATAATGCAGCTTTATATGCAGTGAGCGTAAATACACATTCTTCATTCTTAAGAAGCAAACAAAGGTCCAAAAAATTACATTGAAAAGCAAACAATAGCTCTTCTTAATAAATCTATGTCTTCTTCAGCAAGGAATATTATGTTTATTAGAAAATCGCAGTTCTCAAGTAAAAAGGAACATCTCATGCAATTCTTTTTGTTCCACATTTTGCCTCTGTTATAGCCTCATAAGAAAATATTTGAATAATTTAATGGGATTTTTTTTTTTCACATTGTGTACTTACTTTTCAAAAAGAGCATAAAACAGGGTAACGGTAAAGTCAAAATAACATCACACACACCATCTGGAACATCAAATTCCAGTGTTTAGAAGCTTTAACTAAAACTATTTGCTACCTGCTGCAATCTGTGGAAAATACCACCAAAAAACGATCCAGTTACAGAAAGATCATCAGACAGACCTCATTCCAGGAGTTCCAACACCGCATAGTCTGCAGTGGAAAACACATTAGGTCCTTTCCCACACTGGTTGTGTGCCCATGCAAACCAGCCCTATGAGGATGCTAAGAGGCTCAAAACCACCTTCTGCTGATGGATGGAACCGCCTGTAGGAATGCCCTTGTGACAAAGCCAACTTTTAGTCATTCACAAATACTCATTTCGTACATTTAAAGCCTTGTCCAAATTTGTAGAGCTTGGTAGTCCCAAATCTGGCCCACTCTAGTCCTTGCTCTTTACTTCCAGGGCCTTAATTTCACTTTCTGCTAGTGATAGGAAACAGTGACTATTTCAAATGGGATCCAGCTTGGGGATGCAAAAGCCTCTCTTCACAGTTTTCCAGCACTCAGACCTTTAAATTCACTTAACAAATAACTGCATGGCCTTACTACCAGCTCTCCCACTTCTTCCTGGGAAGCTATTTTAGATGCTGTTTCTAATTGCCTCCTTCAACATAAGTGAAAGGTGTAATTAGATGTTCATCCCTGAGCTGTAGCTACACAGGCTGTGTGTTTTCCAGCATATACCCTGGCAGGAGTGGTCTCCCCTGGACGTTAGTCGAAGTATTATTACTGGTTATTAGTCAAAGTATAACTTCTTGCTATCTCTTGATGACTAGAGAGATTATGTAGTGTGTAGAGAATCTGATCCAAACATCTACATTAATTAATTCCCTAAAGCAGCTATGCACAGAAAAAACAATCTCATGGTACACTAGGAAGAAAGAAAAGCCCAGTTATATAAAATACATTTCCTTAAATTTACCACAGAAACATGAAACTACAACATATCAGTTGCATTTCTAGTGGTTTGAATTTGCAATAAAGGACTTTTAAGACATAGAAACAAATTAATATACTTTCTAACTTCCCCAATCTCAGCTGAGACAGGTCCTTTGGGGAGGATGAGACCCCAATCACCATGACCTAGTATTTTCTGCAGGAAGTAATTCTAACTGGTGTTTTGTGCTCCTCAGGCACTCTCCTCATTAGACAACTGGAAAAACAGGTTCATATCCCAGCTACACACCAACCACCCGAGAGGGCACATTTTTCAGGTTGATGAAAAAATGACAAGTGACCTGAAAAGCTTCCTTCCAGCAATTCTCCTCTGTAACAACAGCCTCAAAGCAGAGAGCCATAGGTACTACAATGCTGGCAAAGGGAGGTATAACATACGCTCCATTTGCAAATAAAACCAATCTTTAGTCAGCCAGTCATCTTTAGCAGGTAATTCATAAACTAACTTGATATAACAGTTAAAATATTGCTCTCAATTTTCTGCAATGTCTTCACCATTTCTGATCGAGATGGGTAAATCTTGATGGCAGAAAAACAGAGACCATCCTTGATGAGATCTGCACTTCTATTTCATTCTTCAGACTGTGTTGGTCAAGAATGGCAGAGGTGATTCCCCTTTAGTTGGCTCAGTTCTTTTGAGCTGTCTTCCTAGAAACAACTCTATGCATTTGAATCTCACTATTCTTGTGAGCAAGTACCAAAGTACTGCATACTGCAGGTTTTTTTTCTAGGGTGACAATACAGGTACTGGAGCCTTATGCAACATTATGATATTTACTGTATGTGAAAACTATGCTTTCATATACTGCTCCTGAACTACTGCAATTCAAAACTCTGAAACAGACCTTAATCAGTCTATAATATTGATATAAATATCTATAAAATATAAATACATAGATATAAATGTATATATTTTTATATATAAAATATAAATATCTATAAAATTGGACTCTTAATCGGACTATAATATTGGTATCTGTATGCTCTCCCTTATGAACTGGTTTATTGGCTGAGTTCCTTATTTATTAATATGCTTGAAAAGGACAGGACTTCCCCACTTTAAAGGCAAAATACCACTGAGAAAGAGAGAGTGAGACATTAGGAATCAGACTATGAAAGTTTTTACACTTGCAAAGAGAGAAGCCTAATAGTTTTTTTCATGAATACTTAAGAAACTTAATTCCTAGTGGATTTAAATCCATTTCTCTGGGGATATCTTTTCAGGGACTCATCTGAGCCCTTTCTTCCCTCAGGCCAGCAAGATGAGAAGCTGCTGAAGGTCAGGAGCCAGGCTGCTACTCTAAGCACAGTACTCTGCCCCCGCTGAGAGCCAGGATGTATCTATTCAGTCTCAGCTTCAAAGCTAGCATGTATTTGGGTCTGCCTGAACCCTGGGGGTAGAAGCTCCCTAAATCCTTGTGACTGAGCCATCCACTTATAACCAAGCCCAGAAGTGAGCCCTTCCACTGCTGAAAACCCAGAGAGACATCTCTGTAGTCTACAACATGCGGAGAATAACATGACCCTTAGGTCTTCTACCTCTGACTAATTGCAAGACCGTCACATATCACAGTGCTTTAATGTAAGGTTTTAGTGCTCTATTCAAAAAACAGAAACATTCTGTAAAATTCAAATTTGCCTTTGGATGTGGTACTTGGGTACAGTGACCCCTGCCATAGGTGAAGACCTCTGATCCTAACCAAGTCATGGATACAGCACAGCTGACTGCAGGAAATCACTGCAGTCTTTAGTTAACTCCAAGTAACTTAGAGCAAGACCTATTTTATTTTAATCTGCAAAATTTAGGCTGCTGATATTTTCCTGTGGACAATGTGATCTGTTCTCTGATAAGGTGATACAACCTGCGGAACTTGCCTGCTCAGCCCTTTCTTTGGTCACATCCGGAGTAACTGCAGCTAAAGAGAACACGAAGCCCCTCCCTTAAGATCGGGTTGCACTTCAGTTGACTGATGGCACTGAAAGCTGCAAATGCAGAGAGACCTGTTGTCCTTGGGGAGTTTATTATGTGAAAGAAAGCTTATGCATGATAAATTCAACCAACAGAGTAAGAACCTTACTCATGCACAAAAGAGAATGTCTTTGACAATGTATATCTCCATTTAACAATAAATTAAATAAGGCTTTTAGAGATATTGAGTTCTCTGTGTGGGGAGATAAAGGTATTAATTTTCTGGACCATTTTCTGGACAAAGGAGGAGTTCTGCTTTGTCTTTGCAGACACACTCTATCCCTCAGAGGCTCTCATGCAAAAGCCAAGCATGACAAGCAGTGGAACTTTCCTGTGTGTCTACTGAGGAAGCCTGCAGGAATTCAAAGCACAGAATCAAATGGAAAGTGTTGAGAGCTTCCTGTGTGATGGCCAAACAGCAAACAGGCTTCTCAGCACTCAGCTATTTCCCAGGAGGTTTTCTTTCTACAGTTTACCACACTATTTTGCTAAAGCACATCCCATTAAGTTGAGGGATTATACACACACACATACATAGACCCCTCTGCACTGAGTGGGGAGACTGAGGAATCTCCTTGAATTTGCAAGAGCTGCACATACCCAAGTTAATGTCTGCAACTGGTGCTCTGCCAGTCTTGGTTTCTTTACATCTTAAGGAATAATGTGTTTTTTTTCCAGCTTCTGAATTTCCCCAGCTCCCAGAAAAGGAAACAACTTTAAATCCATAATTAACCACCCTTTGGCAACAGCTGGACCTTTGATGCCTCATCAAAACCTTTGATGGCATCTGCCACTGATGGATGTGAGACTGCATAAACTTTTCTGTATTTACTATCTACCTACAGAATGACTCAAGATGCGAAGCTGTATTTTAGCATTTAGCTGGTGCTGGTTCAGTCTTCTGCTTGATACTCCTCTCTTCTCCCTCTTTCCCTGTACATATGAATAGTTACAACACTTACTTGTTGTTACTTGCAGACGAAATCCAACTCATTTCAAACAGAACAGTATGTGAACTTATTTTGTCTCAGCATGCAATGGCTTCTGCAGCCATCTATTCAGCACTGATTTTTTTTCAATTCCTTACAGTTATTGAAAAGAGGAGACCACATCCAAACAATCACAGGTTGGTCCCTTTTCAAGGAATTTCATGTTTTCATGTCTTGAAAATAGACTGCAGCTGATGCTGCGTATCCACAGTCACATATGTGCCTATGAAAGGGATGTCACAGAGAGAAATGAGTCAATAAGACCCACTGCTGACCTGCACCTGATTTCTATGAGAGCAAGGCTCTTCAAAAACTTTTGGCTAAAGACTTCAGAGTTCTAGAAAGGCCACCTGGAAAACAAAGCAGGATAAAAACCCAGCAGACTTCGCAGTGGGAAGAGAGTCTGGGGAGTATGAGAAACCTTTACTGGAAATTATCAGTGTAAGCAGGCACTAGTTGCTAAGGCTGCATTTGGCCTTAGGGTGATTTAATGTCTATCTGTGCTACACAGGGTGGCCTCAAGCTAAATGACTTGCCTGGAGCCTCACAAGAAGAGGTGGTTTATGGGAAACATGATGGAGAGGAAAGAGAACTTCCCATGTGTAGCTATTTAGGCGCACTCAAGTGATCTAAGGCATGCTTTTGGTGTGTGAGATGAAGAGCATGAGTAGGACACAGAAATTACTTTAGAAAAGGAAATCTTGTGCTGTCTCTCAGAAAAGCACAGTGTAGGTTTCTAATTGCCTGTGCTTGCAACATTTCTTTGGCTTCAAGATATTTCATACTTCCCTTTAAAGCTGGGGTTCAAGAACCCCTTGATGAGGATGACCAGTCTTAGCTGGCATTATTTTTAAATGCAGATTTCTATTTTCTACAATGCTTAGTTACCCCATACCAGTAACTTCTAATAGCTCAGAAAACTGAAAGGCAACCCAACTGGATATAATTCAAAATGCTTTGGGGTTTTTTAATAGCCAAATGTCTTGCAGTTTTGGGGGGGTTGATTCTCAGATTATTTTAGAAGTTTTCCTTTGTATGGCTTCAACCATAAAATGGACAAAAAGAGAGAGATTCAGAATAAGAGAAGCAGATGCTGGGCCAAAAGGAGGTAAGGAGCATCCCCATATCAGACAGTCTGGGTGAAGAAGCAGGGGCAGTGAATTGGAACTACCTTTCTATTGGCCCAATGCGAACCTTGTTAACAGAGTTCCTTATTCTGGTGCCGTTTCTAATCATCCATGCCGCTTCCTCTGGAGTACATGGTACAGAAAACTATTCCAATAGCACTCAAGGCCTTACAGGATAAAAATCTCTTCTCCTGAACCCTGTTACTCAGTGTTAATCTTCAGCAGAAAAGAAGTGATTAAAAGAGCTTCATGGTGATTCTATCATTACAAATGAAAGGGCAGTGGTAGAGATAACTCACCTATTTGTTTCCTTCTTCCATCTGTTCCCAATTGATGCAAGTATATTAATGCTAATGGAGCTGCTCCTCGTATGCTCCAGTGCAGCTGAGCAAGAACTAGGTCTTCATCTTTCTGAGACCCCTAATACAATCTTTTGGTATCTTGGTTGTAAAGTCTTTGGTCATTAAAACATCATGAGATTAAACCTGATACAGCTCAATGATGTCTCCAGGTGACCACTCTTCAGAAGTTGTTTTATTGAAGGCAACTGAGGACTCTGCATTGTCAACAGTAAAAAAGTCAACCTTTTAAAACAAGTAGTAGGAGAAGTAATGGATGTATTTTCATTTTAAGCGTTTCTGTGACTTTCTATGAGATCTGGATTTTATTTGCAGCAAATGGATTTGAAATTGTTCACCTTTCAGGGAAGATCTGGCTGCAGGACAGATTTCCACTTAGTGGCTCTATCTTAAGATAACTTGGTTTGAAAAAGGATTTGGTGATCTAGGGTTAGAAATCCCCAGGCTTACTTATACACTTGAAACAAATAATCGGTTTTATTATTAGCATGCTGAATCAGAAGAGCACTGCACGTCTGATCTATATAAGACACATTGGCTGTAAATAGGAATTGGTCATTATAAGCAGTCAGAAACAGATACTGTGAGTGAAGTATTCTTTTCCTGCTTCACAAAATTATAAGAGGTGGTGTTTCAAAGGTTAGAATTAGATTTTTTAGAAAAGCCATGATGTAAATCCTACCGAAAAGAGGGCTGCACTGACAGAGTATCCTACAGTTTTTTAAGTCCCTTTTTGATTTGGACTAAAACATCGTGCATCATTCATAAAGAGCTTTGAGATGTTTGCTTACAGAAAAGGCCACACATAACTGCACAGGACCAACATAAACAAGCTGACTCATTTTTGACATCCGTGACTTCTGCTAAGGAAATAATTAGTGTTCACTCTGGGAGAGTGTAATTTGCTAAGACATTATAAGTCTGTACAATAACAGCAGCAACCTTTAAATCACTAAATATTTGCAGAACTTCTAGCAAATACACTCTTCAGGCTACAGTGATTACCTACCTCCTGAAATGTTTGCATACTTGCCTGTTTTTAGTATCACCCTTTGTCTGCTCAGTGTAATACAATGTTAAGTCATTTTTCAGTGTAATCTTGTAAAGGACAATTGCTGTTTGAGCTACAGCAGCTAAACCTGAGCTTAATTACAGAGAGGAGAAAAAATGGAAAGGCAGCCCAGGGTTGAACAAGAAAGAACTCATGGGAATGTTTGCTATTAGAGTGACTGTCACATTGGTAACTGAGAGGAGCTCCAAGGTTGGCTTCAAGGTGAGATCCTCAACACTTCCTAAAGTGGAATCATGTGAGGTGGATACTGCCTGCAGTTGGATTGTGCTTGGTTCACCATCAAGCTCTCAGCATGACCACACAAGTTAAACAGCAGACATAGATGGAAGGAAAGAATATCTGCATGTGTGGCTTCTCTTGAAGGCTCCTTTCCAGAGCTGTGCAAGTTTTGATGTTTATTTGTTCTTGCTTTCCCAAATCCAACTTCACCTTAATGCTTGTTCTCCTCTATATGGATTACAGCAGGTAGCAGTACAACTCTCATCCTTCTGCAGCTTACAGAGCTGTTGCAAACAGGCAGAGGAGCTCTGTGGAGCTTTCTTCAATGTATTGTCTGTTATAGCAACAGTATGGATGCTTTGAAAGGCAGGTTAAATGACAGAGTCCCACTTACCAAAACCTATTTACTTGACAGACATGGACTCTAAAAGTTTAGATTTTTGCTTTTTGGATACAGCTCTGATTATGCCTTTTGAGATTGTTTTTGAGATTGGAGGACTGTAACATTTTGGTGCAAAACAATCAGTTTTGACATTCTTAGAGCATAGTTTACGGTTTAAAGTACTGCAATATAAAATGTTATGCCAATACTTCCCATTTTTTGAGCCTTATAAAGCTGCTAACACATGCACAAAGTGGATATTAAATTACATTTTTTTGGGCATCGAAATAATTTCATAACATTGAAATACAGAGATTTTTGCCTCTGTTGCTGGCGCATTGAGAGTTTTCATGCACATTTATTCTGCTAAAACATTTTTGCATGCTTCTTACATGTGCAAGACCTTTTCAGTCTTCATTCGACCTCTCATTACCACTGCTGACATGCATTTCTCTTTAGCTTGTCAAATGCTATATCTGAACACGGGGTTCTTTATCAGTTATACCACACAAAGGGAGAATAAGAGATTGATAATGATACAACAGTTTGAATTTTTTGATTCATAATTCAGTATAGCTTTTGGTTCATGACCGCATGCATGTCCTAAAACATTATGCACTTATGAAATGCTTGGGGATAATGCTAATGTAAAGGGCTGAAACTATGGAATAAATGTAGCCTGAATTCCCATCAAGTGATCTCATTGTATTTTAGAAGCAACACAATTTTACCTTCATTTAAAAACATGCCTTCACCTAACACCTGCACACAGAAGGTTTCAGTGTTATCACCCTTAAAGAGACTGTCCCTGATGCTGCTTTGATGCCCCTGATTTATAGCAGTCTATGTTACAGATGTCTTATTCAGGAGACAGATATGCCAGAACAACAGTATCAAATCCTACAGCAGAGATGAGATATGCTGCTGATGCATAACTTACATCAAAATAAATGACTCACTAAGCAACAGAATACCCCCAAACTCTGAATATTTTAAAGAAATTAAATATATGACTTGGTAGAAAGGCAGCAAAGGAGCATACCTACCTGTGAGAACAGATAGAGTGCACAGAAACCAGAAATTACATAGTTAATATTTACCTGTAATTTTACCCTATACGTTACCTTCACACCAACTGTTTTCCAAACAAGAAACTTAGCTAAAGCACCACAGCAGGACACAAATAGCAAAGATATCATAAACTGCTTCATTTCTTATGCTTTTTTTCCCCTTGTATTACAGTGCAGTGTCCTTTTGCTCAGTGAAATGTCTTGTCACATAAGAGGGTCTTTAGGAGCAATACAACCTATCACTGTGCCTCCAAATGTGCCTGCTGAGCTGTGTGTGGATTGGACTGAGTTTGGCAACGATGCTGGTAACACACTCAATCCTCTTGTTCTGAGGATACTTCAAACCCAAGTTTGCTCTGAGCATTAAATTGGCCTGGAGATGAAAGAGAGTCTGAGTTTCCTTGGAGGGAGGCCAACTGACTATTAAGGACGGCATTGGATATCCACGGCAATGTTCCTGATCTTGTCCTTTCATCTAGTGTCCCATAATACAAAAGGATCTCTTTCTGGAAGCTATCTTGCTGCTTGTGAATGTATTAGAAATGCTGGTTAAACAGCTTCCCTTCTTTCTCCCAGCTCAATTTACTTTATCCCTATTTTTAAAGCAGTTTGAAAAGCCACTCAATGACATCAACCTCAAGTAAAAGATTTAGCCCAAGGCTGCGCAAATAGCACATTCTCAGAGTACCCAAATGACTTAAACACTACCATAGTACAAAATATGGACAAAAAGCTGAAGGTCAGTAAGAACCAGGTGCATTGGAGCAGGCCTGTGCTGTCAGCATCAGCTGGTGAAGGGAGGTGTGAGTTCTCACACTGTACTATGCCAGATGACAACACCATCTCCTACCTATCTTACTTATAACTCACAACTGGGTCATTCTGTTCGGATTTCTTTCCATATGAAAATCCACAAATACAAAACAAAGTCATGAAGGAGAACCCTCCTTTTTGTTGGAGCAAAATGTAAAAATACATGAGTATTCCTTCAGAAATGTTGACCTTTGCTTCAGATTCAGAGTAAAATCCCATTTCAGATGATTGCAAACTCTAATGAGACAAAGCTGCCGTCCTCCTTCACAGCTCCTTGCAGCTGCTTCAACGAGTCATTATGCTTGATGGCAACACTTCTGAAAAAGGCAGGTTGAAAACCCACGACACTTCTCTCCCCAAGTTGGCACAATTTATGATTAAAAAACAGTCTTTCAACAAGCTTAGTAGTTTAGCATTTATTAAAATCTAGAGATCAATGGTTTTTCTTAACACGTAATGCCTCAGGGTATCGTATACCAGCCGAAAATGGAAGAATTCCTATAAGCTGTGTGCTTAATACTCAAATGAAAATCTTAACCTTTCAGAAGAAAAAGCCACCCTGGTTTCTCCCACCCCAGCTTCTCAGCTTCCCTCCAGAATCCACTTAATCATATTTTGAAATCTAATAGCTTTTAGGAGCGATAACACCATTCTAGGTTTCAGCACTGGAAAGGAATGAATTATTCTAACCTTTAACAAGAGTGAATGTGAAGGGTGATTAATTAGTGAGGTTTTCTGAGGTTGGAGATGAAATCCAAGCTCCCTTGAAGTCTACAGTTTCAGCTTCTACCGAGATTGCACAGCCAGGATTGCATTCGAGCTATCACTCCACTTCCTACAATAAGCAGCCTGGAATTACAGTATCACCAAATAACCTGTCTCCATACACACAGAAAGAAATTAATAGTTGTAGGATGCATAATGAATAGAAGTAAAGACCTTAACAGAAAGGGGGAAAGGTTCCAGTCCCAAGTTCTGTGACAGATTGAAGTAGATTATCCCCATGGTTCTGGTTTTAGATGTAACCCATGAACAGAAGGATCTACTCATACAAGAGTCCCTGGAGGGTTAGAGTACGAGCACTACTGAACTCCCATAGTAGCAGAACAAATAATATGCAAATAGTCACTTTGAAACCTTGCTCTGATGCCTGTTTTCATTTCCACCAAAGGGCACTTCTCAGTAGAGGCTTTGATCTGGCAGGCTTTGGTGAGAACTTTGATTATTCCTTTTCTTAGTAAATAGTTCTGATCTTGGCAGTAAC